>NW_024387472.1:17610-77610 GCF_900408965.1 Simochromis diagramma | reverse complement strand
CTGTCTCTAAAGTGGGAATATTTCAGTGTGATGAACAAACGGCCTCCAACAAATGAAGCTGATTTCCTTTTCCTGTCTTTTCTCCAGCGGCCTCAGCTTCTTCCTCTTTCCCCTGTCTTCTTCTGCAGACGCTCCTCTGTAGCTTCAAGCTGTTTCTCTTTACAAGGAGAGCTACAAACCTTTGCATCCAGCCACAAAGACCCCATGGGCTCCTCTGGATCATCACACTCAGCATTTTCACAATAAAAGCCTCGTATTTATGGCTGCTCCACCCTGACATGTGACAACATCCAAATGACTGGATCAAAGTGTTTGAATGATCTCAGCAGCTTTAAAACTATTGATATTTATACATTTACACTGATTTGGACTAAACTAACAAAACTATTGATTTGATCCAAACTCACATCATGCCAGAGGCTTTTATTTTGAAGTTAGGATCATTTTAATGGTCTTCTTAGTTCATTTAAACACACAGTTGCTCCGCCTGACATTTTTGGCTTTTAGATCAAAACATCAAAGAATTTATTTTATTTGAATGAACTGAAAATAGATTCAAACTAAAAGCTTTTAGAGAATAAACTCCTACATGACCTCTGACCTTTGACCTGTGTCTACAGCACTGACCTCTGACTTTCAGCTTCACCTTTCTCTTCAGCAGGATGTTTCCCTCCCTGCTGTAGACGGTGCAGGTGTAGGTCCAGTTGTCTCCATCTGTGGGGTGTTTCAGGGTCAGACTGAGGTCTCCAGTTTTCAGCAGGTCTTCATTCATCTTCGTTCGGTCTCTGAAAAACTGGAACTGTTCTTCAGGCTGGTCAGAGCCGTTCTCATACACGTGGACTGTGTAGAAGTCGTCGTCAACATTGACCATCCACTCCACTTTAGCGTCTTCAGGCAGGTGAAGTGTGGTGTTGAAGGGCAGCTGGACAGACTCCACCCCTGAATCCACCTCCACCTGGGGGACTGAGAGGACAACAAAGCACAACATGAGCTTGGATGGAGACATTTGTGTTGCCTCTAACAGGCTGAATGCTGCTGAACAGCAAACGTGCAGAAGAGGGACGCTGGATATATCCATGCACCATGTTGGACCTGGAACTACCAAACATCAAGTGTTTGTATGGAAAACCTGAAGCAGCCCAGGAAACGTGTCCATCCATAATATTTGTGTCATTAGTCTTTCTATAGTCACCTGAACACAACACAAATAACACACAAACCAACAATCAGCAGTGTTTGTGTTGTTTTACGTTCAGTAACCATGAAGCACGACTGCAAACATTTAGTATCACAAGTAGCAGCTAAAGCATCGAATAAATGTTCCACCTGGTGTGTTTACACACAAATGTTGTGTTTATTTTTACGTGTGTGTGATGTTGATTTCAGCCTCATCATTGTTTTCCACAAATATACTGCACAGCATCATTTCCTGCTTCTGGTTTTCACACTAAATCTCTCAGCTTGAAAATAATTGGTTGTTATTGGTAGAAGTTATCAAATGAATGAAAATGATGAACAGACTTAATAACAGGACTTCAAGAAGCTCAAACCTGGAACTTTGGTTTGTTACTGGATTAAATGAAGACATTACCTGACCTGACATCTGATCCTCTGTTTTAGTAAACCCATCTTTGCTCTACTCAGCAGTTTAGTTCTTTTATTGTTTGAATCAAAGCCTCAGGTGGGATGATGTCACTTCCTGTCAGCAGAGGAAGCAGTTGTTGTTGACGGTCGCTTTGCAGCCACAAACTCTGCACAAGCAAGAATAAAGAGCGTAGAAGACTTCAAATCCTTCCTGTCTCAGTGTTTTTATCAGCTGATGCTCTAAAATGTTTCCTGATAGTTCAGAGCTGAAGCTCCGCCCACGTGGTTGCTTAGTTACACATACACAAGTACATGATTGGACCTTAAATACAATCAGACATGACAGCACAGCTCTAACACAGCACTGTTTTTAAGCTGTTTCAAATATGACAAATAATATTGACAGATTGAGTCCACAGATGTGTTTGATGTGTTTAATCAGTCACAGCACCAGTGTCCCTCACAGCTGTGGATGTGTTCAGCTCCTGCTGCTGGGGTCAGTTTATATACAAACATGTGTTTATTCTAAATGTTACAATACTTTCAGTTTGCTTTTATTAAGTTTACAGTTTAAAAAGTGAACTTTAGCCTTAATGAGCTGAAGCTGCAACATTGAATGAAACCAAACATGTCTGATGTTATTTTCCTGTTGTTGGATATTAAATCACTTTATTACTGAATGACTGTTTCTGTCTGATGACATCACAGTCCACACTTCCTGTTACACATCTGAGTCACTTTAGTATTTTCCACTCAGATGATGTCATTTTAATGAAAGCGCTCTTCGTCCTATCTAATCACAGTCCCAGTCTGAACCATATACTATCCACACAGCTGCTTACTGCTTCATATTATGTGGAGCACTGAAAGCAGCCTTTCTGTCGAGCTACTGGGAATCTACAAAACCATTAAAGAGGACAAAATGATTCTGTCTGTAGTCGCAGCATCAGGTTAGTGAAATAAACTAAAGCACTAAAAGAATCAAACTGAGTAAACAGATTGAATTGAATGTTTCTTTCTTCTTTGAGTGACCAGCCCTGATCATGTGACCCACAGGTACAAGTTATTATGAAGAGACACCAGAAAGCCTGTCGCCAAGACAACCAAGTATGACAGTGTGAACAACACAACCCTGTCACACAGCAGCATCACTGTGAGCTCCAGCATGTGCATTTAAAACACTATATTTATGAAGTTATGCTTCTATCTTACTGTCTGTGAAATGTTCTGTGGAAATGACACGTCCACACTTTTTAATGGGCCCACAGTAACCAGAGATCATTAAAGCTGCACTAAGGAAACAAAGAGGAAAGACTTATAGTGTTATATCCAAGTTTGCTCTGTGACATTCATTTTGTAACACAGCTTGTAAAACTGTTGCAGCTTCATGTCACTTGCACATGGATCCTTGTAAGAAAGCTCATTGAAATGACTGAACAGGGCACGCTTGTTCTGATGTGCTGGGATTTGACCACAGCCTCCTCCAGGCTTCACTGACAATGGTCCAAAGAAGAGAAGCTGTCCAGTGAGCAGCAGCTCTGTGTGAAAACACCTGGTTGGTGTGGATGTTTCTAGCAGGAGAAGCAAATCTGACATCATCTCAAAGCAGTTCTTCAAACATGAAAATCACTTCACTGGATTCAAATCCACCAAGTCTGGATCCAATAGAGCAGCTGTGGCTGTGGTGGAAGTGGATATTTGCATCATGATGTGGAGATGACACGTGTGCAGTAACTGTGTGACACTATCATGTTAACATGGTGAAAATGTGTCCTTGTTAAAACGATACTACAAAGAATGAAGCAGCTCTGAAGGAAAAAGGGCTCCAGCCCATCACTAACAAGGTGGACCTAATGAAGTGGCCAGGAAGTGTGGTAGTAATGGCTTGTTTGTAAAAGCCAAAAATCAAACACATGATTTTAGCTCTGTACGTTCCACTTTTTGGGTCTCAGATGATAAAGAAGCAGATTTATTTACATCTATAACTGCTTATTCAGCTCCTGGTGGTGGGAGGTGGATTCAGGCCGACGTTCATCAAACCTAAATGAATTATTTGTCCTAACAGTAAGAGGCCACATGTATTAATGAGTGCTGGAAACCTCCATGTGTGTCTGCACAGGTGGAGATCACTGCAGAAGCTGAAAGCTTTGGTGCTTTTCTACTAGTTGGGACGACTCTGTGAAAATCTGCTGACAGTCTGAGCAAGTTTTTGGACTCTTGCTCACAAAGTCAAAGACATTTTACAAAGTGAACAGGAAAGAAACTTGTTCTGAGTGTGAGTGTTGTTGTGGATGCTGATGGATTGTTTCATGTTCTTCTGTTTCAAGTTGAATGAACAGCTCGTCTCCATGTTTATAAGCTCACATGATGCCTGTGCTCTCCACAGTTTGATCGTACGGATCAAAGTATCAGTGTGATTATCACTGTGTTCATTTCATAGGTAACATGTAAAGACAGCTGAACAGTGAAACGTCCATCATGCAGAAAATGACTGAAGCAGAACTTACTCAGTAATGACTTCGGCTGCTACGATACTGAAAATGATTCACAGACAATTTGCATCTTTCCTATAAAATACCTGAAGTTCAACCAGATTAAGACTCCATGATACGGCCCACAGCACAGGAAGTACAGGGTACTTGTTTCATTGTTTCCTGCAGAAACCTGACTTGTTGCCACCCATTGTAACACCCATATGGTCACAAAGGGTTAAAACACTGTGTGTGTGTGTGTGTGTGTGTGTGTGTGTGTGTGTGTGTGTGTGTGTGTGTGTGTGTGTGTGTGTGTGTATGACTTCCTGCCACACAATATATGCTTACAACTGTTTAACCACATTTCCTAGTTATCCAAAGGTCATCTCCCCTCACGCGTATATGACTTAACTTTAATGGTTCACCATATGCAAGCTCCTAAATGGCAGAGAGTGGACATCCTTCACCAGATGAGGAAACCAGAATCTCACATGGAATGTGCCTGCAGTTAAACAGCTACAGCTAATTACTAGGGGTGCAACAATACTCGTATAGATATTGAACCATTCGATACAGTGCTTTCGGTTCGGTATGCATATGTATCGAACAATACAATTTTTTTAATGTATTTTATCAACTTTTCTTCTGACGATGCTGTCTGTGTTCAGCACTCAGTGAATCTGCGTTCGACTACTCCGCCTAAGCTGCACTGTCGAGTGCAGAGCCACTGAGTGCAGCGCAAGCTAGCAAGACAGAAGCTAAGCTCATTGCAACATGGCAAATTGAACCTCCCCCACCCTCATTCAGATCTGGCCTTTGGAACTATTTTGGTCTTCATGTGACGTAGGAACCTGAAGGTACAGTGGGGCAAAAAAGTATTTAGTCAGCCACCGATTGTGCAAGTTCCCCCACTTAAAATGATGACAGAGGTCAGTAATTTGCACCAGAGGTACACTTCAACTGTGAGAGACAGAATGTGAAAAAAAATCCATGAATTCACATGGTAGGATTTGTAAAGAATTTATTCGTAAATCAGGGTGGAAAATAAGTATTTGGTCACCTCAAACAAGGAAAATCTCTGGCTCTCACAGACCTTTAACGTCTTCTGTAAGAAGCTTTTCTGTCCCCCACTCGTTACCTGTATGAATGGCACCTGTTTGAACTCATCATCTGTATAAAAGACACCTGTCCACAGCCTCAAACAGGCAGACTCCAAACTCCGCCATGGCCAAGACCAAAGAGCTTTCGAAGGACACCAGGAAAAGTATTGTAGACCTGCACCAGACTGGGAAGAGTGAATCTACAATAGGCAAGCAGCTTGGTGTGAAAAAAATCAACTGTGGGAGCAATCATCAGAAAATGGAAGACATACAAGACCACTGATAATTCTCCCTCGATCTGGGGCTCCACGCAAGATCTCATCCCGTGGGGTCAAAATGATCATGAGAACGGTGAGCAAAGATCCCAGAACCACACGGGGGGACCTGGTGAATGACCTGCAGAGAGCTGGGACCAAAGTAACAAAGGTCACCATCAGTAACACACTACAACGGCAGGGAATCAAATCCCGCAGTGCCAGACGTGTTCCGCTGCTGAAGCCAGTGCATGTCCAGGCCCGTCTGAAGTTTGCCAGAGAGCACATGGATGATACAGCAGAGGATTGGGAGAATGTCATGTGGTCAGATGAAACCAAAGTAGAACTTTTTGGTATAAACTCAACTCGTCGTGTTTGGAGGAAGAAGAATACTGAGTTGCATCCCAAGAACACCATACCTACTGTGAAGCATGGGGGTGGAAACATCATGCTATGGGGCTGTTTTTCTGCCAAGGGGACAGGACGACTGATCCGTGTTAAGGACAGAATGAATGGGGCCATGTATCGTGAGATTTTGAGCCAAAACCTCCTTCCATCAGTGAGAACTTTGAAGATGAAACGAGGCTGGGTCTTCCAACATGACAATGATCCAAAACACACCGCCCGGGCAACAAAGGAGTGGCTCCGTAAGAAGCATTTGAAAGTCCTGGAGTGGCCTAGCCAGTCTCCAGACCTCAACCCCATAGAAAATCTGTGGTGGGAGTTGAAAGTCTGTGTTGCTCGGTGTGGCTGCCGTCAGCAGCAGTTATGCAGTTTAAGATAATTTCATGGTTTAAGTTACAATAAATAAGTTAAAAATACTTTATTTTTAATATATCAGATTTAATGTATACATTGTTGGTTTGAAAATACGCATTTAAAGGGTTTACAGAATGTTTCCAGGGTGGAACCAATGTTTAGTCTGTTGTTTGGGGTTGACAATATTTTCAGTTACTCGCCACACTCGGTAGAGGGCAGCATGCTTTCCTCTCTCTCTTGGTGGTAGAGCTGTGTAGACGCATGCAACTAAGTTTTCCAGCTGTGGGAAGGAGTGACACTGCAAGATGCGTTTTCATTAACCCCTGCAAGTTAATGCGGCCAATGAGGTATGCAATTTGTATTTTATATGTTGTGGTAGAAAAATAAGATGATTGTTTGTGACAGAACTGGCGAGTTTATGGTAGTCACGTGTAATTTGTTAACATTTTGTAAAGGTCAAATTGTGAGTGTTTTATGTTGTTTGATAATGTGCTTTATTGTTTATTCTCTATGAGAACAATTTACTGTGGAAATTGATTATTTTATGTTGTTTGTACAGTTCTCACGGCATCGTTGGTGGCACCTGTGTGCAATAAATGCCAGTAAAAATCAAGAACGCCTTGTGTCCGTTTTCAACTTGGAGGGAGTTACAGTGAGAACTCAGTCTGCTCAGCATGAGGCGAGGAGACGAGTAGTGGTGTCGTCATCCACTGAACAAGAAGAAATTCATCGCACGCTAGCATCAGACAGATAAGACGATGCATACGCCAGTTAACCTAAGCAGCAAACAGTTGAAGTTTACATGGACGATCCTTTAAGTGATGCATTTAAAACAAGTTAAATGTTAAGAAGTGGGTCAACTTTGACGACTGTTCTAAGGAACACTGTAAGAACTGAAAGTAATCTGGTGCTCTGTATATTTCCTTTCTAAGTTCATGGTTCTGTCTAAATAAGATTTTTTATAGGTGAAGTCATTTTACCTATTTGTGTTATTTGGATGCTAGAAGTGTTGTAGAATTAAGTGCTGCGTCGTATGTGTTGTTGGTTTAGGAACAAAGTTCACCATATTTATACAACTCAAGATGGTATTCATTCAGATATTTTATTAAGGTTTAAGGTGTTGTAAAATCTTGAAGGTATTATCCATTCTTGATGTTTTGGACAAGTTCACCTAAAGGCAAGGTTAAGCTTGTAGCTATTAATATTTCAGGCAATTGAGCTGGTCTGTTGTTAAACCGCATGTCTGTTAAAGGTATAGCTAGAATTTATTTTGTGCCAAGTAATAAGTAAACATCGCAGAATGGATCAAACAACTGAATATGAAACTAAGAATGGCGACTTACTTGAGGATAGTAGTGCCACAAATGTACAGCAGTCACGTGAAGAAGAGCCACGAAGAAGTCAAAGACCTCGAAAGCTTACTGAAAAGGCTCAGCAACTGCATGATGATAAGTCAAAAAAACTTCAGCATCGTTTCACTACAACTTATGATAAATGGAAAGCAAACGCCAAGCAAGCTAAGAAAATGATAAAGGGAGCCCCTTCTGTTGAGGTTGTGAAGGATTTGATGTGTAAGTTAAGTTGTGCATCAGCAGATGTGAAACACGCATATGAAGATTTGCGCAAATGTGCTTCCCCAGACAGTGAGATCCGTCGTAGGGCAGACACCTGTGACGCGGTATCCAAAATAATCTTGGACAATGCAACCACTTATCTTCAGAATAAAGATAACGAAGACGTTCAGATAGAGGATTTAGTCTGGCCTGAGTCTAGTTCAGTGTTTTCATCTTCAGCTTCTCAAGGCACAAGTAAGGGCTCTCAAAGAAGTCTAAGCTCTGCAAGCAGTTCCAGCATAAAGTCACAAAAGTCAAGCCTTTCCTCCATTAAGAGACAAGAGGCCGTAGCAGAGCTAGCTGCTACACAAGCTGCACTAAAGGTCCTGCAAGAGATAGAATGTGAGCAACAAGAACTTGAAAGTCTTGAAGAAGAAAATCAAAAGAAGATTGCATTACAAGAGGAAGAAAATGTGGCAAGAAAGAAAACACTGGAAGAGAAACGCAGACAAATAGAGCGCTTACAGACTGTTAAGGAGCTAAGTGCGGCAAAGGCACGACTCCAAGTTTATGAACAAGATATAAGCTCGGATGAGGAAATAACAGAGTTACTTCATAACCACGCAGCTCAACAACATAGATCTCCAGGAGTTGTAAGGAGTCCACGTGAGCATCCCGTGATACACCAAGCAGATAGTATCACAGTCCTCGCTGAAGCAATAGCAGAGTCTATTAATGTAAGCCGTCTCCCAACACCTGAACCATCTATCTTCATGGGTGATCCACTAAGGTATAGCGATTGGAAGATGTCATTTCAAACCCTGATAGGTAGGAAAAACATTCCAGTAGGGGAAAGAGTCTATTACCTTCGTAAATATGTTGGCGGACCTGCAAAAAAGGCCATTGAAAGCTACTTCCTATTAGGAACGGATACAGCTTACAACTCAGCATGGGACATCCTGGAAGAAAGGTTTGGAAGTTCATTCGTGATAGCTAAAGCCTTCAAGGATAAGCTCGCAGCATGGCCAAAAATCGGACCCAAAGACAGCGTCGAGCTGAGGGACTTTTCAGACTTCCTTAGAGGCTGTCAGGCTGCAATGTCCCAGATTAAGGGTCTGGATGTACTGAACGACTGTGATGAAAATCAAAAACTTCTAACGAAACTGCCAGATTGGCTGGTGGCCAGTTGGAACAGGAAGGTGACCGAGGTAGAAGAAACTTACAATGTGTTTCCTACTTTCAGTCAGTTCGTGGAATTCATCGCAAAGGAAGCAAAAATAGCTTGCAACCCAGTAACTTCTCTTCATGCCCTGAAGTTTAATGATGGTGAAAAGGTAAAGATAACAAAGGCACGAAACATTGGTGCAAAGGTGCTTGCGAGCAACTCTGAAGAGAATGCAGAACGTAAGAAATGCACTTTTTGTGAAAGATGCAATCATGGCATACAGACATGCTGGAAGTTCAGGGAAAGACCAGTTGAGGAACGCGTTAAGTTTGTTCAGACAAAGAAGTTGTGCTTTGGATGTTTACAACCAGGACATCTCTCAAGGACCTGCAAAAGAAGGAGTCTTTGTGAGACATGTAAGGAAAAACACCCAACATGTTTACATGAAGACCGTGAAAGAGCAACCAGAAGAGAGAAAGGTAGTGATGAGCATGGGGAGAGTGTAAAAAACTCGAAATATGCTAAGTCAACGGAAGGAACAGAGAGCAAACATACTCCTGAACCATCAAATGAAGCCACGTCAAACAGAGTAGTGCAAGGTATGGACAGCATGTACTCCTCTACGGTTGTCCCAGTTTGGCTATCTACATCAAGTAACCCAGAGAATGAAATTCTTGTATATGCACTGCTTGACAACCAAAGCGATACCACATTCATTATGCAAGATAAGGCAGAAGCTCTGGAAAAGAAAGGGGAGGCTGTGCAGTTAAAACTCTCCACACTTTCATCCAGAAATACAATCATCCCAAGTCAAAGGTTAGTTGGACTGCAGGTGAGAGGTTTCTACTCATCGAAGAAAATTTCTCTCCCTGTAACCTACTCAAGAGAGTTCATCCCTGCCAATCTAAGTCACATTCCTACACCAAGAACGGCAAGAGCTTGGACACACCTAGAGCATCTTGCAGAGGAGATCGCTCCATTGATTGAGTGCGATGTAGGGCTTCTCATAGGATACAACTGTCCACAGGCTTTGCTGCCCCGAGAGGTTGTCCCGGGTAAAGACAATGAGCCATTTGCTCAAAGGACAGATCTTGGATGGAGCATAGTCGGTTGTGTTAGCCCATGTGTCGACTATGGTGATGCTATAGGAAGCAGTCACAAGATTGTCATGAAGTCAGTGAAACCTCATCTCCAGACATCTAAGAAGCTCACAAATGAAGTGAAATACATATGTCGAACCCAAGTTAAGGAGTTCATTTCACCACCAGATGTGCTGAGGATGCTTGAGTCTGGCTTCAGTGAGAGAAGAGTGGAGGATGCTAATTTATCTCAGGAAGATTTGCGTTTCCTAACCATAATGGAAGAAGGAATCAAAATTAAAGCAGATGGTCACTGTGAAATGCCGCTTCCCTTCAAGAAAGATCGACCAAATCTCCCAGACAATAAGGCATGTGCAGTTCACAGGCTTCGATGCTTGAAAAGAAGATTTGAAAAGGACAAACAATATCAAAAGGACTACACAACCTTTATGAGTGAAATCATAACAAATGGGGATGCAGAAAAGGTCCCAAGAGGAGAAATTAACAACAGTCCTGTGTGGTACATTCCTCATCACGGGTTGTATCACCCACACAAGCCAGGAAAAATACGGGTTGTGTTCGACTGCTCAGCAAGATTTGAAGGCGTGTCATTAAGTGATTACCTTCTCACTGGACCAGAATTAACGAACAGCCTGATAGGTGTTCTCTGCCGCTTTCGCAAGGGACAAGTTGCTATAATGTGCGATATTGAGCGTATGTTCCATCAGTTTCACGTCAAAGCAGAGGACCAGGACTACTTGAGATTTCTCTGGTGGGACGATGGAAACTTCCAGGCTCAACCATCAGTCTATCGCATGCGAATGCACCTATTTGGAGCTGCCTCCTCCCCTGGTTGTGCAAACTTTGGGTTGAAACATGTTGCTGCCCAAGGACATGGTCACTACTGTGAAACGACCATTCAGTTCATTGAACGAAACTTTTACGTGGACGATGGGCTCACAAGTGTCGCAACCAAGGATGAAGCCATTAAGTTGGTAAAGGAAGCAAGGCAACTCTGCAGTGCTGGCAAACTGCGAATTCACAAATTCATTTCTAACAATCATGAGGTACTTGCATCCATTCCAGAGAGTGAACGTGCAGATTCAGTACGAAATCGTGACTTGGTTCTTGGTGAGTCCCAAATTGAGAGAGCTCTGGGAATCAAATGGTGCATTGTTTCAGACCAGTTCCATTTCAGAGTGATTGTGGATGCACGCCCACTTTCCAGAAGAGGAGTCTTATCAACTGTGGCATCCATCTATGACCCTCTCGGCTTTGTGGCACCATTTGTTCTGGTTGGAAAGCAAATACTCCAACAGATGTGTCAAGACAAGGTTGGATGGGATGAGCCACTGTCAGAAGAGCTCAAACCACGGTGGGAGTCTTGGCTGTTAGATTTAAAGAACCTGGCTGACATCAAAATTCAGCGCTGCTATCTCCCAGAAGGTTTTGAGAAAGTTGAAAGATATGAGCTGCATCATTTCTCAGATGCGAGTGTTAAAGGGTACGGTGAATGTTCTTACTTGAGAGCAATCAGTGTTTCAAACCAAGTCCACTGCTCTCTAGTTATTGGCAAAGCCAGGGTGACTCCTACAAAGGTCACCACAGTACCCAGGCTTGAGATATCAGCAGCAGTTATTGCCGTGCGAACGAGTGACCTGCTTAAAAGGGAGTTGGAAGTTCAAGCCAAAGAATTCTTCTGGACAGATTCGAAGGTTGTTCTTGGATACATCAACAACGAGGCTAGAAGGTTTCACATATTTGTGGCAAATCGCATTCAGCGTATCCAAGAATGTTCCGATCCAGACCAATGGATATATGTGACTTCTGAGAACAATCCCGCTGACCATGCATCACGGGGTCTGACAGCAAAGGGACTAATTACTTCCAGCTGGTTCACCGGTCCAGATTTTCTCTGGCAGGATAAACTTCCTGATGATGACATTAAGGTGGGAGAGTTGGGAGCTGAAGATCCAGAACTTCGTAAGACTTTTGTCCATAAGACACTGACCACAGAAGATTCTTTGCTCAATCATTTCTCAAGGTTCTCAAACTGGATAAGGCTAGTTAAAGCCATTGCACGACTCATGCGATGTGTCAAAGAGCTCAAGGGTCTGATGTGCAGAACAAACAAAGTCACCAGTCTTGAGGAGAGGAAAGAGGCAGAACTTTTCATCATAGCTACTGTCCAAAACAAACTGTTTTCCGAGGAGATCAGAGATCTGAAATCGAAGCAGACAATAACAAGAGATCGTGCAAATAGGCTGCACAAACTGAATCCCTTCTTAGATGAAAAGGGTGTGTTAAGAGTGGGAGGTCGGCTGGAGCATGCAGATTTACACCCACACATCAAACATCCAGTGATCTTGCCGAGCAAAACCCACATATCAAAGTTACTGATTGAACACTTCCATCAAAAGGTTCATCACCAGGGACGTGGGATGACTATG
Organism: Simochromis diagramma; assembly: GCF_900408965.1. Lineage (NCBI taxonomy): Eukaryota > Metazoa > Chordata > Actinopteri > Cichliformes > Cichlidae > Simochromis > Simochromis diagramma. The sequence continues at coordinate 65,195 of NW_024387472.1, read as the reverse complement.
AATGAGCTGCGATCAAATGGCATTTGGCTATTAGGATGTAGTCACGCAGTGTCTTCCTACATCTACAAGTGTGTCAAATGTAGGAAATTCAGAAGGAATGCTGAAGTACAAAGAATGGCAGATTTACCGCGTGAAAGAGTTGAAACATCGCCTCCCTTTGCCTATTGTGGAATGGACTGCTTTGGCCCATTTTACGTTAAGGAGGGAAGAAAGGAGCTTAAACGCTATGGTCTGCTATTCACATGTCTGTGCTCTCGTGCTGTGCATATAGAGCTTCTCGACGACATGACCAGTGATGCCTTTATTAATGCTCTTCGGACTTTTATCGCCATACGTGGAAGTGTTCGACAGCTTCGGTCAGATCAGGGCACCAACTTTGTTGGAGCAAGACGAGAGTTCTTGGAATCTGTAAAGGAAATGGACCAAGAAAGCCTAAGACAACTAGGTTGTGAGTTTGTCATGAACCCAGCATCTGCCAGCTATATGAGTGGGGCCTGGGAAAGGCAGATCAGGACGATTAGAAGTGTTTTGACATCCATTCTGGATCATTCATCCAAAAGACTTGACACTTCATCCTTGCGTACCTACCTTTATGAAGTCATGGCGATCATAAATAGTAGGCCCTTAACAACTCACCTGTTGAATGATCCAACTGGTCCACAGCCTCTTACGCCGAATCACATCCTGACCATGAAGTCTTCAGTGGTTTTACCACCACCTGGTGAGTTTGTGAAGGAAGACCTTTATCTTCGCAAGAGATGGCGCAAGGTGCAATACCTGGCCAATGAATTTTGGACCAGATGGAAAGGGGAATACTTGCTGAATCTTCAGCAGAGAGGAAAATGGTACAAAGCACGGGGGAATGCCAAGATCAACGACATTGTGATGCTGATGGATAATAGTCTACCCAGAAATGAGTGGAAGTTGGCCAAGGTAACCAAGGTGTACCCTAGTGAGGATGGAATCATTAGGAAACTCGAGCTGCTAATCAGTGATGCGACATTGGATGACCACGGAAAAAGAGTTAATAAGCCAGTGTATCTTGAGAGACCCATCCACAAAACAGTTACCCTACTTGAAGCTGAATAGTTCAGAACTCCTGTCTCTGTAACTTATGTTTGACCCAAGAGACTATATACACTTGTTTTTTCCTTTGCAATGAGGTTCAGTTGAAAATCATCAGTGATTTGGTGGGAGTGTGGCTGCCGTCAGCAGCAGTTATGCAGTTTAAGATAATTTCATGGTTTAAGTTACAATAAATAAGTTAAAAATACTTTATTTTTAATATATCAGATTTAATGTATACATTGTTGGTTTGAAATTACGCATTTAGAGGGTTTACAGAATGTTTCCAGGGTGGAACCAATGTTTAGTCTGTTGTTTGGGGTTGACAATATTTTCAGTTACTCGCCACACTCGGTAGAGGGCAGCATGCTTTCCTCTCTCTCTTGGTGGTAGAGCTGTGTAGACGCATGCAACTAAGTTTTCCAGCTGTGGGAAGGAGTGACACTGCAAGATGCGTTTTCATTAACCCCTGCAAGTTAATGCGGCCAATGAGGTATGCAATTTGTATTTTATATGTTGTGGTAGAAAAATAAGATGTTTGTTTTTGACAGAACTGGCGAGTTTATGGTAGTCACGTGTAATTTGTTAACATTTTGTAAAGGTCAAATTGTGAGTGTTTTATGTTGTTTGATAATGTGCTTTATTGTTTATTCTCTATGAGAACAATTTACTGTGGAAATTGATTATTTTATGTTGTTTGTACAGTTCTCACGGCATCGTTGGTGGCACCTGTGTGCAATAAATGCCAGTAAAAATCAAGAACGCCTTGTGTCCGTTTTCAACTTGGAGGGAGTTACACTCGGCGACAGCCCCAAAACATCACTGCTCTCGAGAAGATCTGCATGGAGGAATGGGCCAAAATACCAGCTACTGTGTGTGCAAACCTGGTAAAGACCTATAGTAAACGTTTGACCTCTGTTATTGCCAACAAAGGTTATGTTACAAAGTATTGAGTTGTATTTTTGTTATTGACCAAATACTTATTTTCCACCCTAATTTACGAATAAATTCTTTACAAATCCTACCATGTGGATTAATGGATTTTTCTTTCACATTCTGTCTCTCACAGTTGAAGTGTACCTCTGGTGCAAATTACTGACCTCTGTCATCATTTTAAGTGGGGGAACTTACACAGTCGGTGGCTGACTAAATACTTTTTTGCCCCACTGTAAGCGCGTCATAGACAAAAGTAAAACAGTATGTTGGATGTGCCACGCAATGCTCAATTTGTGGGAACTAGTACGTTAGCGCAGTTAGCTTGTTAACACTGACAGCACTAGTGGGAACACAACGAATATGACTGCACATTTACTCCGAAAGCATCCTAGTGCAAAGACAAGTGGAAGCAGACAAAAACAACAATCATGCATGCTACAAACTTTACCCGAGTCATTTAGACAGCCGTTAGCACATGATTCTCCTTATGGGGACCTGATATGTTTAATATGCTGCTGAGAATATAGCCCAGAAGAAGCGTATAGTAGAGCTTTTATTTTGGAAAGAGCGATTTCTCTGTAATAAACTCTCTTTTCCAAAGATGAGTGATTTCTCGATCAGATAGATTTTTTTTTTTTTATTACATTATTTTTTATTACATTAAATTTAAAAACTGTACTTTTGAGTTAAAATATATATTTATAACTTTAATAAATGACAAATTAAAAAGACATAAACATTTTTTGTATCAAAAAATATCGAACCGTGACACCAAAGTATCGAACCGAACCGAACCGTGAATTTTGTGTATCGTTGCACCCCTACTAATTACCTCCTCCAGCATCATAGATGTGTAGGGGAGGAACAGAAGAATATCTAACCATGCAGTTTAACGCACAGTTTACAAATTTAAGTAAAACAATGACAACATTTAACGATATGGCAGCCTCGCTTCTGTCAGTCTGCCCCAGGGCAGCTGCGGCTACAACTGTAGCTGCCTCCACCAGTGTGGGAGAGTGAGACTGAATAAATAGTGGAATTGTAAAGTGCTTTGGGTGCCTAGAAAAGCGCTATATAAATCCAATCCATTATTATTTCAACCTAACAACATCTTCCTCTCTTGATCCTGTTGGCACTAACCTCTGACTTTCAGCTCAACTTGAGCCTTTATTAGGATCATCTTCCACCTGTTGTAGACGGTGCATCTGTAGGTCTTTGTGTCCCAGTCTGTGGGGTATTTCAGGGTCAGACTGAGGTCTCCAGTTTTCAGCAGGTTTCTCTGCATTTTAGTTCGTCCTCTGTAAGCCTGGTGCTGTTCTTCAGGCTGGTCAGAGCCGTTCTCATACACGTGGACCTTTTTGTTGTCTTTGTCCTTCCACTCCACTTTAGCATCTTTAGGCAGGTGAATTGTGTTGAAGGGCAGCTGGACAGACTCCACCCCTGGATCCACCTCCACCTGGGGGACTGAGAGAAAGAGGAGGAGTTTCTGTCAGAGCAGCAGAATGAACTTATTCCCTGGAATAGTAAAAGTCTGTATTTTGAGACTCTGAGTCTAACTGTGATTCATTTATGAGAGTGCCCTTGTCACATTTGCATCTTGAAGCAATCGTGATGTAAATTAACAGTTATAATTAATTTTTATGAGAAAAGTGACAGAGTTGTGCTGAGTAAATCACAGTATGACAGAAGCAGCATAATCTCCTCTGCAGATTCCATCATCTTTAAAGTTTACTGTTCACTTATATAAAGGAGAGCGGGGGTGTAATACCTGTATATTGTAGTTACTGTACAAATACAAAATGACCACAGCAGGGCCCGAAACCCAGTCTGAATAAACTAGTTCTTTTTTCAATCCTCCTGTGTGTTATCTGGTTACTCACCTTTCTCTCCCATTTTAAGCTCCACTGGTTTTAACAGAAGATTCAGATGTTTGATCGTTTATGTTTAAAACGACATAACACATAAATGTGTCGTGTCTTCTATTCAGTTGTACAGGACTGACCTCTGACTTTCAGCTCCACCTTTCTCTTTAGCAGTACTCTTCCCTCCCTGCTGTAGACGGTGCAGGTGTAGGTGTAGGTGTCTCCATCTGTGGGGTGTTTCAGGGTCAGACTGAGGTCTCCAGTTTTCAGCAGGTCTTCATTCATCTTCGTTCGGTCTCTGTAACGCTGGTCCTGTTCTTCAGGCTGGTCAGAGCCGTTCTCATACACGTGGACCTTCCTGTGTAAACTGTCCGTCCACCCCACCTCAGCGTCTTCAGGCAGGTAAACTTTGGCTTTACAGATCAGCTGCACAGACTCCACCCCTGAATCCACCTCCACCTGGGGGACTGAGAGGACAACAAAGCACAACATGAGCTGTTCAAATATTCAATGTCAAAGTAGAATCACATCAACCAGAGGTAAAAGCTGAATCAGCTGCTACATGTTGCTCCCATCTCTCTCCTCCCTGGATGCTTCTCTCTGTCTCTTTCATTCTTTCCTGTGGGATTGTTGCCCACTCTCTCTCTGACTGTGATACCATATAAATTCTCTGCAGACATAAAATAACTGTGATGGACACGTTATACAGTTACTGTGTGACTTCAAAGCTCAGTGGCTGTAATCTGATGGTAAATCATGTTCCATCTTGACTCCACCTGAGTCTCAGTCCTCAGGACCTCACACAGTCCCAGCAGCTTCTATCAGCAGAGTTCTCCCTGATATCACAAACATATTGATCCTCCTTCAGCCTCCTCTCATTCATCTGTTTCCACAGAGAAACATGCAAATACCAAACATCCGTCTTGTTTGATAAAACTCTCCTTCATTGGGTCTGCTGTTCTCTCAGTTGCTGATTTGCTGCTCTTATTATTATTAGTTATTAAAACAAACCGACTGCATGTTTGAATGCGAATTAGAAGTTAAAACATCCCATGTTTGTGAATGTATCATCAGCCCCACAGGTTTTAGTCACAAACTGACTTCTGTGCCTCTTTGGTAAACCCCACAGCAGCTTTTTGATGCCAAAACATGTTTTTACAGTGTTAGTTAAACTGTTAGTGAATCTGTCCCTTCATATCATAATGGCAGCACTGACCACTCATTTTATGTTTATTAGTTTTCTTGCATGAAATATGCTTAAAGTGAGGTTTGAATTTCAACCGATTAAGCTAAGTGTGAACATTTTATTTCCCCACTTGGAAAAAATAACCTCTGCTTATTACACAGAAACTCCAATACTAATTCAAATAATCAAAAACTATTGTTATATTTACATACAAACATTTCAAAAATTACTATTACCCTATCATAAATCCCCTTATCCAGTATCCAACACGTGGAGCGACCTGCTGTGACCCTTTGGGATTTGGGAGCAGCTGAATATAGCTGTTATCACAGTGCAGTTTTGACTTGCTAGAAAATTCATTTTGAGTTTGAGCATATTTAGCTGATATGAGATATAAAAACATCAGCCTTATAAACCTAATTATTATCATAGTGGTCACTAGGAGAACCTCACAGGATCACACAGACAATACAGTGAAACACTGTCACAGACTTGAATGATTTCTCACTGGAAACGTTGTTTATGACTGAAGTTTAGACCTGTGTACACACTCACACACAACATACCTTTTTTGAGTAATTTCCAAAGATATATTCCAACACCCACGAGGACAGCAGTAATCAGGACAGCCAGGAGAACCCAGGCCTCAGCAGGAAAAACGTACGGCTCTGTAAGAAACCAACGACATGATGAGGTCTACACGAGCACGACTACATTGGTCCAAAATAAAGCATCAGTCTGAGGTCCACATCATGTCTTTGTCCTGTCCTCCTTCTCTCACCCCAACCGGTCACAGCAGATGGCCGTCCCTCCCTGAGCCTGGTTCCTTCTGAGTTTTTTCTTCCCACTGTTGCAAAGTGCTTGCTCAAAGGGGGTCATGTGATTGTTGGGTCTTTCTCAGTACTATTGTAGGGTCTACATTGCAATATAATACGCCTAGAGGTGACCGTTGTTGTGATTTGGTGCTAAAGAAATAAAATTGAATTGAAGGTTCTATCAGGTCTGCTGCTGAGCTCATCCAATAGTTTTTACTGGTTAAAGAATTAGGTGAACAGGCTGATTGGTTACTATCTAAAAATATCAGCAGGAACAAACTGAAAGACCAATCAACATAGTATCAGACTGAAAAAAGAGGAGACACTGAGTCTTCATTATAACAGAGGATTTTTTATTTCTCCTAATCACCCATTTTCACTCTAGTGTCACCGAAGCTTAAAAGACATACGACAGAATTCAAAATCCTGCTCTTCACATACAAGGTCTTAAATAATCAGGCCCCATCTTATCTTAATGACCTTGTAGTACCATGTCACCCTATTAGAGCACTTCGCTCTCGCTCTGCAGGCCTACTTGTTGTTCCTAGAGTATTTAAAAGTAGAATGGGAGGCAGAGCCTTCAGTTTTCAGGCCCCTCTTCTGTGGAACCAGCTTCCAGTTTGGATTCAGGAGACAGACACTATCTGTACTTTTAAGATTAGGCTTCAAACTTTCCTTTTTGACAAAGAATACACAACTCATGCACAATTACAAGCTGTATTTTTGGGGATTCATTTTTACTATGCAACAAACCCAATAACTCCAAATTGTTAATAAGCCTGAAACCTGAATGATCAACAAAGGAAATGTAAGTCTGAATCTCAAGGGACATGCACATGGATGTGTGTACAATCATTAGGCAACTAAAGGAAAAACTCAACAAAGTAAATCTCCAAAAGTTGATTCTGTTCATCTGGACGTAGCGTTTTGTGGGAGAAACGTTTCGTCACCATCCAAGTGACTTCTTCAGTCTCAGCTGACTGCAGGTTTCCCCAAATCTTATAAACAGTACATTTGCATAATGACTGAAACCAGCCCACTGAAGGAACAATGGGCTGGGAGGTCAGTTCCTTCATCATTAATATGCAAATTCTCATGACCATTGATCAACAACCACTGATCAAAGACCACTGATCAATGGCCATGAGTACCATTCACAGAGAGTTGGGGAATGGTTGCAATCGCAGAATTGTAAGATGCCGAAATAAATAAAACAAACAAACAAACAACACTCAAAAATATTTAGTATCCATGTAGCCACCTTTCTTTTCAAGGACCCTGAAAACCATGGCCTTCTTGAATGCGGCTGACTTTTTTTCTGTACTATTGCTTGAAGAAAGATCTAACAGTGCACAGATGTAACAGTGATTGCTCAGCACTGCTCTTCCTCTCTGGAATACCTTTTTATTCACTGCAAACCGTTTTATTCTCCGCGGGAGTTTGCTTCATTCATCCTGGCCGCTGTTTACATCCCGCCAGACGCGGATGCGCAGGCAGCTCAGTGCGCACTCGCGGAGCAGATACTCCACATGGAGCGGACATACCCGGACTCTCTCATCATTGCTCTTGGGGACTTTAACAAAGCCAATCTGAGCCATGAGCTTCCCAAATACAAGCAGTATATTAAATGCCCGACCAGAGAGGAGAGGACATTAGACCACTGTTACAGCACGATCAGCGGGGCCTATCGTGCGGTGCCCCGCGCTTCACTCGGACTTTCTGACCACGTCACGATCCACCTGATCCCCGCGTACAGACAGAGGCTGAAGCTCTCCAAACCTGTCGTGAGGACCAAAAAACTGTGGAGCAACGAGGCTGTGGAGGAGCTTCGCACGTGTTTGGAGTCTACAGACTGGGACACAATGAAGGCTGCTTCTAACAGCTTGGACGAGTTTACGGACACTGTCACCTCCTATATCCACTTCTGTGAGGACAGCATTGTGCCATCACACACCAGGGTGAGTTATAACAATGACAAACCCTGGTTTACTCCTAAACTCAAAAAGCTGTGGCTGGAAAAGAGAAAGGCGTTCAGAAGCGGAGACAGGGACTGCTACAGAGAGGCCAAGTACAGGTTCACTAAAGAAGTGGACATTGCTAAACATCAGCACTCTGAGAAGATGCAGCAGCAGATCTCAGAGAATGACTCGGCCTCTGTGTGGAAAGGTTTTAGGAATATCACAAACTACAAGCCTAAAACCCCCCACTCCACTGATGACTTGCTCTTGGCCAACACCCTCAACGACTTTTACTGCCGTTTTGACGAGCCATCAGGCAGCCTTCACACCTCCAACGGCCCCAACAATAGAGGCACTTTAGACACTAATTCCCCCACCTCTCCCCCCTCCACAGAGCCATCACCACCTTCAAACTGTTCACCTACAACACCCCCCTCCTCACCCCACACAAAAGAGGATTTCACACCATCTCCTCCCACCACAACTCTTCATATTCATGAAGCAGATGTGAGGAAGCAGTTCAAGAGTCTGAATGCTCGAAAAGCTGCCGGCCCAGACGGTGTGTCTCCTGCCACCCTCAGACACTGTGCAAACGAGCTGGCCCCAGTGTTTTCTGGCATTTTCAACTCCTCACTGCAGGCATGTCATGTGCCTGCCTGCTTCAAGTCCTCTACCATAATCCCTGTCCCCAAGAAACCTAGGATCACTGGACTAAATGACTACAGACCCGTGGCTCTGACATCTGTGGTCATGAAGTCATTTGAGCGCCTGGTTCTCTCCCATCTCAAGACCCTCACGGCCCCCCTCCTGGACCCCCTGCAGTTTGCATACAGAGCCAACAGGTCTGTAGATGACACCATCAACATGGCCCTACACTTCATCCTGCAGCATCTGGACTCCCCAGGAACCTACGCCAGGATCCTGTTTGTGGACTTCAGCTCTGCCTTCAACACCATCCTTCCAGACCATCTCCGAGGCAAGCTTTCCCAGATGAATGTGCCTGATCCCATCTGCCGGTGGATCACTGACTTCCTGACGGACAGGAAGCAGCATGTGAGGCTGGGAAAGAATGTCTCGGACTCTCGGACCATCAGCACCGGCTCCCCTCAGGGCTGTGTTCTTTCTCCTCTGCTCTTCTCCCTGTACACCAACTGCTGCACCTCCACCCACCAGTCTGTCAAGCTAATCAAGTTTGCAGATGACACCACCGTTATTGGACTCATCTCGGACGGGGACGAGTCTGCCTACAGGAGGGAGGTTGAACGTCTGGTGTCTTGGTGCAGCCACAACAACCTGGTGCTGAATGCCCAGAAGACAGTGGAGATTATTGTGGACTTCAGGAAGCACACAGCCCCACTCCCCCCCATCATCCTGACTGACACCCCCATCACCTCTGTGGACTCATTCCGCTTCCTGGGTACCACCATCACTCAGGACCTGAAGTGGGAGCCCACCATCACCTCCGTCATCAAGAAAGCCCAGCAGAGGATGTACTTCCTGAGGCAACTGAAGAAATTCAACCTGCCAACACGGACGATGATGCAATTCTACACCGCAATCATCGAGTCCATCCTCACCTCCTCCATCACCGTGTGGTACGCTGGAGCCACTATCAGGGACAAACAGAGACTGCAGCGTGTTGTGCGCTCTGCTGAGAAGGTGATTGGCTGTAGACTCCCATCTCTGCAGGACCTGTACACCTCCAGGACACTGCGACGTGCAGCTCGGATCTCAGCTGACCCTTCTCATCCTGGACACAGTCTGTTTGACCTGCTCCCCTCAGGCAGGAGGCTCCGGTCCATTCGCACCAGAACCTCTCGCCATAAGAACAGTTTCTTCCCCTCTGCTGTTGGACACATGAACAATAAACGTACGACTGTCCCCACCACTAACTCATGACCCTACGCTGTGTTCACTGCATGATTCCATGTGTTGGCACTGATCACCACCTGCACTCATGCATATATCTTTCTACATAGCACTTTTAATTCTTATTCTTACTTTTATTTTTTCATGTCTATTTAAGCGCAATTTATGACAGTATGTTTGCACTGAAGCACCGCAGCAATTTCCTAATGTTGTAAACCTGCTCAACATTTGGCAATAAAACCCATTCTGATTCTGAAGAAAGTATCCTTTAGCAGTTTTGAAGATTTATTTTAAGTCCATCTTCAACATGAAATGATAATAGCAGCATAAACCAGTACACCTCCATCTTGTTGGTGTCTGACTCTCAGTGGTGCCCTTTATCGGTTCAGGATTCATCCACGAGCCCATCAAGAGCCATCACGATTTTCCTTTTCTCCTTCAGCCTCCCACCCACTCTAAAAAGGTGGCTCTCCCTCCCTGATCCTGGTTCTGTTGGAGGTTGCTTCATATTAAATTCTTCCTTCCCACTGTCACCAAATGCTGCTCAGTGGGGATCATCTGACAGTTGGTTTTCCTGCTAATACTGTAAGATCTTTACATGTGTATAAAGGCTCTTATCTTCACTTTGTGTTAAATTACTGTTTGATTTTTAGAGTTCAACAAATAAATTATGATTTTTTCTGTTTTACAAAGTTTTCTGTCTGAAAACATGGGCTTTAAATTCAGGCAGCCTTAGTGAAGACTAATATATTAAAGTTTGGCGTGTGCCACTGACCTTTGACCTGCAGCTGAACATCTGTCAGTCTGGGTTCTTCTCCCGTCACTCTGATGGTGCAGGTGTAGTTGCCGCTGTCAAAGATGTGGGGTTTCCTCAGAGTGAGGCTGAAGTCTCCAGTCTGCAGAGCGTCAGTCTTCATGGATGTTCGGTCTCTGTAACGCTGGTTTTGATCTGTCAGCTCGTCCTCTTCCTGCTGACGCTGGTGGACGGTTGGAGGATTGAGGTCGTAGCGGCTCCACACCCCTGTGGTGGGTCCAGATACAAACGGGATGTGACAGGGCAGCAGGACTGACTCCGCCCCCTCGTACACCTGCAGAGTGAGGACTTGGTGGGACACTGTGAGGACATAGAAACACAAACTCAGATACAACAAAGGTAACATTAAGGTTTTCTGCTTCATGTGCAGCAGCTAGCATGTATACACTCCCTTCACTGCTCTTCCCACAGTTCCTGTTTCCCTGCTGTTTGCTGAGAAGCCTGACAAAGTGTTAACATCTGACCTCTGATCTGTAGCTACAGCAACGACCTCTGGCCTCATACCTGATAGTACAGCAAGTTTTTTTAGCTTGTTGCTGACCTTTGACCTGCAGCTCTACTGTACTCAGTGTCCGTGTGTTTCCAAATGCAGTGATGGTGCAGGTGTAGGTGCCACTGTCAGAGGTGATGGGGTTCCTCAGAGTGAGGCTGAAGTCTCCGGTCTGCAGAGAGTCTGTCGTCATGGACGTTCTTCTCCTGTAACGCTGGTTTTGGTCTGTCAGTTTATCACCTGCCCGGCTACGCTGGTGGACGATTGGAGGATTGAGGTCATGGCGGCTCCACATCAGAGTGGGCAATGAAGGTACAGAAGGGACCTGACAGGTGAGCAGGACAGACTCCACCCCCTCATACACCTCCAGAGCCGAGGCATGCTGGGAAACTGAGGACATAGAGACAGAAACATGAATCGGCTGTGTGTGAGTCTAAACCTGAACTCTGCATCAGTTCACTCAGAGACCTTTCAGAGTTTAGAGTCACACAAACCTGTGCTGATATAAAACATCAGCTACCTGAAGTCCTCAAATATAAATGAGATCCTCTGTTCTTAGATGTTATTGGACCTGAACTAAAAACATTACAGAGGACAGAATAAACCCAGCCCACGCTGTCACGCTCTTTTACATTGGTTTGTTGCTGCTCTCTCTGGTCAGTGTAAAGTTAAGCAGTAAAACAAGGACACACATAAAACCGTCTCTGTGGGCGATCTGAAGCCTGTCAGTGTTCAGATACAGTCAGCTGTGGTTACTCTGGATGAACTGGTCCTTTAAACAGACCAGAGGCAGAGAAAACAGCGTGTATCTGACAGGAAGTTTAACCACACAGTAATTAATGAATATGATCACTGTTACCATGGTTACATATTCATTAATGGTCAGAGGGATCTCTTTATGATAAACATCCATGTACACAGTAATGATGCTGTAATAATGCTGCAGTAACACTTTGAATATATGAGGAAAGTATGTTTTTGACTTTAGTGAATGTCAAACTGAGTCTGTGACAGTTCAGGAGATCCTGTCTGTGCTCTCAGGGATTTATACCTATGAATAATAAAGTGTAACCATATAATGTAAAGTCCCCTTTCTCTTTATGTTACCTTTATATACGCCTCTCAGCCATTATAAAAGACCACATGAGAAGTTTTGGCCTCTACCAAAGGAAAATCAGCAGGACTGTGATTTTACAGCATTTTAATAAATGCACTTTCATTTAAGCTGAAATACATTTGAGTTTGTCAAAGGGCCAAAATAGCAGGAACACAACCAGACTGGTGTAAATTCAGCTCACACAGACTCTTTGTGTTCACTACATGCAGACCAGCTGTGCTCATATGTGCAGTTACAGCTCATTTACAGGCAGGAATATCCTGCTATGTCCCTGTTAGGACCTGCTGCTTTGACTGCTCACCACTCAAACAGCTTCATGACATCAGCAGTAAGAGCAGATGTGGATCCACAGCAAACACGTATGTTGGTCACAATCAATGAAAGAAGCTCAGAAAGCTCTTCAGTGAAACCAGTGTTAGAAATGAAGCACACAGCACAGCATGCTGGGTAATTACAAGGACTCCCATCAGGCACAGGGAGGCACGTCCCCCTAACTACTCATGCTGATTAACACAACACACACACGTTACATGCACTTCTCTCACCACCACTAGATGTCTCCACACTCTGTGCTGACTCCAATGATCAGAGCTGCTGAGCCTGTTTGCAGACAGAGGAGGAGCTCCTGGTGATCCGTGTGGCACTAAAAAGCTCTGATAACGTCCATCCAGCAGCTGATAACAGGGACATTTGGTGCCATGTCAGAGCTGCACAGCCAATCATCAGTTTGGCTCTTTAGTTTGAAGAGTTCAGAGCAGCAGCAGAGAATCTAAAGTGTGTCACACAGCACCAAGTTTCCTTTGGTCACATATGAAATGTGAGTCAGAGCTTCAGCTACACAACAACACACACAGCAGCTGATTGTAACATGAGCTCATCTGAAAGCCACCAAGAAGAATCCAGAGATTTGAAAGTTGCTGCTTTGGATTGTTAGTTTGATCTGAATCAGAATCCAGTGTTTGAAGGAAATCTCCTCCTGCTGCACTTCAACACATTAAAGAGAGAGAGATGAAAGAAAAGCTGATGATGAGAGCAGAGAGAGGAAGGTGTACTTACCGTGCAGGAGGATCACAAACACCACAAACATCTTCATGTTCCTGTCAAACTCAGAGACTCTTTAAAAGCCCTTCAGGACATCAGCTCACAGCAGCTTCACTTTCCTCTGCTGATCATCTACTGACACTCTCACACTGCTTCACTGTCACAGCTCAGAGTTCAGCTTCACACTTTGTTAAAGCACATCTGTGGAATGAAGTCCGGCCGGCCACAGATCACTTCTGAGGAAAGAGGAGGACGTCGGCTTTCCTCGTAGTTTCACGCCCGAGCGCTCCGGTTGGAGGCGGCTGCTGCGGCCTCACCCTGACACGCACAAAGCTCCGCCTTCAGTCCTGACGCTGAAACATCCACTGTAGCTACAACGATGCAGATGTGACCCTCAGCAGCTGGATTTCCTCTCCATAGATGTGTTTCCATGCAGATCATGGACATAAAGCAGCTCCAGGATGAAGAGTGTGAAAGAACTTCTTCCACTACAGTATTCATTACAGCACTGTGGCACTCCACAAACCCTCACACTGTCTCAATCCCTGTTTCCAGTTTGACTGAGAGAAGGCCTGAAGCTCAGCCAATCACAGGACAGGAAGTGATCAGCTGACACAGTGATTTGAAGCTGTCAGGGTGAGGCTGCTTCATGCAGGTGTGAAACTATGAGGAAGCTGAACGCCTCCTCTTTCCTCAGAAGTGATCTGTGGCAGTCTGCCATCATGTTTGGCTGCTCACACTAAGGCTACGTCCACACCTACTTTGGAAAACTGAGATTTTCTGTTTGTGTTTGTAAAGAAAATCTCGCCAAAAACGCAGTCAAACACGGTCAAGAACATGTCAAATCCACGCCGTGTAGAAATGTTGGCCAATCAGGAGTCTAGAAGCCTGGGAGGGAAAGAGTGAGCAGGTTTGATGCAAACCTGAAGTACTTCTGAAAAGTTTTTGTGTTTTTAAGTGCCTTCATCAAATGTTAATGACCAAAAACAGTACTCTGGCTGCTGCAGACTCACAACTTAGGAATGAACAAATACATACAACATGCATAAATTTAAATTAAATACAAATTAAATTCATTAAAACCGACAACGACGTGGCGTCTGGATTTAGGTTGTGAGAGCGTCTGTGTTGACTCTGTTCACTCTGACGTCTTTGTAAATGGAGGGACAGTAACTGTGTGTGTACATGTACGTGTGTAAAACTGCAGATAGATTAACAGCAACAGTATTTTGTGTTTATCCACCATTGTAGAAATTCATCTCATGTAAACAATACAGTGGAGCACAGCAGCACGTCACAAAAGGCGCACACCTTTGACGTTGCGTGACTAAATCTCTGTTTTCCTCGTCAACACGTAAAAGCAAAAACTGAGTTTTAAAAATCTCAGTTTTCAGTGATCAAAACGGCGTTTACGTGTGGACGAAAGGTGCAAACACATAGAAAAGTAGCAGTAAGTACTTAAGTACAATTTAAGGTATCTGTACTTTACCTGAGTAGTTTTTTTTCTAACTACTTTTTACTCCCTACAATTTTAAACACATATCTGAACTTTCTACTTCTTACATGTGTTGGGATTTTCCCAAGTGCATCATTACTGCTTTTGCTATAATGGTCATATTTTATTAGAAGTTTATTAGGAGTTTTTATTTTGAGTTATTAGAATCAGAACAGAAAAGAAAAAGAAAGAAAAAAATTGGTGAAGAAGTTTACAGAAGGAGAGGGAGAGAAAAAACACTGAGGATCTGCTCCAAACCTGCCTAAATAAACCAAAAACCCAACAAGGACCCCCTCACCCCCAAGCAGGGGCCTGACAGAGCCAGGGGGGCCAGGCCCCACCAAGCAGCCATTAGCCAGAAAACACCCGAGCACCAAGAACCACCAACTCACCAGAGGATGGGGGCACCAGCCACCAACAGAGAGTGTTGGGGGGAAATAGTGTCTATTTTGATAGTTTATTAGAGATTTCCATCATGAATTCATTGTGGAAACTGAGCACAAGTTAAAGACCAAACACAACTAAATGTGTTTATCATCCAAATATAAAAGGGTGTTCTAATAATATGTGGCGCCTGTTAAAACCTGCCTGGTGACAGATGACACTGACAGTAATCTGCTGATGATTGAACTGCAGATTTAATGCAGGAATATTTCCTGTTTGAACTCTTCAGGGACCCGTGTATTTCCTGAGCAAACACTCTTCTCCTCATGCTGCTGCTGTGCTGGCAGCTTTAAGATGCAACAATAAATATTTCTATTGATTTGCACAGAAAGCTTTGAAAAAGCAACAGAACAATAAAAGCAGCAGCAGCTCTGACTGTGTTCATACCAACTTAAATATGTCAAAGTCAGGTTTCTGTTTAAAACACTGAATGTTTGAGCTACAAATACACAGATTTAACTACATTAACTTAACTGTGGTGTAAAAACTGGATTCATTGACTGCTATGTAGCAAACATAGAGCTCAGTTTAACACACAGAGTAGAAAGGTCTGTATAAGAATGAAGCTGCTGATGCAGGACTGAACACAGGATGAGGAATAAAGGACTTTTCTATGGTTTCCTTTAGCTGTTGCTAGCTTGCCATATTTATGCCTCACTATTAGCAACTTGTAAGACATGCGCTATTTAGACAATTCTGGGTCTGCAGTGACCCCTTGTGGACATTGTGAGATGTTGCTTGTGTTGAGTAGATGATGTGTTGTGATTGTTTTCCTAGTTATCTATGACTCTACTAATTATAAAATTGCCCATTTCTGTTTCCAGAAAACCATGTTTATAGTCACACGTGCTGTTTACTATAAAACAAGAAGTTCAAGTTTGGCTGCACCGAACTCAGATTAAGCCTCACAAACATTTTCATGTAAACAAATCTTTTGTGGGACTTAATTAAAGACAATTAACAAACTCCTGGACTGCTGCAGTCTCTCTGACAGAAGACTTAGACCAGACTTGTGTCCCCAGTATAAATATATTTTACAAACATCCTTCAAAGAGCTACTTTTTACTTATTTTATTTTATTGCACACGGCCATAAACTACCAGAAGAGTCTGTTCAGTGACAGGTTGCTTCTCCCCAAGACAAGAACCAACAGACTTAAAAACTCCTTTGTCCCACACGCCATCAGACTGTTTAACTCCTCTCTGGAGGGGAGAGGGAGGGGAGACAGGAGGACAAAGGAGGGGGGAACAAGCAAGCTGTAGTGCCTCTTCACTGTGCAATACTTTTGTTAATAGTCAACGGTGCAATAGTCTTCCATGATTGAAATGTGCAATTTCACTTGTATTTTTATGTTTTATTTTTATTCCTATTTATTCTATTTATCCCCTTTGTATATTTTATTTATATATGTCTCTGTATTTATATATGTATATATATAATATTCTGTAGCTCTGTAACTTCTGTCGGTGCTGTGCTTTTTTGGAAACCGAATTTCCCAGAGGAACCCACCCGAGGGATTAATAAAGTTTTATCTTATCTTATCTTTAAGTACATTTCAGAGCCTCTACTTTTTACTTTTACTGGAGTAAAGAAGTTGAATCAGTACTTTTACTTTTGCTGGAGTATTTTTAATAGTAGTATTTGTAGTTCTACTTAAGTACTAAATGTCTGTACTTTGCCAACTCTCCTCATGTCCTGATGTGTTTACCTGTCCAAGCTGCACAGGTGAGTCTGACTGTGAGCTCAGCAGGACTCAGCCTGAAGCCTCTGCAGTGAGACAGCACCCTGACCCTCACACTCAGCTTTTTATTCTGCTTCTTATTACACTTAATGGTCTGTGTTTGATATGTGACTCACTTATATATTTCTCATTGTTTTAATCCACAGCTCAGACTGTTCTTTTAAATGAAACCAATCGTTTCCTCCTCTTGCTGTCAGTGTGGTTACTGAACATGAACTCTGATCTCTGAGTGAGAGCAGCACAGACTGAATACCAGGATAACAAACAGACTGCTTTGTATGGATTTAAATGAATTATTATTATTATATTTCTCCAAAAGTTGATTCTGTTCATCTGGACGAAGCGTTTTGTGGGAGAAACGTTGCGTCACTCATCCAAGTGACTTCTTCAGTCTCAGCTGACTGCAGGTTTCCCCAAATCTTATAAACTGTACATTTGCATAATGACTGAAACCAGCCCACTGAAGGAACAAAGGGCTGGGAGGTCAGTTCCTTCATCATAATTATGCAAATTCTCATGACCATTGATCAACAACCACTGATCACAGACCATGAGTACCATTCACAGAGAGTTGGGGGATGGCTGCAATCACAGCATTGTAAGATGGTGACAGATGTACCCTTAGGACCCCTCCTTGATTCAGAGATGGTCTTTCCCTTTTCACGTAAATGGCCTCCTTGACTCCGCCCTTAAACCAGCGTTCCTCCCTGTCCAGGATGTTACATCCTCATCATTGAAAGAGTGTCCACTGGCCTGTAGGTGTGAATAGACTGCAGAGTCCTGGCCTGACGAGGTGGCTCTTCTGTGTTGTGCCATCCTCTTAGCCAGAGGTTGTTTGGTTTACCTGATGTATAAATCCTGGCAATCCTCCTGCACTTGACAGCGTACACTATGTTACTCTGTGTCGGGGGACCCGATCCTTGGGTGGACCAATTTTTGGCGCAGCGTGTTTTGGGGTTTAAAAGCCACAGAGATCTTCTCAGTCTAAGATGTGAACATCGGCATCCTCGAAAGAGTGACCTTTGACCTTTAGATGCAGATGGACCGTCGACTCTTGTCCCGTGGAGGTGGCTCTTCTATGCTGTGTGTTTATGACGTGGCTGTTTGGTCTCTCCTGTAAACTTTGTCTGCCTCAAATATTAATGATGACAGTGTTTATCAGTTCCATTCTCTAACTCTCACCCATATGGAAAAGATATATATAAATCTTATAAAGTTTGTGAAACTTGTATGAAAAGCATATAAGAGTGAAAACACATATAAGATCCCTTGAAAAATTATATAATGAAACTTGTATGTTTTGGATACTTACTAAAAAATATATGAAAGTAATGAGAAAGTGGCCACTTTCATGAGTAAATGAAAATAATAAAATGAAAATAATAAAATAGTAAATGAAAGAATAAATAAATAATTTATTAATAAATAATTATCCAAATCTTACACCCAAAGTTTTAATCTGATGTAAAATGTATAGAAGTCCATTACTGTATATAGTAACTGTTAAGTCTAATATACCCTAGTATATTCACGGTCATTTTAGTGAACTTTTAGTGAAACTCTTTTCTTGCTGCGTCACGACTGACTTTTTAGCTAACGTAAGCTAAAGTGGCAGTTTTTGTTTTTGACGCTGTCGCCGGTACGAGATTCCGGAATGGCGCCACTTACCTCAACATCCAGCTGTGAAAGCTGCATCAACCTGAGCCAAAAAGTGATCGAGCTGGAACAAAGGATATCCACCCTATACCAAATCCAGGGGGCTGAATGCGAACTTGACACGATCCTCCTTGGCAAAGCTCAAACCACCGCTACTAGCGCTGAGCTAGCCGACACAGTGCACCATCCAGCTGCTGTGTCCCAAGATCCCGCCAACAGTCAACACAGGCTCTCAACTTGTGCCAAGGACGAGAACTCCTGGTTTCAGCTAGGGGCCAGACCCAAGGCTCTGGTCAGCTCCACTCCAACCAGCACCATGGACCGTGGTTGAGACGCGTGGTGGCTGCAGAGGGGGCAGGAGGATCCGTCTCTCGCACCCTCACCCCTCCGGTGCGGTAGTACTGGAGAATAAATTCAACGTCCTGGATCCTGTGGACTTTCCTCCTCTGACCGCTAGCCCTCGCCATCCCGCTGTGTCGCTGAGGTCTGCGTCATCTCCACCACTACGCCCCCGGAGCCGCGGTGGGCAACCCAACGCTGCGGTGCAAACTCACCGCGGAGAGCTGAGCTTTACCCCGGCTCCTCGGAGAAGAGGCTACCTGGGAGTCACTCACGCAGTCCGGCTGGCGCATCTCCATCTGAACACCCCCGGTGCCGCGGCGCAGGCATCTCAGATGGCCAGCAGCCCCCGGTGGCACCTCCTCTCTCCACGCTGGTCCTCGGGGATTCCATCGTCAGGAATGTGCGGATGAGGGGGGCGCTCACGCTGTCGTTCCCGGGAGCCACTGTTGTTGACATAGTGGACAGAATTCCCAACATTCTGGCGTCCCACCCACAGGTTAACCGGCTCATCATCCACATCGGCACCAATGACATCCTCAAACAGCAATCTGAGCTGCTGAAGTTGGACTTCCTCCAACTCTTCAGCCTCCTTGGTCAGTTGCAGGTGAGTGCTTTTATCTCCGGGCCCACCCCCACCTGTGGCAGAGGGATAGGCCGTTTCAGCCGGCTGCTCAGCCCTAACACCTGGCTTTCCCCCGCCTGTGTCTCCCACGGCGTGGGTTTTATTAACAACTTTGATGCCTTCTGGGAGAGGAGGATCTTTTTGGGGCAGACGGGCTCCACCTCAACGCCTGGGGACGCCGTTTGCTGTCCGCCAATTTGGCATTCGCGTACAGCACTCCCGCACACCGCCCTGTCACTACCCCAAACCGACATTACCTGCTGATCCGTCTGCCACTGACTGATGTCCCCCTGGTCCCAGCTCCTATATTTGTTCCACTTTTAACAGTAATACACGAAACTCTGGACTCGGACCTCTCTCTCCCACAGTCAACACAATACCCGTCATAATCACAAACAGAGAGCAACAGAATTATCATAAATCCAGTAACTCCAAAAACATTAATAACCTCCGGCCTCTTCAAAAATATCAACATCCATTGAACTCTATTGTCAAAAATCCACCAGTCTCGATCAGTATGGCACTTTTAAATGTCCGCTCTCTGTGGAACAAGTCTTTTATTATTAATGATTTAATTTTAGATAATAAACTTGACTGTTTATTTTTAACTGAAACATGGCTGGGCTCGGATGCACCAGTTGTTCTCACTGAGGCCTCCCCACCAAATTTTAATTTCTCTTTTTCTATTAGAAGTGGTAAGAGAGGTGGTGGGACTGCATCTTTAGCCAACAACACACTCACCTCCAAACAAATTTTATTTGATCATTTTACCACTTTTGAATTCCACGCTATTGTTTTCAGCAGCCTTCCAGTTTTATCTGTCACAGTTTACAGACCACCTAAAGACAGCGCTGCTTTTATCAAGGAACTCTCAGAATTTTTAACAAACATACACTCAAACTATAATATGATAATTTTAACCGGTGATTTTAACCTGCACATAGATAATCCTTCTGACCCTGCAGCAAAAGAATTCTTAAACATTCTTCACTGTTTGGATTTTACCTGCACGTCACGCAGCCGACTCACAACAGAGGACACACTCTGGACCTGGTCATCACCCATGGGCTGTCCACCAGCGTGTCCTCTGTTGTTGACTTGGCTGTCTCTGACCACTACTGTGTGTTTTTTAACATCACCGGTTTTGGAGGACGGAGCTGTGGCCCCCCCACACTCCCTAGCAGATCGTTACATGGAGAAACCTTTGGAATACAAGCGCGCTGATCCACACAGGTATGCACACGGGTGTTCACTGCTCGTAGACCCAAATTACACCTTTCTTGGCTGCTACTTCGAAGCACATCTATCCTGCGTGCTGCACAACAACATTGAATATTTAGTATTTACTGCTGTTTACACTTAGCTAGATTAATGCGATGGTGTTGTGTTTAGTATGTTGCTTTGTTTTTTTGTTTTTTTGTTTTTTTTGCTTGTTTTCTATTCTTCTCTCAACAGGTGATCCAGGAGATTTTTATTTTTTTTCTCCCCCCCTTTCTCACTGTCCCTCTCCCCTTCTGTTTTTCCTTTCCTTCCTCTTTCTTTCTCCCTTTCCTATCTCTCACTCATGTCTGTCCCGTCTGTAACATCTGAAAATAAAATATAATAAATAATAAAAACAAAGATCGACCAAATGGACCAATACGGCAATGCCACGATGATCCATTTGGCAAAGTAAATCCATTGGGTATCCTTGTTGGTCTTCAGACAACAATTCTGACGGCTAAAGAACCAAATGGGACAGGCGGAAAAAAAAAGAAAAAAACAAAACAAAAAAACCCAAAAAAAACATCACCGGTTTTATTCAGACCTCGGTGCGAACTGTGAGAGGCGCTATCTAACCTCTGACGTGGCTGCAAATCTTACCAGGGTTTTGGACGAATGCCCCCCTGTGATTTTACCTGCACCCTGCGATTTTATTTTTAATCATTTCAACAGCAAACTGAAGAAAAGCCTTGACTCACCCCCCCCCCCCGTGTGTATTCACATCATTTATGTTAATGAGAGTGTGGGGAGCGAGTTGGAGGGTGGGGTGGGCTGCTTTTAACTATGTAAAGCACTTTGTGCTACATTTTTTGTATGAAAAGTGCTTTATAAATACAGACTGATTGATTGATTGATAGTAAGCTATAATACTTTTTCCTTTGGGAACCATCTGTGCAGTCTGCAGCTCTGTAGAAGAAAGATGTTGAATCTATTTTATTATTCTTGAAAAATAATTGATTTCTGTGCATCTTTTTTTCACACTGCATGAAATTAAAGTGGATTACGTTGATTAAGCATCATGAGGTGGGGGGTGGGTGGTTCCCTATTTTTATTTATTTTTTGCTGGGAGTTTTAGAGCCGTATTAGTTAGGTTGCTTACTCTTTAAAATACCAGAATAGGGAGGATGGAGCAGGTTTAAGTTTATTAGATTAATCAGTATTGCTGAACTATGAAATATTTTGGATGTAGTGTATTTTTTGCATACAGGTACAACAGAATAGCTTCAGTGTTTTGTTTTGTTTTTGTAACTTGAGTATGAACTTATACAAAAAGCAGCAAGATATTTAAAAACCAGTTTTATTGATTAAATAACACACTATATCGGTATCGGCAGCGATCCAAATGTATGATATCGGTATCAGACATAAAAAATGGTATCGTGCCATCTCTAGTTTTAATGTTCCTTTTCTTTCTCTTCACCTTAGAGGGAACGTTCCTGTTGCCTTCAAGCCGTTATGACTGAAAACCTGCACAGACTTAGTGAAACTGTAAAACTTGTAATCTGTAGAGTAAATCATTTAGAAGTGCCACCTTTTCACTGATTCTTTTATTTACAGACTATTTTAAGGTAGCATTCTGCACGGCGGTGCAGTGGTTAGCACCGTTCCCTCACAGCAAGAAGATCCTAAGTTCAATTCCACCATCAGGCCAGAGCCTTTCTGTGTTTGCGTGTTCTTCCCATGTTTACGTGGGTTTAAAGCTTCAGACTCACACGTGCAGCCATCACCTCAGAGATAAACAGCAGCACTGAGTTTGCTCAGTGTTAAATAATGATCACATTGAAATGTTTATCTAACGCTTTGTGCACTAAATCAGCAGATTGATGATTTTCTGCTTTAATCTCATCTTATTTGTTACAGCTGCTGCATTTTAATTTCATCTTCCTCACAGATTTTAAATTATTTTATCATCATCATCTACTGACGTCTGATTGGAGCAGGCAGCAGTTACAGGGATCATTTCTGCAGGAGAAGAAGAGTCATGTGACATGTGACCATCAGGTCAGAGTCTGCCTTCATCCTCACACCTGCTGTGCTGCTGACACTGACAGCAGACGCTCCTCCCTGTGAGTCTGAGAAGATGAAACTTTGAGGTTGTTCTTCAGAGCTCCTGATGTTCAGTCTGTTTAATCAGCACTTTGTTCCTCTAACAGGAACTCAGGTCCCTCCTCTTCCTCCTGTAGATGCAGCAGCTTCACTTCCTGTCTTCACTGAGCTCTGGGATCACAGATTTATGGTTAAAGTAACAGGAAGTTAACGTGCCGTGGTCACAGAAGATATAAACACTTCACTCTGAGACTCCAGATCATGTAATCTGATCCTAATGCTGGAGAAAAATGCCCACAGCACTGACCCACACCAACATCTGGGCTTCATGTTAAGCAGCTGTTACTTCTCAGTAATGAGACGAAATGTGTTATTCAATCAGTCATGAAATGTACAACAAAAATGGCAGAAATCAGAAATGCAGAGGCTAAAGGCTCCTCCTGTGGCTTCTATGTGATAAACTGTCTTCTCAGACAAAGCTGGAGAAACTTATTACAAACATGTGCAGCTAAGACGGCTGCACAAGGCCACATAACTTAAAGTCTGTTAACAACCGTCTCCATAGACCTCATTCTCCCCCATCAGTAAACACAGTGATATTCCAACCTGTTTATCAGAGGGTGGCAGCAAAAGTAAAATTTATAAATATTTGTTGTATAATTATTCTACTAACTTTTTAACTTCCACTTACTCGTCATCTAAAGACAGTAAGGAGACTCTTATTTGATCATCCTTTTTTTCCACTTTCTAGCAGTAAACATGAGGGGAGGAGTTTATGTTGATGGAAAAGTACCTTCAGTCTTCTCTTCAAAGTCCTTCAGCAGAGAAACATTCTTGTTTCCTCTGATGTGAGTTTCAGAATGATGCTTCCCATCTTCATAAAAACGATCCGTCTTTCCTGCTGTGAGCTTGACAAACTCCAAGTCCAGCTTACACAGAGGAGAAAAAAGTATTAAGGTTTAAAATAAAGCATAAAATCCATGAAATGAGAAGTAAAGATGATTTGATTTTACATTCTGTCCACTCGGTAGCTGCGTGGCTACAATCACACCTGACAGCATCACCTGGAAAGAAGGCTAAAACATGTCTGTTACCCACTTCCACATCAGAGTTGCCCACACAGTGAAACATTTCCATTTATTTGGAGTATTTACATACAAGTCCATGATTCCCTCATTAAATTTTTTTATTATTATCTCTTTTATTGGGACAGCTGTTGAACATAACAGTAATTTGCCTTTTTACATTTTCTTTGCTGTCACATTTTAACTTATAATAGAAAAATGAAGAAGACGGAAAAAGAAGAGAAAAGAAGAAAAAAAACAAAAACAAACAAACCCCCCCCCCCAAAAAAACAAAACAACAACAAACAAACAAAACAAAACAAAACAAAACAAAAACAAACAAAAAAAAACTAGGGTCAGGAGGCAGCAGGGCAGGTAGAACTCAGGGTTGTAACATCATACACAAAATCACACCTCATATGCTTAACATAGTCTGTCCATTTAGACCATATTCCGTAGAAGGTAGTTTAAGAGAAAATGACACTTTTTCCATCGTATAGATCTCTTGTACAGAATGTATCCAGTCTTCTATCGTTGGTGGTTCAGGCTTAAGCCATCTTCTCGTAAGAGGCTTTTTACTTGCGGCCAGAAGGATATACAGGAGTCTTCTGTCGTTGGAATTCAGTTTATCCACTGGTGCATTGCACAAAAACATGGTCTCAAAAGTTGAAGGAAAAACAAATGAAAAAAGATTTTGTAAATGATCATGGATTAGAGACCAATACTGGCGAATATCTTTACAGTCCCAAAAGATGTGGAAATGGTTAGCTCCATCTCCCCCACATCTCCAACATTTCAAATCAAATCAAATCAAATCACTTTTATTGTCACATCACATGTGCAGGCACACTGGCACAGCACATGCGAGTGAAATTCTTGTGTGCGAGCCCCACAAGCAACAGAGATGTGCAAACACAACAACACAAACGAGCAAAATACAAGAATGGCCGACCTGAAACTAATAAATATATGTACAATATATAATAGTGTATGCATTTCTGGATGTGTATACTAAATATTTTCCTACGTGTGTGTGTGTGTGTGTGTATACACATTTTTACAAATTAAATAGTAAAAATAATAAAAAATAATAAAAATAATAATAATAATAATAATATATAAAATATATAAAATATACAGAGTTGAATATGTGCAAAACAAGTGGCATTTATATACAGTGTGGAGTGCATAATGTTGAAGTTCCAGTAGTGAAGCTGAGGTGTCTACGACGTGTTTAGCAGTCTGATGGCCTGATGGAAGAAGCTGTCTCTCAGTCTGCTGGTACGGGACCGGATGCTGCAGAACCTCCTTCCTGATGGAAGCAGTCTGAACAGTTTATGGCTGGGGTGACTGGAGTCCTTGATGATCCTCCCCGCTTTCCTCAGGCAGCGCTTCCTGTAGATGTCTTGGAGGGAGGGAAGCTCACCTCCAATTATCCGTTCAGAGCACCGCACTACTCGCTGGAGAGCTTTGCAGTTGTAGGCGGTGCTGTTGCCATACCAGGTGGTGATGCATCCAGTGAGGATGCTCTCAATGGCACAGTGATAGAAGGTCCTGAGGATGCGGGGGCTCATGCCGAATCTTTTCAGTCTCCTGAGAAAGAAGAGGCGCTGCTGCGCCTTCTTCACTGTTTTGTTTGTGTGTACTGACCACGTAAGATCCTCAGCCAGATGTACTCCGAGGAACCGGAAGCTGCTCACTCTCTCCACAGCAGCGCCGTTGATGGTGATGGGGGTGTGTACTTCTCTGCACCTCCAGAAGTCCACTATCAATTCCTTTGTCTTTGCGACGTTGAGGGTGAGATGGTTGTCTTGACACCAGTGGGTCAGGGCGCTGACCTCCTCCCTGTAAGCTGTCTCATCAACGTTGGTGATAAGACCCACCACTGTAGTGTCGTCCGCAAACTTCACAATGATGTTGGAGCTGTTAGTGGCTGTGCAGTCGTAGGTGTAGAGTGAGTACAGGAGAGGGCTCAGTACACACCCCTGTGGAGCACCAGTGTTCAGTGTGGATGGGGGATGAGGTGATGCTGCCCAGTCTGACCACCTGGCGTCTGTCAGACAGGAAGCTAAGGATCCAGCTGCAGAGGGAGCTGCTCAGTCCTAGATCCTGCAGTTTCCTGTCCAGCTTCGAGGGAACGATGGTATTGAATGCTGAGCTGTAATCTACAAACAGCATTCTCACATACGTGTCTCTCTTCTCCAGGTGTGACAGGGCAGTATGTAGTGTCAGGGCTATGGCATCATCAGTGGACCTGTTGTGGCGGTATGCAAACTGTAGAGGGTCCAGTGAGTCGGGTAGTGCAGAGCAGATGAAGTCCCTGACTAGCTTCTCGAAGCATTTGCTTACGATGGGGGTCAGGGCTACAGGTCGCCAGTCGTTCAATGAGGAGATGGTGGAGGATTTGGGTACAGGGACGATGGTGGCCATTTTGAAGCAGGCTGGGACTACAGACAGAGAGAGGGAAAGGTTGAAGATGTGCGTGAACACTCCAGCCAGCTGAGCCGCGCATGACCTGAGGACGCGGCCGGGAATCCCGCCCGGACCAGTAGCTTTGCGTGCGTTCACCTTCCTGAAGCACTTCCGCACATCCTCCTCAGACACAGTGTGCGCACTGACGTCATCCGCGGTGCACACACTGTCCGGTCTCATGGTGTTCGCTGCGTCGAATCTAGCGTAGAATACGTTTAGATCCTCACACAGAGAGGCCGTGGTCTGCGGTGTGCTGGTTTTCCCTCTAAAGTCTGTGATCGTGTTTAGTCCCTGCCACATACTCCGAGGGTTGTCAAACTGTTGCTCCACCCTGTCCCTGTACTCACGTTTGGCTGCTTTGATCGTCTTCCGGAGTTGGTAATGTGCGTGTTTGTAGTCCGATGTGTTCGCGGAGGCAAAGGTGGTGTTCCGTGCCGCCAGTGCCGCGCGAACATCTCCGTTAATCCAGGGTTTTTGATTTGGGAAGGATTTGACTGTTCTGGATGGGACGACATCTTCCACGCATTTCCTGATAAATCCACAGACTGAGTCTGTGTATTCATCAATGTCCCTAGCAGCCACGTGAAACATTTCCCAGTCCGCGTGATCAAAACAGTCCCGCAGCGCAGACTCCGATTGGTCCGTCCAACAATGCACCGCCCTCCGGGTTGGAGCTTCCTGTTTCAGCTTCTGCCTGTAGGCGGGCAGGAGCAGGATGGAGCAGTGATCTGATTGGCCCTGTCGTGTCCCTCGTTCCAGTATAAATGATTCGGTGAGGTCCCCATTGATTTTGATTCCCTCATTTTAACTCTGATTTGGCTCCAATCAGACCCTGAGAAACATATTAGGTTTTTAGCTGATGTTCAACTTTCCAAGAGCCTTTTTTCTTATTTTCTCTGTTTGCTGTTTGTTCCACAGCTCTTTCCACTTCATATTCATGATGTTTGTGATGTTGCTGGTTTGTTCACATGTGTTATTTCTGCAGATGATCCAAACTGATTTAGTTGTGTGATACATTTACAGGATGTGTTGTTGCTGTTGAAGGAAGCTGGAAGTCCTTAAAATGTGCTCTGATGTTAACAAACTGTCCCTTAATATGAAGAAAACCACATTTATGATTTTTATACATCAAAAAGAAACTGAAGGAAAATGTGAAACATTCAAACTGAAAGAGTTTATTTGTTTCAGCTGCTGTGATTGATCACAGGTTACCATGGAAACATCAAAGTGGTTATTGAGTGAGTATCAAACAGAGGATGTATTAAGCTATAAGGCCTGCAGATCATTTGCTGCTCTACTTCCTCACATGTGTGGCTGTGTGGAGCTGTGGGGCCGGACTTTAAAACTACAGAAAGATCAGTACAGGTTATTAACGAGGCCGGGTTCTCTGATCACGGCGATCCTCTGTTTCTAAAGTCCCACATGATCACATTTATGATGTGGTTTCTTTTCACATCATGCAAATAAAGTTTAAAGTCTGCGTGTCTCCAGACTGTGTCCACAGTGTTTCAGTGCAGCAGAGTGAATCTGATTTACTGGCAGCTTTTTGTCCTTTCACTGAACAAGAAGCTCCAACAGAGATGAAATGAAGATGTGTTTCTATCGTTGCTTCATGATGGAATAATGCTGACAGCAATATAAAAATGGGACTTTTGGTTGTCGGTGATATTTGTGAGGCTCACATGTGTGAATGTTGTTGTTTGGAGGCTCAGCAGCTTTAATGAGATGAATGGAGGCCAGGCATATATCAGCACTGCTGCTGCCTGAGCCTGTTCACTCCCTGCTTGGTGTCCACACTGTGGAACACTTTGGTTCTCAGCACGTTTCTCCAAGTCCAACAAACCTCTGTGGACGGCCTTAAATGTACCCGCAGTTCTCTGGATGTTCAGAGCTGAGAGTGTAGAGCAGATCAAACATCACACCAACATCTGTGGCGCTCACCCAGACCCTCAGACATCTCCAACCGGACAGCTGCAACTGATCCAGGGACTGTCTGCTCCTCCATCATCACCAATCACCATGTGATTGGTGATGATGATGGATGATGGACCTGGTCGGGCTCTTCCAGACCCTTCTTCAGTTTCTCACCCTTCTCTGTGCTCATGCTTGCTATGCCTTACCTGTGTTAGGATGCCTGGGTCGTTGACCCAGAGGTTTGAGTTTATTATATTATTTATCTTTTCTATTCTTTGTTTCTTTGTTAGAGTTCTTTCTTATGGTTTGTCTCTGTGTAATCCTTAGTTGCTGTCTCCCCTGTCGGCTATATCCCCGTGTCCAGTCAGTGTCTGTCCTGGTCCCACGTCTCTGTTCCCTCTGTTGTAGTGCCTGCCTGTGAGTCTGTCTGTACGTTCAGTCTGTGTTATGTTTCCTGTTTTACTTTGAAAGTCCGTGTCTCATGTAAATGCGTCTGGTTTTGCTTCCTTTGTCTCGTTAGGCCTGATTTGCCCCAGCTGTGTTTCCCTCCTGTTACCCATTCCCTGGTTGCTCCCTCTGTGTATTTGAGCCCTGTGTTTCTGTGTCCGGGTCGTGATCTACTGTTTTCTATGCTGTGTGTTCTGTCTGCTCGCCTGAGTTTATTTGGAGTCTCAGTTTTGTTACCTTTTTGAGTTCAGCATTAAAGCGGTTTTGAGTTTACATTGTGCCTCCGAGCGTCTGCACTTTGGGTCCACCATTCCTGCCTGCACACAGCCTTCACATAACAACCCGTGCCATGCATCAGCTTCAACGCTCATGTTCTTCTCCCTGTAGACCAGAACTCTGCTGTGGTGACATCACTTTCTCTCTTTGGGGTCCTGCTCTAATCCTCGTCACAGCTGGGTTCAGTTCTGCTGAGACGGGCCATCGGAGTCCAACCACCAAACATCTGTCTATATTCTGCTCATCAATAACTCGTCTTCATTCTTTCTATTGATCTGTCCTTACTGAAACGACTCCACCCTGATGACTCCACCTGTGGCTCAGCAGGTAGAGCGGGTCGTCTTGCTGACTCCTCCCACTGGCGTGTCAGTCTCATACCAGAAGAAGCTTTGAAAACAAAAATTAGAAAATGTTGAGCAACAAGTGTCACAGCTTTTTGAATGTATCAACTTCTTTAAAACATTTGGGCAGCCGTCGAGCTTTAAGTTGCATTTAGTCGACACAAAGTTCCCACAGTGACAAACATGAGGTCGATGACCCCCTACGAGCAAACACTTAACTTAATCATTCAGACTTTTAAGTTTAACTGGTTTACTTCTCTTCATAATGTTTAATGAATCTTAATGTTTCTGAGCTCCAGTTGGCACAGCTCTCTCTTCTTCTGTTCACAATATGAGCTCAGATTGTTCCAGTCACTGCTCTTCTCTCAGTGAGTGAACCTGACAGTGTTACAGTCGTCACCCCACAAACTACACACACAAGAATCTGTTTCAAACAAACACTTTAGTAACACACACACACACACACACACACACACACACACGATGGCAGTGAACATTTCTGAATCCCAACCATAAGACAACAAAGTAAACACAGTGATGACATCAGAAGGTCCACACAGACTGACGTGTCTCCTGTACATGTTCCATGTTTGATCCTGATCACTGATGTTTAATGACTCATGTGACGCTCTGACAGGAACAAGAACGTAGAAAAACCTTTAATGAAACCTGAGAAACAGTGAATCCACTGATGACACTGTCACGGCGGGGTGCGCCGATAAGTTTAGTTTACAGGACCCAGAAGCAGACACTTCTGGAGTTGCTGACTGAACAGAAGACGATCCTTTATTTGGATGTTGGCACATGAAACAGCATGAAGCTATGAAAACTAAGGAAACTGTGAACACTCAGAAAACTAAAGGACTAAGAAGTGAAAATACTACAACAAAGCATGAACACTGAGTAAACTATGACGTAACACTATGGGGACGCAAACAGATGACCTGACAACGAAACATAGAAAACAGAGGACTTAAACACACACATGAGGTGATCAGGAGAAGTGGAGACACACGAGAACACAGCTGACTAGAATGAGACACAATGACCGTACAGGGGAGAGTAACACTAACTGCAATGAACAAAGAACACCAGACTCTTCAAAATAAAACAGGAAACAGACATAGACATGGAGATAAAACAAGACATGAACTTAATGTGGCGAGACGAGGTAGAAATAAAGTAAATACTCTTTGCAGTTTTAAAAAGGACAACGCCACCCTGGGAATTTCACCCAGAGAATACTGAAAGTAACACTAAATCACCAGAAAGGCACTTAGGTTCGCTATACCCAATCCAGAGACGAGGTTCAACAATAAACAAATTGACAATTTATTGATCATTATTTAAAACACAGAATAAGAGCACAATCATAAATATTCAAGTACAAATATGCTTAAAAAAGGTATTCAGAGATGAGGCTTACCAGTGGAGGGGCAGGGATGCCACACACAAACTAAAGAAAGAAAACACACCCAAAACACAAGTGCAGCACACTATCACACACTCACACTAATAAACTAAACAAGGCAGGTGTGTACACTCAAGGGATCCCACCACCAAGGCACCCTAGTCTCCTCCACGTCGGCACTCCGCATCTGAATAAAAGAAACAAAGAAAATTTTAATATATTACAACAAACTAATGTGTAGCACCGGGGGATAACCCAACTGCAAGACCACACTGGTGATCTACAGCTAGAAAAAGGGCCTCCCACCAGTGGTGTAACAAAAATCCAAACTACAAATCAAAAGCAATAAAACAACATACAATCTGGATAAAACTCTAAAATCTGGAGCAAACGGAATCGCCGTACTGCTCCAACTTGCCGTCACACGACGACAAGTTAACAGTCAATCAATATGCACGCCAGCTGACTCCGGTAACCGGCATGCATATAGCCGTTGTCCACGCCGACGTCCACTGTAAAAGCTGACAGCAGCGGGGAAAAATCTCACAACGGGAACAGACGGCAAAAGCACAGCAAGGCAAAACAGCAGCACTTCAGTTCGCGTAGCTTGGCGCAAAACTAAGGCCCACACTTCCTGCGAAACATAATAAATAATTACTATAAAAGAACAATAGAAGGCAGAGAGCGTAACAAAAGTTGATTACGTACCAAGTAAGCCGTGTCATAGAACGTAAGCAGAATAGCTCAGGAGGCTTCTATAGCTACGACCAGCCGCGATGGAGACTTCAGAGGAGTAACCCACAAATGATCTCTACCACACCGAGAGGAAGTCAGGTGACCAAAAAGGAGATCACAGGCAAGCGATGCAGAGACACTCAAATGGCCACTATTTATACCAGCGCCCCCTAATGGGCCAGGCTGAAAGTGGGTTGGACCGAGGGATAACATTCATCCTGCCACATTAACATAACCACATAGACATGAAGCATGACAGGTAGACGCACGAACCAGGCAGACTGAGTACAGGGAAGATGACAGGAACGACAACATGAACTTGGCAACATAAGACACACACACATAAACACATGAAGGGCAAGGGAGGCTTAACACAAGGGTAATATAATAACGAACGAGCTTGGATAACTTAATGAACCTAAACAAACAATAAACATCAAAATAAACTAACACTCACCGACCCAGGACCGTGACTGACACAGAGTGGGTGGGTTCAGCATGAGATGAGTCCGGCAGCACTGAGGGTCCACAGATGGGAGAGGCTGTCCTTTAAGGAGGTTGGACATGTGACACATGTGTCTTTATGGTTTATACTAAAGAACAAACTGCACTAACTCATAGATCTGACCTGAGGAAGAGTCGACTTTAACCCCAAACGTTATTAAACTAACCTAAATCTAGCCGAGTAGTTCTGCTGCCTGAACCTGACCAAAGTGTAACTGAAACACATTAAAATACTAAACTGACTCTGACTGCTGTGAGTGTTTGAAGAAAACGTCTGTGTTTCACAAAGCTGAGAGGTCAGCGGTCCCCCACAGGCTCTCTGTGATGGTCTGATCAGCTTCAGTCTGAAAACAGTCATGTACCAAACGATGGAGAACACAGCAGGTGCAAAGACAGACTTGACGAAAAGGCAACAACACAAGTCCGAGGAAATAAACCAAAGGAGTGAAAGGGTTAGACCAGGGGTGGGCGATTCCAGTCCACGAGGGCCGGTGTCCTGCAGGGTTTAGACCTCACCTTGGGTCAACACACCTGAATCACATGATTAGTTCGTTACCAGGCCTCTGGAGAACTGCAGGACATGTTCAGGAGCTAATTTAGCCATTTGAATCAGCTGTGTTGGTTCAAGGACGCATCTAAAACCTGCAGGGACACCGGCCCTCGTGGACTGAGATTGCCCACCCCTGGGTTAGACCCATACGAGTAAGGACGTTAGCGTGCTGCCCAGCTTTCGTCACGCACATATTTATAATTATATGGTCCTAAGTTTTAGTGCACACACTCACGAAGTGTTTAGTAACTTCAGATCCTGCAACAAGCCCAGCTCCAGTTTCCTTTGGTGGTTTGAACTCTTCCATTTCACAGCTGTTGTTAATTTTTCTTTATCTCCTGTACAGGCCAACGCATCTATTTGTTGTTTTAGGTTGTTAGTGTTACACAACATTTTCAGATATAATAGAAATAAAATGAGTTTCATAATTCATTCACTTTATTGTCTTTATTTATAACTGGCATCATTGTTTCATTCTCTTATAGAGTCTTACAAGAAAGGCAA
The DNA here is from genome assembly GCF_900408965.1 of Simochromis diagramma. NCBI lineage: Eukaryota > Metazoa > Chordata > Actinopteri > Cichliformes > Cichlidae > Simochromis > Simochromis diagramma. Next base: position 32,215 of record NW_024387472.1, on the reverse strand, counting down.
AATTGTTTTCCATTGTGCTTTATTAGCTGCTTCAGTGAAAACAAATCAACAATGCAACAAAAAAACAGTTTGCAAAACAACAAAGTGGAAAACAGTGATTCATCACTTGGTTGCTTCAATACAACACTTGGGCACATACATGCAGGACTGTTGATGATAAATGACACAGCTGCTCTTAAAAACTGGCCCCACTGTGTGTGTGTGTGTGTGTGTGTGTGTGTGTGTGTGTGTGTGTGTGTGATAGCACATAAGGTCCACTTGTGAAGCTAACATAAGTAACAAAGTGATGTTACTAGTATTAAATTGATTTGGTTAAAAACTGTGATCAATACAGAGAATAAAGTAATCTGCCAGTACAGAGGCCAGCAGGGCTTCTGGAAGGACACACTGTGTCTGTGTGTGTAGTTATTAAGGTGTTAGACCTGCTTTCTGCTGCTCTCTGATTGGTTATCAGTCGTTGCCTCAGAGTTTTTGTGGGGCGCCCCTCATTAGTGTAAGTACAGACTGAGCTGTTGGAGCTTCGTGTAACTGCAGGTAGTTAAAATAATAATTAATAAATAATAAAAGTGAGTTTGCACAGTTTGGGTTTTGAAGACGCCTCAGATTGATGTGATTTAGTGTAACGCTCGTGCTGTTAATGATGCTGTCGAGTTCAACTCTGATGGACCCTCATCTGGATGCATCACACCAGCTGCTGTTTTTCTCCTGTGATGTGAAAGGACAAATGAATAGAAACACCAGGCTGTGTGACCTATAAACTAACTGGATCATGTGCACACCTTTGATGGAGACTGTATGATTATAACTGAACAGCCTGTTGTGCAGCGTAAGCATTGTTCAATGAACTGACACATTCTGTGGATGTTGGCTGTGCATCAGGACATCAGGAAACCAGAAACAGGAACCTTATAAATGCTAAACAAACAAAAACAAGACAAAACATCACTGCCAGGATAAACTGAGGTATTTGGGCTCCCATGAAGCTTCCAGAGAAACCTCTAAACCTTCACTTTAAAATGCTCCGCTGCATCTGAAACGTCCCCCATCACACAGGCTCCACCCACCTGGCACAGACCGAGAGATAAACCAAACCACAGCATTTTTTCAGGCATTATTTTAACCCTAAAACCTGTTTGTGATCAACCAGGCATCACAGGTGTGTGTGTGTGTGTGTGTGTATGTGTGTGTGTGTGTGTGTGTGTGTGTGTGTGTGTGTGTGTGTGTGTTTGTGATCAACCAGGCATCACAGGTGTGTGTGTGTGTGTGTGTGTGTGTGTGTGTGTGTGTGTGTGTGTGTGTGTGTGTGAGATCAGGACGTCTTCTTTAGTATGACAGCCTGAAAAACAAGGCAGCAGAAAACAGTGATTAGCACTGACCACGTGTTTGTGCAGCAGTGTGCTTGACAGCAAGGAGCCGTGACCGTCACACAAACTGTGCTATCAGCTGAAGGTTCACAGTGTGAGATGTTCAAATATGAGCTCAGGTGAAACATACTGAAGATAAACCTGCGTGCAACATCAAACTGATGCTCCCATCAGATCCCCTCCAGATCTCTCTGTGACCCCCACTCCCACATGTTTCCACTGTGTCCTTCTGAAACAGACCTCGATGGTCATGTGACCACAGAAGTATTCAGGGAGTCGGCATTTCTCAGACTCAACATCAGCGAACAAACAAAGACAAGAAGTTTTGGTTTAATCGCTGAATCTTATCACAGAGTCTCGGCTCCTCTTATCTCTCTGGGCTGGTGAGGGCGCACCAAACATCAGCTTCAAAGAATTCACTGCCTCCTAAAAACTGTTTCAAAAAAGAGAAGAAATCAGGGACAAAGCTGAGGTCAAAGGTCAGAGATAAGGAAATAAGCGAAGATGCAGTGAGCTGGACAACTTGTGAGCAGCACCGACGTTATTGGACTTCCTGCTCCATAAATCTGTTTGGTCCTCGTTTCCAAAAGAAAACAGCTTATTAAATAAAACCTCATGAAATCAAATCACTTCTATTCAATGTTTGTTATTTTTTAAGTATTTCTTTATATTCATGAAGGAAACCTTCAGTGATGTCCACCAGTAAAATGCTTTCATGTGTATTTAGCTGTGAGTGCAGACAGACCTGCAGGCTCGTGTTTGTGCACATGGTACTCTGCTGATTCTGAAATGTTGTTGCACTGCTCGCCTTAGAAAAGAAGCTGCACACATACAGCTCAGCGCTGGTGGGGAAGGGCTGATGGACGACCTCATGTAAACAGAAAGGAGGTGGCACCGTGCAGAAAGCCTTTGAACTGCAGGGTGGTGGGAGACGAGCAGCAGCACAAAGACACAGAGTGCAGACGTGATAGTGACGTTCCTGCCATTCCCTCTGACACAGGCCCCGCCCTGCTGGGTACGGAGCAGCCAGAGCTAATATAACATAATAATGGTGAGAATAGTCTCTGAGTCAGGACGTCCCAACAACATATCCTGAACTACACTGTGGATCTAATGGAGGCCATGGAGGGAGATGCTTTTCTTTTCTGTCTCTCACAGAAGAAGGAGCAGAAACCAGGCGAGGTCAGACTGAACGGGGAGGAGTCACAGCAGACTGTGTGGTTCTGGGAGAAGACGGCCATAATGATCTTTGTTACTGTCACATGAGCTGTACGGCCCAATGAGGGTCATCCTTGGTGTGAGGCAGACTGTTGTGTCACACTGCGCTCCAGTGCTGTGAACTTGTCATTTCAACTGCTGCAGCAAATTAAATCTTTTTAAAGGACAGAAATTTCTCCTGAATTCCTTCTGGAAAAATTGGATTTGACATTGTCCAGCTTAAGCATGGCGCTCTGAAGGAATCTGCACTTAATGCCACCATACTGTATCTCAGCCACTGCCTGTGATTATCTCACAGTCACGCTTTGATCTGCAGACACGATTCATCGTACTACAAATAACCACGGCGAATAGTTCCTCACAGGCTGAAGCGATGCTGGATTTGAAGTCCCTCTGTCCTCTCACAGTCAGTCAGGCTCTGTGGGAGCTGCTGACAGCTTCCTCTGCAGCATCAGGCTAACAGTCAGCTGCTGCCTGAGCCTGCAGACCGGTCAACACTTCAACGCTCAGAAGTCGGTGGATATGTTCCCAACAGTCAGGTCTATCCATGCCTGCTCTCACGCAGGGAACTCCAGGCTTTGTGTGAAAGACGGAGGCAGTGTTTCCTTAGCGTTGCAGTAACTGCACCTCTAAATAAACAAGCCCACTCTGCTGAGAGATGGATGGGTTTCTGGTCTCCAACACAACAATGTTCATGCTGTAGCCACACGTTACTGCTGCGTCAGCGTCCCCTCGCTTCCCTCTCGCCAGTTTCTAAACACCAGGCTGGAGGCTTTAAGATGGGACTGTGTGAGTGACTGGAGGCTTCATCCATCTGCTACATACAGCCTGTGCTCCTTGTTTCCATCTCAGATGTGCTCTTACTCCAGTCCATCTACAACCACCGTGCACTATAGTGAACTCTGCTGCAGGGTCATGTGTGCTGATCTGGAAACCGTCTGTTCCTCTTTCCTCATTTTGACTCTGATTGAATATCACAGCATCTTTACACATCTGTGCTCCAGATGTTTCTACATTTTTATTCATATGAAATATTTGGGAAGCTTTTTTATTCCTAAGAAGCAAATTAAAAGCCTGTTATTCACCTCAACACACAGCCTGTGTGTGTGTGTCTGTGTGTGTCTGTGTGTAGATCTGCAGTCATTGTTGTGCAGTGAGCTCATGTTCAGTGAAAGGTGCATTTAGCTTTAGGGTCATAGTTCACTCCCAGTGTGACAAACGTTTTGAAGCTTGTGACATGAACGTGCATCAAACTAGACTATGTGGAAATAAACCGAACGCCAGCAGGTCAATGATAAAGTTAAGCCCACTTTAGTAATTAGTTCCCAAAACACAGAAGAACATCAGTAACATTAATAACTGACGCCTAACATTAAGCGCTCACACCTCCAGGTGGTTCAAGGGGACAGTTGGGGGGAAACTGGCCCCAGCAGGGCGCAGCAGCAGCACTCGTGGTTGTGAGATCAGGAAATCCAAAGCGTCCAATCAGGTCCCCACAGTTCATTCCTGGTTCTTTGCCTTTACCTGCTCTCACAAACTAAACACTGTGTTTATATAAGCTGTCCTGTCTGACAGCTTTTCACATCTGAATTATGATCTGAATGTTCTGTTGGAACAAACATGTTTGTCTTTGCAAGAGCAGAAACTCTCTGCAGGCTCCTGTTGGTGCTGTTTATCTCTTTATTTATTCATTTCTATTATTATTATTGACATTATTACTCACAGCACATGTGCAATATAAGACTGTGAGAGCTGACAGGCTGGAAACAGGAAACTCTTTGTGACACTGTGATAAATGAAGCCACAGCTTCAATGAAATGTTGCTCTTATTTTACACTTTGTTTGGAATCATCTGGATTACAGACGTTTTTAGATCAATCTCAACTCTGTGTTTTACTTGGACATCACATCAACATTTATGTTGCTCATGGAAACAACAGAAATATTTGAACATGTGAAACTTCAACAACATGAAGAAAAAACGTTTGTCTGTCAGATTTGACTCTTTCTAAAAGTTCATTGTTCAGCTGTTAAATTAAAGTGTGATCATCAAAAACATGGTTCAGCTTTCAGTGAGTCACATTCAGTGTGAGCAGCCAAACATGATGGCAGACTGCCACAGATCACTGCTGAGGAAAGAGGAGGCGTTCAGCTTCCTCATAGTTTCACACCTGCATGAAGCAGCCTCACCCTGACAGCTTCAAATCACTGTGTCAGCTGATCACTTCCTGTCCTGTGATTGGCTGGCTGGACTTCATCCTGCTTGCAGGGATTTGAACACTGTGGACGTCCAGTTCAGTGAAGAGTTAAATCCATGGAGCAAAGATCAGCAGAGGGTTAGAGATGAGTTTGTGCAGGGATCATAAGGGCTCAGAGTCATGTGGAGTTTTCATGATGAAAATATAGACGGAGATTAAAGAAACACATTTTCACTGTTTGTCAGAAAGATTCAAAAAGGATCATAAATGAAAAAGCTCCAGTGAGTCCAGGGCCCTTCTTGTGCTGCTCTGAACCCAGAAGAACGATAATACAAATGAAACCTGGTAGATGGACGGACGTGTTGGGCCTTCCATCAGATAGAAACATGGAGCAAACATGTGGGAAGCTGTTTAACACTGTGGATTTCCCACTCGGTGTCACTGTGAGCAGTTAAATGTTATGAACCACAGTGTTTGGTCTTTGAACGGATGAAAACAGTGAATTTAATGTTTGATGTGGTTTGTTCTGTGTGAACTTTGTTGTTTGTTCATGACTGAAATGAGCAGATACTAAAGCTGATTGCTTCAGATCACAGTCAGGCACAGATGTCAGGTGAGCTGATGAGGACACCGTCCAGAGGTGGTGTCATAACCAAACATGGAGAGACGCGCCCACGGCAAGTATAATAAAAGCATGTTTTAGTGTTATTTACTGGAATTATCTTCAAATGTTCTGTTTCTTAACTTGTCTACTGACGACAGCACAGAGAGACTGAAAACACCTTATGGATCATCAGTCCATTCAATGGCTGTTATTAGCAGTAATTAGAGGCCTGCTACACCTGCCATCTTTCACCGTGGACGCCAAAAGGTTTCACACTTGTCCTTAAACTTCACGTGTTCTCACTGGTGGCAGTAAATGCAGAGAAATAAGGCTTTTATGAAAACACTGAAGAAAAACAGCTTCCTTGAAAAAGACTAAAGCTGCAGTTCAGTACTGAATATGACATCAATGTCACAGGCTGGGTCTCCGACCCAGCACTCTGAGTTTTTCTTTGTATTTTTTGATATGTTATTAGTTTTTGTGTTATTTCCTATTTTGCCTTTAGTTTAGGCAGTTATTGGTTATTGTTCCTGGGTTTTCTATGTTTTGGGGTTTGGTATTTATTCATCACGTATTAGGTCTGTTAAGTTGTGTTGTCATGTTTAGTTTTAGTATTTCCTGTTTTATTCTGACAATGTCATGTGTTCTCTGTTAATTGTATTTAGCTTTTCTCTCCTGGTCCTGTCATTAGGTTTATGGTTGTCAGCTGTTTCCCCATATGTTTCCACTTCCCCTGATTCACCTCATGTCTGTATTTAAGCCCTTTGTTTTCTGCATGCCATTGTCGGGTCGTCTGTTTATTCTGCCCTAGTTCTAGCCTGGTTCTGTTTATTTGACCTCAGTCACAGTCATGGTTTTCGTCCGTTATTCTATGGTAGTCTTAGTCATAGTCTTTGCCTGTTATTTTCCACCACAGTTATAGTTATAGTTTTTTGGTCTCAGTACCTCTTAGTGTTTTTGTTTCTTAGTGTTTTTGTCAGTTTGCTTTGGTTTCCTGGTTTTCCCCTGCCGTCATTAATAAAGGATCACTTTTCTGTTACAACTTACAACTCCTCGTCCATCATCTGCTTTTGGGTCCTGCTTCCTCACACATCGGCGCAACCCGCCGTGACAGAACGACCCGACCAGTATGGACCCAGCGGATGCATCTCTCGTCGAGTGTCTGGAGGAGACGGCTCGTATCCAAGTGATCCTCGACCGCATCTTTACAGCGCCCGATTTGAAGAGCAAGCTGGTGATGGTTAACGTTGCTGAAGCTATTATGGAGAGGGATCCCCGCCTTCTCCAGCTCCCGGACTCACCTGCCATAGTTGCTGCCTTTACCGAGATAAAGGAGATGCTGCAGGCCCAGGAACTGTCGAGTCAGGAAATGGCTCCCAGCACCCACCAGTCACAACAACCCCACGATCAGTCATCTTCATCGCTGCCTCATGAGCCAGTGGCAGTCAGAGTCGGAACAGTGAGGCTCACCACCGACACACCGTTGGCTCCCGCTTCATCGGCTTCCGCATCTTCGCCACCGCCTGACTGCACGGAGATGCCCGAGGCTGTTGACTTCGGTGAGGAGGAGCAGCAGCAGGTGTTGCGGGCGTATCGGGAGGATGAGCTACGCTGGAAGCCCTGGCTTATCTCCGAGGAGGAGCTCCCGCCAGCCGCCCCGCCTCGGACCGGCCGCCCGCCCTCGCCGCCTCGATCGGACTACTCTTCTCCCGCTTCTTATCTGGCGCGGATGTGGTCGGAAGACGAGGGGCCGGTCGCCACAGAGATCCACGTTTCGTCCACCACCACTTCAAAAAGGAAGCGGCGTTCACGTCGCTCGTCGCTATGGCATGTCTCGCCCTCCACTGTGCGACGCGAGGATGCCGTGGAGGCAGTGGATTTCGACCTCGGGGAGCGGCAGCGCGCGGCATGCGCTCGACTGGAGGAAGAGCTCCGGTGGAAGCCGTGGCTTGCTCCTGACTATGAAGAGGTCTTCCGGGGAACTCGCCTGGCTCTCGGGGGTCCCCTGAGCTTCCAAGAACTCTCACCTACCGCTCCATCAGTGCCCAGTTCCCCAGCCTCTGCGACGCCCCCCGGCGCGCATGAGGCGCCCCTGCCTGGTTCATCGGACGCTGCGATCAGGAAGAAACGGCGTTCGCGTGCCCGTCGCGCTGCGCGACGACCGGAGGTGAGTGAATGCAACCTGTCATCACCAGCCTCCATTGAAGCCGTAGAAGATGAACTAGACTCAGAATTACAAAGCCACGGGTCAAAGTTAACAGAGACACATAGTGTGGCAATGGCTGACTCTGGTACTGTGAATGGTGTGGTCTGTTCGTCTGGCTTCCACGAACAGGGAGTAAGACCCACTCAGACTGTGGATTCCAACACCGGGGAGTTTCAGCCGGTGTTCTTGTCACCGCCACCCGAACGGGTGTTTGACTGTCCAGCCTCTAAGCTGACCGGGGAATCCCCTGTTTCGTGTGTTTCTGTTTGTGAAAATAAAGCCACTGTTCCGGAATTAGCCAGTGCTAACTTCAGACTGAGTAATACTCTGCTAACCAAGCCACAGCCAAGTGTATTTGTTTCAGAGAGGCTCTTGGACAGGCCTAGTGATCGTGTAGGGACCTCTGACACTACACTGGGATTGACGGAGAGTTCCACAGGCCGTGATGTTGCTTGTGTGGGGAGTGGGGTGGAAGTGTTTCCTTCTGTGTCATTTAATGTGCCTGGGGTTCCATCAAAGACTGAAGTACCTGTGGCTAATGCCTCCCTTCCCGAGCCCGCTCCGCTCACCAACGAGCTACTTAAAGTAGGCCCCTGTGCTTCTTTAGCACATAAGGATTATTTAAAGGAGGGTCATGACGTAAAGTTTAAGAGTACTGAGTGTGAGATGATGTGTAATCCTGTTTTGCATGCTGCTCCTATTCCCAATGAACTTATCACTGAGAACGCTGATCATGAACTCACGTTGGTACTTAAAGATGACGACATGGAGTCAAATCAGGGTAACATGAACTGTGTAACATCACCCGTCTCAGCTAGGAATGCTAGCACAGCATTAGCCGTACCCATTTCACCATACACACTACATAACACCCTTGAGTTACAGTCCACCTCACGCATGGTTCCTAGTCAATATAACTCTTACCGCTATCATGCTGGTCAGTTCTCATCGCCCAGATTCATTCCTGAACATTTCATGTTTGCCCAGGAGCTTATCCGTGAAGGCTTAAGTCGTGTTTTTCTGGGGAATGTTGTAGTCCTAGTTTTCCCTGTGGCTGACCCGGCTTATCCGGGCCGTCAAGCTCTGTCATTGCTCGAGACTGAAGGGAGGAACATAGAAGCAGGACTTTCTGTTTTAGAGCCTGTTATGTCAGCCTACATGAGTCTTGAAGTGAATGAGCTGGTCTGTGCCTCAGGACATCTGACACCTGTTTGCTTCTGGACTGTTAACTGTAAGAGGTCTGGTGAACGCGTCCAGCCTCATGTCTCGTCAGCTGGAGGGTCCGAGGGGCCCGTTCAGCCTCCCGTCTCCGCTGGAGGGTCCGAGGGGCCCGTTCAGCCTCCCGTCTCCGCTGGAGGGTCCGAGGGGCCCGTTCAGCCACCACCTACGGCTGCCTCACTGTCACCTGGCTCAGCTTCTGTTTCGCCTGTTCCAGCTTTTGCCTGTGCTTCGCCTGCTGCAGCTCCAGCCTGTGCTTCGCCTGCTGCAGCTCCAGCCTCCGTGTCTTCAGCCTCGTCTGGTCCAGCCTCCGTGTCTTCAGCCTCGTCTGGTCCGGCTTCGGCCTCAGCTTCTGCTTCGCCTGGACCGCCGTCGTCGGGTCCGGCTTCGGCCTCTGTTCCTGCTTCGCCTCCGGCTTCGGCCTTGGCTTCTGCTTCGCCCTCGCCTGGTCCGGCTTCGGCCTCTGCTTCTGCCTCGTCTGGTCCGGCTTCTGCCTGTGCTTCGCCTGGTCCGGCTTCGGCCTCAGCTTCTGCTTCGCCTGGTTCGCCGTCGTCGGGTCCGGCTTCGGCCTCTGTTCCTGCTTCGCCTCCAGGTCCGGCTTCGGCCTTGGCTTCTGCTTCGCCCTCGCCTGGTCCGGCTTTGGCCTCTGTTTTTGTGTCGGCCTCGCCTGGTCCCGCGGCTGTGTTACCGCCGCCCATGCCACGTTTTGCCCCTCGGTATCGCCAGCCGCTTTCCGGGCCGTCAGCTGGCCTTCGTTGCCATCGGGGTCGGCCGCCTGAACTGATGAACTGTGACCTGCTGTGCTCTCGACCTCCGGGTCGGCCCCCTGGACCTTTGACCTTTGACCTGCTGTGCTCTCGGCCTCCGGGTCGGCCCCCGGAACTCATGGATTTTGGACTGCTGGTCCGTTGGCCTCCTGGTCGGCCTCCCGAACTTTTGTCCTTTCTTTTGTTTTGCTGTCGACCTCCAGGGCGGCCGCCTGAACCGCTTCGCCTTTCGCTCCTGTTCTGCCGGGTTCATGGTCGCCCTCCTGAAGCTGGGTCTCGGACTCTTGTACCCTTGTTGTTTTTGGCCTGTGTGCTTCCGGTGCTTTGTTTTTGGTTTTGTTTCCGGCCCTCCTTCCTGGTCCCCCTCCGCCCGCCCTGGGTGGGTTGTTGTGGTTTTGTGTTTGTTTTCTGGGTGTTTTCGGGCGTCTGGAATCCGCCCTTAAGGGGGGGGCTCTGTCACAGGCTGGGTCTCCGACCCAGCACTCTGAGTTTTTCTTTGTATTTTTTGATATGTTATTAGTTTTTGTGTTATTTCCTATTTTGCCTTTAGTTTAGGCAGTTATTGGTTATTGTTCCTGGGTTTTCTATGTTTTGGGGTTTGGTATTTATTCATCACGTATTAGGTCTGTTAAGTTGTGTTGTCATGTTTAGTTTTAGTATTTCCTGTTTTATTCTGACAATGTCATGTGTTCTCTGTTAATTGTATTTAGCTTTTCTCTCCTGGTCCTGTCATTAGGTTTATGGCTGTCAGCTGTTTCCCCATATGTTTCCACTTCCCCTGATTCACCTCATGTCTGTATTTAAGCCCTTTGTTTTCTGCATGCCATTGTCGGGTCGTCTGTTTATTCTGCCCTAGTTCTAGCCTGGTTCTGTTTATTTGACCTCAGTCACAGTCATGGTTTTCGTCCGTTATTCTATGGTAGTCTTAGTCATAGTCTTTGCCTGTTATTTTCCACCACAGTTATAGTTATAGTTTTTTGGTCTCAGTACCTCTTAGTGTTTTTGTTTCTTAGTGTTTTTGTCAGTTTGCTTTGGTTTCCTGGTTTTCCCCTGCCGTCATTAATAAAGGATCACTTTTCTGTTACAACTTACAACTCCTCGTCCATCATCTGCTTTTGGGTCCTGCTTCCTCACACATCGGCGCAACCCGCCGTGACAATCAAACAAAGCAGCTTACAGCCGTTTATAATTGTAACCAATGATTATGATACGATTCTGAACTTGTTTGAGCACAAGCAGACATTTTGGACTTTTAACAGTATTTTCATGTTTTTCCCTGCAGATAAAACCTGATGAACATTCACACAACACAAAGTCATGAAGCAACAAACAATAAATGACAGAAAGTTTCTGTTTTTCACTTTCTACTATCGAAATCTTCATTTTTGTACGACTACAGTTCAAACTGGACAGAGTGGGCGACGAGCTGTCAGAGCTTTTGCTGTCGTTTGATTTCTTCCAGTTTAAAGAGTCGTGCTGACAGATTTCTTTCTCTGTCACAGCAGCTTCTTCTTCATCCTGTAGAGAAACAGTTAAATATGTGACTTCTTTACACTGACAGGAAGTTTCACTGGTCCCACCCACTTCAGATCAAAGTGGGCTGTATGTGGCCACCGTGTAAACTCAGTGGTAGGTTTGTAGTATAAACCTATTTGCTGGAACGTTCAAGACAATTCTACTGCACAGCAAAGCAAGACACAAGTCACCAGAGCTCTTTGTGTTACTCGTATACGAGGGAGGCCCGAGCCTTCAGCTGCTCTCGTCTGCTCCTTCGCAACAATGTTCTTTATTGAGGTTACATGAATATGCATAGGTTCATTAACGTATGACATCATACCCAGGCATACACGTGAACAAAGGTACCAGTCTGTGTGTGTGTGTGTGTGTGTGTGAGCCTGTGAAGACTCCCTAAAAAAGCTGGTGCTGGGAGTCTGGCGGTCCATCTAAACAAAGGGCTCTAATACTTAACCAGATATACGTGTGTTTGCTATATATCAGAAAGAGGAGATACGACCTTTCCCAAGCCCCTAGGAGGTGTGTGATCTATGCCAGAACAGAGGAGTGAACGCACTCCCCTCTTCATGCTACACAGAGTTGTTCCAGACCTCCTAGGATGAGACATTCTTTCAATATGCATCAACTATATAATCATTTATATATAAATGATTATATGTTTATATAAAAGTCATATAATCATTTATATAAACATAAATGATTATGTTTATATAAATGAAAACAAAAATTATATGTTTCTCAATACAAATGACAATAATCAAATATATAACAATTCTTGCCTACGAGCATGTCCAGCGATTTTGCTGGACATGCTCGTAGGCAAGAAGACATGTTGCTGCAGCGATTGTGAAGTGGAGACTGCAGCTGCTAAACCTTTGGATGGCCGACAAAACGGATCTTCCGATGTTTTCAGCTAAATCGCCGTCCATGATGATGTTAACAAACAAACTGTGACAGAGCCTCAGACGTGATGAAGAAGCTGAATCAGCAGAAAGAGCAGAGCAGGAAGCAGCAGCATCCACACAGGTGTGTCTCAGGTGAGTCCTGCTCCCACACTAAACACGTCCACATCATATTAGCATGTGCTAACATGTGCTTCTGCTTTATTTCAGTCTGACATGTTTCCAGTCAACATGTCTGCTGTGTGTCTCTCAGCACTTGCACTAAATCTTCCCGTGTGTCTGTGATACTGCGTGATGCTGACAGACTGTAACGTCAGTGAGTCTGTGAGCATCTCTGTCACCTACAGCTTCCCTGTGGAGCTCATTTCAAATGCTCAGGTTTACACTCAGGAACAGGAAATGCTGCGTCTGCAGTTTGTCTCCTTCAAACTAAAGCGTCTCAGACACGAGCAGCACGTGAGCACAAAGATGTTTGTGGTCACGTGGTGGGCACGAGGAGCTCTCAGTGAGTTTGGAGCTGAAACATCTTTGACTCCCAGAGTGTGAAAGTGAAACAAGCAAACGTGGATATTTAGGAGCCTCAGACGGTGTGATGATGATCATGAACCCAGGAAACAAAGAGAGAAAAGAACAGATTGGAGATCAGAGCTGAACACACACTTTTTTAAAAGCATGCAGGAGCCGTGAGGACGAGCACGGATTCATTCATTCATATCTGCACTGTGATCTGAACTCTCTCTCTTTCTAATCTCATGTGTGAAGGTGAGAAGGACACCGCCTCCCTGACGGAAAAGCTTCTTTTTTTTCCTTCTTTTTATTTGATATGTTTTTGGGACGACAGCTGAACGACTGCAGGTAAGTTGTGTTAGCGCTACTTTAGCATCTAGCTAGCCCTGCTGAAGAGCAGCGAGCATAAAGGGAGGAACGTTTTTGAAGTGTCAGCTAATTTCAAATGCAGCGTTTCTATCAGCTCAACAAACATCAGCAAACACACAAACTGTTTGTGTGCAGTTTGTCTCACAGTGTGTTGCAGCTAAAGGTCCAGCTGCTGTATTTCACAGGGAGAGAAAGAAAGAAAAGCTGCTGTAGGAGAGGAACCCAAGCTTTGGCATCGCTCTGAAAACTATCGCTGATCCTTTTACTCGCTGGCTTTCAAATCAAAGCTGGAATGAAATTTGTGGCGTTTGCAGGATCGAATCAATCACACAGGATCAGGAGAGAAGACAGCAGAGCAGCTGATTTTACACCTGAAGATAAAACTGTAATATTAGAAACATGAAGATATTACACACACAATACAGACTGCAGCTCAGACAGCTGCTGGAGACAGATGTGTGTGTGTGTGTGTGTGTGTGTGTGTGTGTGTGTGTGTGAGTGTGTGTGTGTGTGTGTGAGTGTGTGTGTGTGTGTGTGTGTGAGAGTACTGTAACTCCTTTATTTCACACAGACAGCTTCAGCATTTGTTCTGCTTTCTCTGCTTTTATTTGAATGTGACAGAAAAACACGACTAGAATTTACACAAACGTGTTTACAGGCTGACTTTAATATGTTTCTGCACATGCTTGTCCTCTGGTCATGTGATCATGTGTTTGTAGGAACGCTCCTCTTCCTCAGAGGATCCACCTGTGCTTCCTCTCCTCTCTCCTCCACCTGTTACAGTGAGGGAACGTCCTCCATGATGGAGGAGCTGCTGGAAAGTGCTGAGAGTTTCCTCCAGAGTGAGACCTCTGTCACAGTTCAGAGGATCTACGGCAGCAGAGACCTTCATGGACACTAAAAGTCTCAAACACACAACAACAACATCACACTGACTCCACTCTGACATCACTGATCAATAATCAAAGAACACACAGATCAAACTGATTGATCAGCCATCAGAGGAGTCGGATCAATGGAGCTGCTTCTGTTCCTGATGTCCCCTGTTTGATCCTGGACCTGAACTCTCCCTGCAGAGGAGACACAAGACAGTCAGAGACACACACACACACACACACACACAAACACACACACACACACACACACACACACACGCACAGACACAAAGACACACACACACGCACACACACACACACACACACACACACACACACGCACAGACACAAAGACACACACACACGCACACACACACACACACGCACACACACACACGCACAGACACAAAGACACACACACACACACACACGCACACAAACCTTTGACTTTGAGCTGCACTGTTTTCACTCGGATCCAGATGTTCTTGTGTTTGACTCCACATTCATATCTCCCACTGTCTCTCTCTGTGGGGTGTTTCAGGGTCAGACTGAGGTCTCCAGTTTTCAGCAGGTCTTCATTCATCTTCGTTCGGTCTCTGTAAACCTGGTGCTGTTCTTCAGGCTGGTCAGAGCCGTTCTCATACAGGTGGACCATAATTGATGGTTCAGGTTCTTCACGTCCCCACTCCACTCTAACATCTTCAGGCAGGTTTTGTGTGGTTTTGAAGGGCAGCTGGACAGACTCCGCCCCCTCCTCCACCTCCACCTGACACACTGAGAGGACAACAAACACAACATGAGCTGTACAAATTGTGATTGGTGTTCAGAGCAGCATCATGTGACTCTTGTTCTGCACTTAAAA
>NW_024387472.1:0-17585 GCF_900408965.1 Simochromis diagramma | reverse complement strand
TTTATTATTATTATTATTATTCCGGCAAATGAATCGGCCTTTTGAGGGCCTAAACATGCTCGAAAACTCATGAAATTTTGCACACGCGTCAGGTCTGGTGAAAATTTACGTATTTTAATGTTCTCAGACATGGCCTGGGAAAATTAGCTCAGTAGCGCCACCTAGAAAAATGAAAAAGGCGAGCCCCCGGTATGGGTATGGCCTACATGTTTGAAAGTCGGTACACCTATATAACGTTCAGAGTCGAACAAAAAAGTCTATTATGGCAATGTCCTAATCCCAACAGGAAGTCCGCCATTTTGGATTGAAGGTGACATTTTGGCTCTGATTTTACCGTTTCCATGCCTTGTACTTTAACGAACTCCTCCTTGGGATTTGGTCCTATAAACTTCAAATTTGGACAGTGTCAACTACACCCTTGTGCCATGTTAAATTGCGGAGCTTTTGAGTTTTCACAATACTATGAGGCCGTGGCGCCACGGCGAATTTCGATGACTCGCCATGAAAATCTTATTGCCTCTCATTTTGTCATACATTTTCTGACCTTGACCAAAGTGAACACATATGATAAGGCTCCACCCCTAAACATATTTCAACTGCCATATTTGACATCAAGGACAGCGCCACCTAGTGGGAACAGGAAATGTCATGTTTTACACTTTGGGGTACAGTATAGTGATGGGTGACATCTGCAGCCTCAAATTTCTCCAGGAAAGCCTTAAGGAGTTGGTCTTGGGGTACAATGAAAATTGTGACTTTTCACAAAAGGGTGTGACCTCAGCAGCATGGCGAACTTTGATGTCACGCCATGAAGAAACAAATTAGTATAACTCAATAAAATCCAGTCTGATTAGTACCAGATTTTACAGGCATGATGTCAGACCCGCCCTGAACAGATTGATGTGCCCATTATCGGGAATACGCACAGCGCCACCTAGTGGGAACAGGAAATGTCATGGCTTTAATTTTGTTGTACTGATTTTCACAGGTTCATCGTGGCCACCTCAAAAGCGGTGAATATCACCATCAGTCCCTCGTGATGCTTCAGTGCAAAAATTGTGACTTTAAACTGAACGGCGCACCCTGGTGGCAACGCGGTCCACCATGAAAGATGAAGTGGCTTTTGAGGGGCTTGGAAAGTATATAGAGACTTTAAATTTAGCACACACCTCCAAATGGATGAAGGCTTTGTTGTTATGTGACCATTTTCATTGAATAGCGCAAAATGGCTCCACAGCGCCCCCTACAATATTTCAAAACCACAGCCCCTGCTCTGTGTTTTATGTATGAGTCTGAAACCTGGTAAGCTTATAGGAGATATCAAGATGTACAAAAAAGTCTCTTGGAGCAATATCCCAAATCCAACAGGAAGTCAGCCATTTTAAAATTAATGTGCAATTTTGGCAACATTTTCCCCTCTTTTCAGGCACCGTTCTTTGACGAACTCCTCCAAGGGATTTCATCAGATTGATGCAATCTCCTGTGTGTGGAATCTAAAGACCTTTGTGATGTTAAATTGCGAAGCTTTTTACGTTCAGGGAAACGGGGTGTTCATGGCGGCACGTAGAGTTTCAATCACTCGCCAAAAAGCAGTAATCTGCTGTCACTCAAAGACACAATGTCCAATCTCTCCCGAAGCTCATAGGCGTGATGAGACTCGAGCTCGGAAATGTTTGTTATGCCATTTGTACATAATGGTTAGAGCGCCACCTAGTGGAACGACTAACTAATCATGAATGAATGAGTTGAAATGTTAGCTGGTGGTTAAATGCATGAATTCCATCAATGTGACATCAGATCGGACGTGCTGGTTTTAGGTGTTGGGCGTGGCTCGACGCGCCGGGGGTGCGAGGGCCCTCATAACGCTGCTTGCAGCTTTAATGATCTTTGTTACTGTCACATGAGCTGTACGGCCCAATGAGGGTCATCCTTGGTGTGAGGCAGACTGTTGTGTCACACTGCGCTCCAGTGCTGTGAACTTGTCATTTCAACTGCTGCAGCAAATTAAATCTTTGTAAAGGACAGAAATTTCTCCTGAATTCCTTCTGGAAAAATTGGATTTGACATTGTCCAGCTTAAGCATGGCGCTCTGAAGGAATCTGCACTTAATGCCACCATACTGTATCTCAGCCACTGCCTGTGATTATCTCACAGTCACGCTTTGATCTGCAGACACGATTCATCGTACTACAAATAACCACGGCGAATAGTTCCTCACAGGCTGAAGCGATGCTGGATTTGAAGTCCCTCTGTCCTCTCACAGTCAGTCAGGCTCTGTGGGAGCTGCTGACAGCTTCCTCTGCAGCATCAGGCTAACAGTCAGCTGCTGCCTGAGCCTGCAGACCGGTCAACACTTCAACGCTCAGAAGTCGGTGGATATGTTCCCAACAGTCAGGTCTATCCATGCCTGCTCTCACGCAGGGAACTCCAGGCTTTGTGTGAAAGACGGAGGCAGTGTTTCCTTAGCGTTGCAGTAACTGCACCTCTAAATAAACAAGCCCACTCTGCTGAGAGATGGATGGGTTTCTGGTCTCCAACACAACAATGTTCATGCTGTAGCCACACGTTACTGCTGCGTCAGCGTCCCCTCGCTTCCCTCTCGCCAGTTTCTAAACACCAGGCTGGAGGCTTTAAGATGGGACTGTGTGAGTGACTGGAGGCTTCATCCATCTGCTACATACAGCCTGTGCTCCTTGTTTCCATCTCAGATGTGCTCTTACTCCAGTCCATCTACAACCACCGTGCACTATAGTGAACTCTGCTGCAGGGTCATGTGTGCTGATCTGGAAACCGTCTGTTCCTCTTTCCTCATTTTGACTCTGATTGAATATCACAGCATCTTTACACATCTGTGCTCCAGATGTTTCTACATTTTTATTCATATGAAATATTTGGGAAGCATTTTTATTCCTAAGAAGCAAATTAAAAGCCTGTTATTCACCTCAACACACAGCCTGTGTGTGTCTGTGTGTGTCTGTGTGTAGATCTGCAGTCATTGTTGTGCAGTGAGCTCATGTTCAGTGAAAGGTGCATTTAGCTTTAGGGTCATAGTTCACTCCCAGTGTGACAAACGTTTTGAAGCTTGTGACATGAACGTGCATCAAACTAGACTATATGGAAATAAACCGAACGCCAGCAGGTCAATGATAAAGTTAAGCCCACTTTAGTAATTAGTTCCCAAAACACAGAAGAACATCAGTAACATTAATAACTGACGCCTAACATTAAGCGCTCACACCTCCAGGTGGTTCAAGGGGACAGTTGGGGGAAAACTGGCCCCAGCAGGGCGCAGCAGCAGCACTCGTGGTTGTGAGATCAGGAAATCCAAAGCGTCCAATCAGGTCCCCACAGTTCATTCCTGGTTCTTTGCCTTTACCTGCTCTCGCAAACTAAACACTGTGTTTATATAAGCTGTCCTGTCTGACAGCTTTTCACATCTGAATTATGATCTGAATGTTCTGTTGGAACAAACATGTTTGTCTTTGCAAGACCAGAAACTCTCTGCAGGCTCCTGTTGGTGCTGTTTATCTCTTTATTTATTCATTTCTATTATTATTATTGACATTATTACTCACAGCACATGTGCAATATAAGACTGTGAGAGCTGACAGGCTGGAAACAGGAAACTCTTTGTGACACTGTGATAAATGAAGCCACAGCTTCAATGAAATGTTGCTCTTATTTTACACTTTGTTTGGAATCATCTGGATTACAGACGTTTTTAGATCAATCTCAACTCTGTGTTTTACTTAAGTAAAGTCAGTAAAGTTTTATTTGTATAGCACCTTTCAAGACAAAAATCACAAAGTGCTTCACAGAAAAACAGAAATGAACCAAAAGCAAGTTTAAAAAGATTTTAGCTGCTTGTTAAATGAAACCACTGAGTCCACAGATCTCCGGCTCAAAGGAGTCCAGAGTCTGGGGGCCACAGTCACAAACGCTCTATCGCCTTTGAAACAACTTTAACTTCAACGACATGAAGAAAAAACGTTTGTCTGTCAGATTTGACTCTTTCTAAAAGTTCATTGTTCAGCTGTTAAATTAAAGTGTGATCATCAAAAACATGGTTCAGCTTTCAGTGAGTCACATTCAGTGTGAGCAGCCAAACATGATGGCAGACTGCCACAGATCACTGCTGAGGAAAGAGGAGGCGTTCAGCTTCCTCATAGTTTCACACCTGCATGAAGCAGCCTCACCCTGACAGCTTCAAATCACTGTGTCAGCTGATCACTTCCTGTCCTGTGATTGGCTGGCTGGACTTCATCCTGCTTGCAGGGATTTGAACACTGTGGACGTCCAGTTCACTGAAGAGTTAAATCCATGGAGCAAAGATCAGCAGAGGGTTAGAGATGAGTTTGTGCAGGGATCATAAGGGCTCAGAGTCATGTGGAGTTTTCATGATGAAAATATAGACGGAGATTAAAGAAACACATTTTCACTGTTTGTCAGAAAGATTCAAAAAGGATCATAAATGAAAAAGCTCCAGTGAGTCCAGGGCCCTTCTTGTGCTGCTCTGAACCCAGAAGAACGATAATACAAATGAAACCTGGTAGATGGACGGACGTGTTGGGCCTTCCATCAGATAGAAACATGGAGCAAACATGTGGCCGGTCCATCGGCCCAAAAGGCCCGTATGCTAGATTAGCAGTCCAGCCCTGACATAGAGTGTAAAGATAATAGTCAGGACCACAGGCCAGTTCAGACCCTTTTTAATGTTCAAGAATCCCCAGATTTTATCAGAGCACCCCTAAAAACAACCATGTTAATAGCAGTAATAATAGCATATTTCAGTGTTTCTTTCTGGAATTATCTTCAAATGTTATATTTTCTTACCTTGTCTCTTGACCACAGCACAGACAGACTCGAAACACCAGCTTCAGATGTCATCAGTCCATTCAATGGGCGTTATTAGCAGTAACCAGTTCATAGATGTGGGCCAGTAGGACCTGCTACACCTGCTAGTTTGTTCACAAGGTTGTTCTCATCCATCCAGGTGGAGGATCACTAACAGGAGGATGGGAAGACTCCAGAATCCACTCTCACTGGATTCTGGTGGATACAGCAGTGTTTACAGGTAAGACCATTTAAATGGACAGCATTTATAGAGTTTATCATCCTCGTACTGACCCAGGGTCAGTGTGAAATACAATCCTAGCTGTGTGAACAAAGTCTGGCTCCTTTAATCCTGCATGACAAACCTCAGGATGCCGGTCAGCTAGAGACTTTGAAGTTTCGTAGCATTGGGCCTGATGATGGTGTGTAGAGCCTCTACTTACCTTCTACACTGTGTTTTTGTTACTAATTTATTCATAAATTAGTCATAATTATATTCAGAGCATTCAGAGCAATAATTCATTCAGAGCATGTGCTGACGAACTGACCGGAGTCTTCACTAAAATCTTCAACCTTTCCTTGTCATCAAACACCGTCCCACCCTGCCTCAAAACCTCCACCATCATCCCCATCGCCAAGAAGACAGCTGTGGCCAGCCCAAATGACTACAGGCCTGTTGCACTTACGCCTGTAGTGATGAAGTGCTTTGAGAGACTGGTCTGTCAGTACATCAGGGCCGGTCTGCCTCCCACTCTGGACCCCCACCAATTTGCCTACAGGACAAATCGTTCCACCGAGGACGCTATCACCATAGCGCTCCACACTGCGCTGAGTCACCTGGAGCACCGAGGAAGCTATGTGAGAATGCTCTTTCTGGACTTCAGCTCAGCATTCAATCACATCATCCCGGAGATCCTGGTCCAGAAACTGTCTCACCTGGGACTCTCCACTCCCATCTGCCTCTGGATCAAGGACTTCCTGACAAATAGACCACAGTCTGTCAGACTCGGCCCCCACCTGTCCAGCACCATCACACTCAGCACCGGGTCTCCACAAGGATGTGTTTTGAGTCCCCTCCTGTTTACGCTCTACACATCCGACTGCTCCCCTACCCATCTCTCAAACACCATCATAAAGTTCGCGGATGACACCACAGTGGTTGGACTCATCTCAAGGGGGGATGAGTCGGACTACAGAGATGAGGTCAACAGACTGACTGAGTGGTGTTCAGTTAACAACCTCCAACTGAACACCACGAAAACTAAAGAACTTATCTTGGACTTCAGGAAGGGCAGAGCAGACCCGGCCCCACTTTACATTCACAGGAGCTGTGTGGAGAGGGTACACTCCATGAGGTTTCTGGGCGTGCACATCTCTGATGACCTCTCCTGGACTGCAAATACCACGGCGGTGGTTAAAAAGGCCCAGCAGCGTCTCCACTTTCTGAGAGTGCTCAGGAGGAACAACCTGGAGGAGAGGCTGCTGGTGACATTTTACAGAGCCACCATAGAGAGCATCCTAACGTACGGCATAACAACATGGTATGCAGGGTGCTCAGCTGCAGACAGGAAAGTACTGCAGAGGGTCATCAACACAGCCCAGAAGATCACTGGCTGCTCTCTGTCCAGCCTGGAGGTCACTGCAAACTCTCGGTACCTCAGCAGAGCTGGCAATATCATCAAGGACCACTCTCACCCCAGCAACCAACTGTTTGAACTATTACCGTCAGGCCGACGGTACAGGTCACATAAAACCAGGACAAACAGATTCAGGGATAGCTTCTTTCCCAGAGCTATCACCGTAGTAAATAAGCACAAAAACAATTGAACCTATTCCATACCGTCACTGTCATTATATTATGCTGCTATCCTGTATATATTGTACATACTATTGTTTGAGTACTTACGATTGTTTTTTTTGTACTTTTTATATTTTACATTTATATGTATTATTGAAACTTGCACCAAGGGAGTGGCACTCCAATTTCGTTGTACTCTGTACAATGACAATGAAGGCTATTCTATTATAGAGTTTATCATCCTCATACTGACCCAGGGTCAGTGTGAAATACAATCCTAGCTGTGTGAACAAAGTCTGGCTCCTTTAATCCTGCATGACAAACCTCAGGATGCCGGTCAGCTAGAGACTTTGAAGTTTCGTAGCATTGGGCCTGATGATGGTGTGTAGAGCCTCTACTTACCTTCTACACTGTGTTTTTGTTACTAATTTATTCATAAGTTTTGCACTGTTTGTTGTTGTTTATCAGTCGGGTGTAGACAGATTTCAGAGGAGCAAAGAGGAGCACTGTTGCTTCATCCTTAACACTTTAAAGCAGAACTGGATGGAAATCAAAGGTCCTTAAAAGCTTTTTCTGCTCCCCGACCCTCAAAGCCAAACTTCACCCATGAGAGCTGACGGATACGATTATTAAAAAGTGACGTTATCAGAAACAAAGGTGAGCAACAATATTTAACATGTGCTTTTACATTACTGTCGTTTATATATCCGTCTTGTTCATAAATAGAAGTTTCATTTATCGTGTGGGACTGCTGAGCCACCTCACTTCCTTCATTCTCCACACGATGTTCATTTACAGAAACCTTTCAGAGAAACTGATTTCTCTACCAAAGTGTGAACCAGTGTTTCCATAGATTACTTCTTATAGGAAGGTCAGTGTTTGTCCTGTTTCTGTTCCTCAGGTTCGGTAAATATCAAACACTTCACTCTCACATATATTTTGTGTTTGCCCTGCGATAAACTGTCCTGCTTTTGCCCCGTGGCAGCTGGGACAGGCTTCAACCCTGAAGTGGAAATGTTGTATTCCAAGTATGTAATCTGATCATTTACAAAGTCAAAGTCTCTCATCAACATGTAAGCAATGGTTATAAAAATGGGAAAGCAGACATAAATGTGACATATGAGGACAGCTACATGTAGTGTGTTTGCAGGTCTATCAGCACATAGAAGAGTTAAAGTCTGATTCAGTGAACCCTGATTGGTCCAGTCTGTCTGGATAAATTCAGTTAGCTGATCTGTGACCATTTATTCACACATTTTCTTAACTAATGATTCAGGATGACAGAGGGGCTGGAGCTGGATATGTTCAATAAATACACCTTACAAAAGTCAACAACAAACCTGCATCATGTACGTTGTTGTCCACAGGATGAGAACATCCAGATGATCAAAGTGGAAGACTGTGGAACATGTGAATGCATGTTTGTGTGTTCATGCCTGTGTCTTTCAGAGGAGGCTGGAGGCTCTGAAAGGCTCCCCCACCAGTTCCTGCTGAATCAAAGCAGCAAACTTGATGCTACAGGCTGCATTTTATTTAATGGTAGAAAAATAAGGTTTCATATAAGTGGGTAGCAGATGTTATTACCCATTTGGAGCCCACTTCTACTATCAGAGATTTCCTGGAGACGATGCAGAGGGCTTATGAATTTGTCTTGACTAAGAGTGAAATCTTTTTGTGCTCACAGCACTTTCAGTTCAGTTGAATGTCATGTATGTAGCAGCATTTCACATGTTTGACAACTGCTTCCATGATTCATTCAGAGCTGTTTAAAGGCACATAATCAATATGTTATTTAAAGATTGCTGTTGTTCTTCCTTCTGTCTGGGGGAAAGCAGAAGTAAGAGTGCGGTGGTCGCCTCGCTCTGTTTGGTAAGAAGTTCTTGATTCTCTGACAATGTTCAGTTTCCATTTATGACCTTGTTGGACAGTAATTAAAAGCGTTTTTGTTGTTTTCTCCTGTCTCAGTTATTTAAGAAATGCAGTGTTTGGAGAAAGTTTCTTGCCATCTTTGTGGAATCATAAAAAGTAGTACACAGTGAGTATTAGATACAGGTTTAGTATGAAGTTGTTATCTTAAAGTATTTTTGGAACTGTGGGAAAAACACACGTAGTGTCTCACTTAGATGCGAAAGTATTGGGAGTGATTCCAGCAGGACCGTGCTGGGAGCATAAGAGCTCTCACAGCAATGAGAGGAAATATATGAACACGAAGAGGACACTGACAAAGTGGAGAGCACATGTTCATGTCTTACACAGATTTCTCTGTGAAAGAAGCTGAACTGCTGAAGCAGTGCTGGAAGTACTCAGATTCTTAACTTTACAAAAAAGTACTAACATCACACTGTGGAAGGTTTCAGCTGTTTGCATCCTGTATTTGTAGCAGTAATACTGTGTGAGAACAATGCATCTCTGCTCAGTGGAGAGAAAAATATCCTGTGTGTGTGTGATGCCTTTAACAGATGATCAGAGGCTTTAAAACTTTGTGAGGAGGAAGAATTTCTCAAAAGTAGAAACACTTCAGCCTT
The DNA here is from genome assembly GCF_900408965.1 of Simochromis diagramma. NCBI lineage: Eukaryota > Metazoa > Chordata > Actinopteri > Cichliformes > Cichlidae > Simochromis > Simochromis diagramma. The sequence goes on along the minus strand of NW_024387472.1, from coordinate 8,429 downwards.
CAGAATGATCGACAAGAAATCCAAATCACATTTGGAGAAATGTTGTTTCCACTTTGCAGAAAGTTACGAAATGTTAAACTGAAACACAAAAACTAAATCTGTGGTACAAGTTTAGTGAACCTGTACACGAGTGTTTTCTTTGGACTCACTCTGAATTACAAAGAATGGAACAGAAGCAAAACTATCCATCAAAATGACATTTGTGTTTTAGTGCACTACTAAAGTCAATGTATTTATTATACTCCACCACTGGTGTTAAACATAAAAGCATCAAGTAATCCCCAACCTGATTTCATGTTTTTGGTGCTGTTTGTTTCAGGAAGGATATTTTCCAGTGGGTAAAATCTGGGATGGCACGTGGGAGCCCACCAGTGAATTTCAGCAGCACTTTGCCTGATGTGCCGCCTCCTTCAGCCAGAGAGTCTTTTCATTGTGTTGGTCGTTTTTCTATGTTACAAACAAGTCACATATAATATCTGCAGACTGTACTTGTGTCCTGTCTGCGGGGAACAGTGTCATAAATATGTGGAGCCAAAGATCCAAACATCCAGATACCACATTGGTCACCGACAGGATGTCGTCATTTTAAGCACTTTGATTGGTTACAAGTGTCAGACACACATTTATACCTGTTTAAATGCATTGTTTTATGCAGAAACCTGTATCTTATGTTACTTACAGCAGTAGTTGTGTAATCTTATGTTGAATGTTTTCATTGCACAGCATGTTTTCTGCTGCGTTCTGTAAAAAGTGAGAGCAGAAGGTGAAAAGTGCTTCTCAAACTGGCTGATCCAGTTTGAGCATCACTGCGTTAGCCGGGTCCTTCTGACTGTACTGGGGGCTGTAATCCACAAAATCAGTGACATGTTGCAGTGAATCTGACCTGAAACCAGCAACTGAGCCCATAAACTCATCACCCTGTTTGCTTTACCTTCTCAAATAAACATGTGTTTGTTTATGTATAACTGTGCAGGCTGGTGTGAATGTACTGAGTACTGTCACTGCAAATAGAAACAACAAACAGAAAGTTCATTGAGATGTGAGAACTTGAAGCACTTTTTTATGTTGAGACTTCCTGTTTCCATTATTATTATTTAGTGTAAAAATGAGAATTTCATAACAAACACCTTCAGACACATAATCTGTGGAAACATGCTGTAATTTAATGACCAATAAACTCACATGTCTGAATTTACAGTTATTTTTTAATTGGCTTACTGTTTTAACACAACTGATCTGAAGTCACACAAAAACATAAAATCCTAGTAGTAGTTATATTTTTACTGTAAAAACCACAAACATGTTTATTGAATTATTGTCATAACTTGAAATGCAAATATAAAGTTTACATTTAAAAAACTTCAAACACTAAAAGAAGTTACACACAACTATTTATCTAAAAATGAAGTTTGTACAACCATTTAAAAATACTACTAAAACTAAAACGAGGGAACAATCAGGTGTCACACAAATTATTTGTGCCAGTGCAAAAAATAGTTTGTCCACCACAAGACAGAGGAGAACATCACAGGGATCAACCTGCAGGCCTGACAGCAGCAGGAGTATCACTGCTCCTTCGAACGTCGGCCGAGCAGCTACTAAGAAAGGACCTGGTACAAGGTCCTCTGACCTAATGGAAACCCTGCAAAGAGGGCCTCCTCACTGACAACAGCACCCGCCAGGTGTGGAGACGTATCCAAGCCCTCACCAACTACACAGGCCAGAGTCCCCCAACCCCCGACAGCAGCCTCGAGCTCACAGATAATTAACTTTTTGAGATTTCCTTACCTGGATGACTGAGCATGCATCAAGACACTGAGCAGCATGAATAAACAGTGTGTATTTGACAAAAGATTAGTGTGCAGCCAGGGTAATTCTCACTGAACAAAAGTGTTTCTACAAAATACATGAGAGCATTTTATCTGTTTTTATTTGAAGCTGAATAAAATGAGTGCAACAGCACAAAGACTGGGAAGAATCTGACATTCAGGGGTGAAACATTGCACTGCGTTTGAGACGCATTAAACAAAATTATATTTGCACGTCTTAAAGCAGAGCCCCATGTTTTTAACAGTGCACTTATTTTCTCATTCTCCTAATTATGGTAAATTAACACAGGGAAGGTCCATGTGTCAAAAGGAGGGAAGGTCCAAAGAAATGCAGCTCACACAAGAAAAGGGATTCCAGAATTTAGCAGTTTTTCTATGATTTGTGTACCTTTGTTGGGTTTGATGTTTGTATGGGATTAGTAGAATCTAGTTTGTTACTGATTATTAGTTATATTAGTTATTGCCTAGTCGCTCGCGCTACTTAGAAAGCTTCAACCTACATCAGTGTAAAAGAATGTGTGGAGGCAGCTGTTTGGGCTCAAATCTTTGTAACCTTGTAAATCAAAATAAATCTGGAAATGTTATGTTTGTGCATCTATAGATGAGAATTTGTGTGTAAAAAAGATTTGTTCATAACAAATAATAACACAAGTCACATATTGTTTTTGTTAAGGTTGCACAATTCTGCACACAGTGGTGTGAAAAGTGTTTGCCTCCTTCCTGATTTCCCTTTTTTGTGTGTTTGTCACATTTACATGTTTCAGATCAAACAAATATTTACTATTAGACAAAGACAACTTGTGTAAATAGAAAATGCAGTTTTTTTAATTAAACACTGTTTGTGTCGGGTCCTTTTATCACATACTCCAAAAACTTCATTTTGTTTGTTTGTTTGTTTTTTAGCCAGTCAGAGGTCGACTTACTGGCATGTTTCAGATCATTGTCCTGCTGCCTGAGTGCTCTTAAGCTTCAGGCCATGAACTGATGGCCGGATGTTCTCCTTCAGGATGTTTACACAGCAGAACTCATGGTTCCAGTAAAGGGAACCATCTCCTGGGTCTGGGGGCAGATAGCCCCTCCGGGGGTGCTGGTGCCTGGGCCCAGGAGTATAGATTATGTATGAGGAGTGTGAGTGTGTGTACCCCATACAGTTCTGCAACTGGTTTATTAATGTTTGTCTTTATTGTAAATGTGTTGTTTTGGATTCGAAACAGCTTTAAGAGAAGAAAAATAAAATATATATACATGATGTTACGTTGACCTCTTCTCTAAATGAAATTCAAACCTGACACAGTCTAAACAAACATACCAACAGTTTATTAGGTTTCATGCAGACGTCCAAAGAGCACAAACATCTCCAGGGGAACAAAGTGAAAATCAAACATCAGAGAAAACAGAAGAAGCTTCAGAGTCCAGGAGTGGAAGCAGACGACCAACAGACAGGAACTAAAAAAGTAAAAAACTCAGAGGGGAGCAGAAACAGTTCAGGAGGGCATCCACAAGGTGGAGCCAAGAAGAGGAGCACTTCAGGAGAATGGACAGGCTGAGAGTCAGTAGGCAGCAGTGGAGGCGAGGCCTCTCCAGAGGTGTAGCACACAGACAGCAGTGCAGGTGGAGACCCTTTGGAGGCAGAGGAGGAGGTCAGTGGGAGCAGAGCAGTATTCCAGCAACACTGCAGTATAAGGGACCAGCAGAGGGCGGCTGAGCTGGAGGTTGAGGGCAGCGGAGGCAGCACCATCCACTGGACTCTGCTGAACTGGAAAGTGTTGCTTTTTGTAGGAAAGCTGGGAAATGGAGTCCTGGTCAGAAGAAGCTGGAGAGTGAGAACTCACCAAGTCCCTGAGCCACAGCAGCAAAACATCTACAAGCCATCATTGTTCCAGAGTCTCCTCATGGATCCTCCACAAAGCTGCTTCTGTGCAGTCTGAGCTAAAGTCTTTGAACACAGTGAATCTGCTGGATCCATGACTGCTCAGAGCATCCTGTAGTGACAGAGCAGGGACTGGACCTAAAGGTTAGATTAAGGTCAACATTAGAAACTCATCTTGTGTTAGTAAACTCATCGGTGGGCCGATGGTGAGTTTTCGTTTTTATGGGCCGATGATTTTTTTTTTCTGGTAACGGTATAAACAATGAAATAACTCAGTTGTTTGGTGGCTATCGGAGCTTCCACAGGTTCAGTAACATTAGCAAGTGGTGGAGGCCAGCAGGTGGATGAGAGAAAGGGGAGGCAGGAGAAGGAGAGACCCGAGGCGGCCGCCGGTCCAAGAATCAGGTGAACTGAACTTCAGGTAAGAAGTTATGACCTGCAGTCTATCTGGGTCAGATATAAACCAAGTTTAGGTGGAGTTTATTTTCATTGTGCTGACTTTTTACTGTCAGTTACAATAACTCGTACTGCTACTAGCTAGCATGATGGAGTTTCTATACAGCTGGGTGGTGCTATGATGTTACTGATAGTGAACTTTATTTTATTCACAAGGTTAATTATTGGAGTTGCCAACCGTCCCCTCTGAGTTTTTTAGCCCTAAAAAACAGAATCGTCTCATGTTCAGAGAAAATATTACGCGTTTCGTATTGAGGTGAAACGAAATGCAGTTTGTCTTCAGCTACAATGAAAAAGACACAAAGCTGGATTTATTCTGTATTTGCTGCACAGCTGCCTCTTCTTCTCTCATTCTCTCCCCCTCCCTCTCCTGTTTCTACTTCAATCATGAAACTGATCAATGATCAGCTGATCGGCTTTTCTCTCTTGTTTGTTTATCGCCCACTTTGCGCCACAAAGAGGAAACCAGCAGATGTCGCGTTAAACAGCAGCACGTTTAAGCTTGATCAGCTGTTGTTAGAATTTATTTAATATTAATTTCTAGTATCAGCTGATGTTTGCTGGAGCCACAGCTGTAAAGCTGCTGGTCATGATGTCGGTTTGGATATCTGGTGAGAGGGAAACATGAAGATGAAACCAGGAGATGTCCTTACTGAATCATCAGAGCTGAACAGGTGATGGAGAAACAGGTTTACCTTTTAGGTGACATGAATGAGTTGAAGGGAAGTTATGAACTGTTTCTGAGAGACAAATAACACCAGGATCCTTTTCTAAGTAGCTGACAGCTGGTAACTGTGCAGGGGCGGGTCTAGCAAAGTGTTGCCAGGGGGCAGGTAGGGCATTAACAGGGAGAGGGGGGCACAAAGAAATACTTTTCTTTCTTATTCTCATTTACAATGTCTCACTTTTATTAAATAATTATCTGAATCTTACAACCAAAGTTTTTATCTGATGTAAAATGTATAGAAATCATACATATACCAACAAGACTGTACATCACTGTCAAAACAGCGTCTGTTTTCATTCAAAGGTTTTATGGCTTTTCCTATAATACCTGGGGGGGCGGTCTCTAGTCAAAATGCCCGGGCCTATTTTTTGTCCCAGTCCAGCCCTGGTTTGTAGACAGAAGTCCAAAGAATACAAAAGAGAAACCAGGAGCACATGAGGGAGGATCACAAGGAAGTGGGAACATCAGCTTTGACAGAGAACAAAGGAATAATCTGTGAGTCACTAACAGTATGTTGGGCAGCTGAAGTTTCACCAGGCTTGTGTTCAGCAGTAGAAATGCTCATGGGGAGTAACTGTGGGTTAAGGACACAGTGGGTCTAAACACTTTTGTTGCTCTGAGGCTGCAGTGACAGTTGATGTGTGGACACATGGAGGTTTGTAATGTCTATTATACTCCCTACAGGAAGTGCCCCACCTATTGTAATGGTTCAGCCCAGATAATGTTAGCTGGGGGAGTTCAGCTCTTAGTTTTATCATCATCACATGTTCTTTATCCGTCTCCACAGCAGCACTAACTAACAGTTTGTAGCCTCAGTATCTGAATTATTTCTCACATGTTATCTCACCATGTAAACCACAGCAGCCACTGGGGACATTTACACACTTCTTCTTACAACCAGCAGATTTTACAAACACAGTTTATTAGAAAACATGTTTTACCTTTGACTGGTACATAAATATGAACATTTCACAGGTTAATGTTGGGAACACGAGACCGAACACCATCACAGATCAATCCTGTTCATTTATTAATCACATAAAAGAGACCAAAGAGTCAAACTGTGAGTCACAGTCAGGGCTTAAAGTGGGCCATGTTTTTATTTGATATGTTTTTGGGACGACACCTGAACGACTGCAGGTGTCTGGAAGTTGTGTTAGCGCTACTTTAGCATCTAGCTAGCCCTGCTGAAGAGCAGCGAGCATAAAGGGAGGAACGTTTTTGAAGTGTCAGTAATTTCAAATGCAGCGTTTCTATCAGCTCAACAAACATCAGCAAACACACAAACTGTTTGTGTGCAGTTTGTCTCACAGTGTGTTGCAGCTAAAGGTCCAGCTGCTGTATTTCACAGGGAGAGAAAAGAAAGAAAAGAAAAGCTGCTTTAGGAGAGGAACCCAAGCTTTGGCATCGCTCTGAAAACTATCGCTGATCCTTTTACTCGCTGGCTTTCAAATAAAAGCTGAAATGAAATTTGTGGCGTTTGTGTTACACCACTCCAGGACAACTTGGTGTAAACAGCAGAACCGAGTTTATTTGGGTACTTCAGAACTGTGGCGTTCACATACAGAGCCCAGTCGGAATAGGGTTTAGCAGTGCTTTAAGATCACTTTCACGATGCACTATTGGACCTCAGGTGACAGAATCACATGTTACTCTCTTACCAGATAAGCATCGGCTTATAACAGTGCTGAGTTGTTTCCAACAGTCCACATACAAATGTTACCCTCTAAGACGTTACTATCACTTTATCACGTGCTCCGGAGCTTATCAACTTAGATAGTAACCATTTAATCACAATTAACCTCATCAAACATAACGATCCAATGTCTTACGCTACCATCCCCAAAAGTATCAAATACTTGTGTCACCATACTGGTAAGGCCTTGTAAGTCCCCATACATTTTTGAAAAATAACATCATTTAAATTCAAGAAAACTCTTTCACAGTTCAATAATAACTAACTGGTACATAAGCTGCATAGTAAGGCATTTGTAGAGCTGCCCAAGGTACTCCAAACTGGTCATAGAATGGCGGTGCTGCTGCACTGGCATACAATGGGTTAACACTGTGACCAATTGCTCTTTGAACTGGTTGGCCAAACGCATCATAAGTCAATATTTTCTGTGGACATCTCTCCCTCTGAGATCTTCTCGGCTGCGGTTCCGACAGTTCTGGGTTCATTTCACTGGGCTGACCTGGCGAAGCAACAGTGTCTGATGATGCTGAGGTGTCATGTTCAGCGTTACCTTGTCCATTCACCATTTCTACTTGAAACTCTTCAGCATCCACTCTAAGCTCCGTGCTCTTTCGCTGAAGGTCCTGGTCCAGTTCAGTAGCAGGTGCAGACACCATTAAATCCCCTTGAGGCTGACAGTGGTGGTGCCTCACTCTCTGAGACCAATACTGTTCTTCATCATCTGAGCTCTCTATATGGTTCGATGCGTCTTGTAAGTCTCTTTGTTTTTGTGTCTGTGTAGTGTGGCTTCGTTCAGTTCTTGTTATTGTGGGAAGCGGTAATGCATTACAGGGCATTAACATGTTGCGGTGGAGGATACGGCCTCGCCCAGCACCACGCTCCGGCTTAACCTCATAAACAGGGCTGTTTTCCCCCTTTTGAGAGATCACTATGTGAACTTGATCCTCCCAATAGGAGCGTAACTTTCCCGGGCCTCCCCTCTCTGACATGTTCCTGACAAGTACCCTGTCCCCAGGTGAGAGTACAGCACTTTGTCTCTTCAGGTCATAATGTGATTTCCCTCTTGCCAGAGTCTTTTTAATGTTTCTGGATGCAATGTCATATGCTTCTTTCATTTTTTGTTGCCATTTGTGAGCATAATCCTCATATGATTTGCATTTGTTCGTCTCACTCAGTCCAAAAATTACATCAATAGGGAGACATGGATGTCTACCAAAGAGTAAATAAAAGGGCGAGTATCCTGTCGAGTCACTAGTTGTGCAATTATAGGCATGCACAACTTTGTTTACATAGTCACTCCAGTTTCCTTCTTTTCCTCATCCAGGGTCCGCAGCATTGACAGCAAGGTGCGATAAACCTTTCCACTGGGTTCCCCTGTGGATGGTAGGGTGTGGTCTTTGAATTGGCTATTCCTGTGTACTTCTGCAGCTGTTTGAATAAATGGTTTTCAAATTCTCTGCCTTGATCGTGATGTAATTTACCAGGAAAACCAAATTTCAAGGAAAAGTCATTAAAAATTGTATCTGCTGCTGTTTTGCCAGATTTGTTGCGTGTAGGGTAGGCTTGAGCAAACTTGGTGAAGTTGTCCTGTAACACTAAAATATACTCATACCCTCCCCTGCTCTTTTCGAGATGGACATAGTCTATTGAAACCATTTCAAAGGGTGCAGTAGCCGGCACGTGACACATGGGGGCCCTACACTGAACTGTAGGTTTTTTCTGAATATTACATTTGCACACCTGTGTGATGAAAAACTCAATATCTTTGTACATATTCGGCCAATAAAACCTACTCCTTGCCAAATTCATCACACGGTCCCTCCCCCATGACCCATTCTCAGGTGAAGGTGT
>NW_024387471.1:1060000-1338088 GCF_900408965.1 Simochromis diagramma | reverse complement strand
CCTCCTTTGTTTGCCCTCATCCTGTCTTTATTCCAGCCTTTCCATGATCTGTTGACTCTGGCCAGAGAGGCCCCTGGCCAAACTGTGGCATGCGAGGGCTCGAGGTTCAGTGCTGTCATGTGGAGGTCAACTGAGTGAACGCTGGTCTCACTGTTATCACCCTACTCCAGAATTTTACAGCTTTTCTTTAAATAAATTGATCGAAATAAAATGTGATTTATTTTCCAGCAAATCTAAATCGGTTTGTAAAAAGCAAAAAAGCAAATTCAAAAAAGAACCAGCTTGCTGAAGCAGTCCATGTGGCACGAGTAGGCTGGCAGTCAGCAAAGTCTGGCCCCAGGCTGGCAGAGTCGCTGCCCATCCTTGGATGACTTGCCCAATAAGGCCAGAGGGCACAGATAATGGGCAGAGTCTTCTAACCCTTTATTTGTGCCAGAATGTCTCCACGTTCAACAATGTCAAATCCACACCTTATAAGGTCACACAGAGTCACAATTCTGTGGTCCAGAAAGCTGTGAATTGGCTGTGGATGGAGGGGCGTGGTATTCAGGCCAGACCGAGTGTCCTTGACCTCTGCATCGCAGTCAGAACCTGGTTTATTTAAAAAAAATGAACTTTTGGCACCCGAGAGAAACAATCAGACAGTTTAAACATGAATGCAGCTCATTCGGTAGAATCAAAACAGCTTTAAAAGCACAACTTTTTGGGATCAGACCTTTAAAAACAGCGGTCAGTGGATTCAGTCACTCATCACTATAATCGCGTTTTCTCACAGGCACTACTTTTTTGCAGTTTTAACTTTGCACAACTTGTTAATAGGACTTGCAAGTTGGCAGCACTGTTTTGTGTCCACATACTCCAAAGACTCATATAACTATATATTTTCTACCACGCAGCAAGGTTTTGATCTCGGAAGGAAAGCAGAGTGTCAGTGAAATACCGCTGAAAAGAAGATAGTTCAAAAAGTTTTAAAATTTAACTTTCTGTGCTCGCTCTGGGTGAGCGTTTCAGCTAATTACGCACAAATCCCTCACGCTCACAGCTCCAATCCACCGGCACCGCTGTCTCGGCAGCGGACAAAGAAACAAAGGAGACTGAAAACAAACAGTGAGTGAAAAACATATAAAGAGAGGAAGCTTTCTTTCCATATAGCAGCTGAGCTGAGGCGACCGTGGCGTTTTAATCAGTGGTATTGCAGCGCCGTCAGCGCGAGCAGCCTCGGCGGTGCAGCCCTCTGATCAGTGCTGGGAGAGGAGCTCCCCACCGAGCCGCCGCCGCCCCTGAACCACAGGTCAGTCCTTGGTGAGTAGGTTTCATTCGGCTGTCGCCTTCACAGTACCATCTCCTTCTCTCATTAAGATACAGTGCGTGTCTGTGTGTACATGTGCACATGCATGTATTTATGGGCTCGTGTTTGTTTCTGTGTGTGGAGTGAATGCACCCCAGGACTAGCCTAAAGGGGATGTGAATTCCTGGCCTCCGCTGAGATACGGCAGCGCAGCTAGGATTTCTACCAGTGGGGGGGTTGTGTGGGTGTGTGTGTGCGTGCGCAAGTGTAAATGTGAGTTAGAGAGAGATGCAAGACGCATCAAGTGACTCGGTGCCTCGGGGTCAGACACACATACATGCAGAGAAGGAGCTGGTGCTGCGGCGGGGTAAACAAGAGCAGGCTGTTAGATCTCATCAGCCTCATCACACGCTTTATTATGCTGATTTGGGAGTATACTGTAAGCTAATCAGGAATCCGGGCGTCACGGGGGGCGCTCAGCTTAAAAGGTTAGACATATATGGAAGAGGAAAACTAAACTCCAACTTTATTGCTTACTTCCACCTTTCTTTTCTTGTTTTGAAATCGCAAAACTGGAGTATCGTGGCACAGGAAAAAGTTGGAGCTGGAGGTTGGCACCTTTCACCCGGGTTTAAAGGGTGCGCTTCATGTTTCCACAGGTGTGGGGTGATTGGCACCAGAGAGTTGATGTGGACCGGGGATTTCGACATTGAAGTCAGGACTCTGCCTGCCTGTCGCTATATGCTAATATTGGCCTTTAGACAATTCACAAAACAGCCTCCCAGGCTCATGTTTGTTCACTTGCATAAATGCATATGATTCTTATTCTGCACCGATTTACACCCCAACACGACACTGGCAATGTTACAAAGTTCAGACGTCTATTAATTCTGACGCATCTCTGAAAAATATTTCCGCATTTATTCGATTTTAAAACATTAAAAAGTGACCCCTGGCTTTGAGGATGCGACTTTTTAATTATTTTCGTTAATGAATTTTTTTGACAAGACATCACTCATTTTAACCTTTTCCAAAAGGTGGATGTGAAAGAAAATACCGTTTTAATTTGGCTCTCTCTCGGTGACAGCCCATTAAACAAGCATGGAAGAGGAACACACGCTCACATGGAAATGTGGCAGATTAGCAAGTTAGAAAACAAGCGGCAAATGAGCAGGAATGCTGGTGAGAAGCGGGAGCGCTTCTTCCTCTGGTGACACATCAGAAACAAGAGTATTAATTAAGAGTTAAATGCAAAGATGGACTGGAACAGGCAAACAGCCACAGGCAGGGCTGTCACCACCGTCACCCAGTGTGTGCGTTAAAAATATAGGAACATTAAATAATAGAAAAACAGTGAGAGAGGTACGAGTATCGGATACGTCGACATTAAAAACAAGTCTAACTGAACATCAGACATGTAAACAATCACATCACTGCACAGTAGGGCAGGAACAGTCGCCGCTGCTGCTGACTGAGAAAATTCATTAGCCCTGAAACTCAAACAGCTACACTCACACTAAATAAAATACATGCTGCATTTTTCCATTACTGTGTCACCCTCTGCCAATTATAAATCCACTGACCTTCAAAAACCTTTTCCCTCTGGATCGGAGCTGCTTCACCAAAAAAGGTTCCACTTATATCTGGTTACTGTGCATCCAGGAAGTCTTCACAGCATTTCATCACACAGCCTTGCTCTAAAATGCTGCATACAATATCCCATAATAACAAATTTAGTAATAAATATACCATGTGCAAAGTGGCCAGGAGGCCAGTACATGGGATTGGACCCAAAGCAGACTTAACGACAGGAAGATTTTAACAAAGCTTTACTGAACACAGTGATATGAGATGGGAGACATGGGGAACACTGGGAGGTTCTCTGACGTGGAGACACTGAAACAGACGGAGAGGGGTGGATAAATCCAGAGAGGAGGCCGAGGTTGACCGAAGGTGAGAATGAGTTTAATAGTTAAGGGATTACTCGCAGGTTGAAGGCAAGAGGTTTTCGGGGAGGGTAGCCGAGCGAACGTCTGGCTGAAGAGCGGGGCTTGTGAGGTTCTGACTTTATCGTTCCAGTGATCCAGAGGTGACAGCGAGCAGGTGGGAGTGGTGAGTAGTTACGCTTCCAAGGAATGAGTTTGCAGGCTGACTCTGTGAGTTCTAACAGGAGCGAGCAGCATCCGGTTGATTGCACTGCAGGTGAGTTGAAGCCGAGTCTTAGCAAGAAAAATGGAGGCACAAAGAGAAGAAGGTAAAGTAGAAGGAAAAACACCAGACACTCAGGATAATGACAATAAGTATTCATAGCCTACGCCCAACCTGTTTCCACTGATCATCTGTCAGATGTTTCTACAACTTGATTGGAGTCTACCTGTGGTAAGTTCAGTTGATTGGGCATGATTTGGAAACGCACACACCTGTCTGACACCCGTCTATATCCACAGCTGACAGTGCATGTCAGAGCACAAACCAAACCATGTCCAAGGAATTGTTTGTAGACCTCTGAGACTGGATTATGTTGAGGCACGGGTCTTGGGAAGGTTACAGAAAGACTCCTGGACCACTGAACGTGCCAATGACCAATGAGCACAGTGGTCTCCATCATCTACTCTTTGTAGAGCTGGCCGCCTCCAGAGCTCCAGTGCTGTTCCTTGAAGAGAGTAAAAGGCACACGACACCGGCTGAGAATTTGCTAAAGGCACTTGAAGGACTCTCAGACCATGAAAAACCAAATTCTAGTGTTTAATAAAACAAAAATTTAACTCTTCAAGCTGAATCCCAAGTGTCACATCTGGAGGACGCCAGGCATCATGTGACGAATGCCACCCCTACAGTGAAGCATGCTGGTAGCATCACACTGTGGGAATATTTTTCTCCAGCAGAGTTTTTGCAGTTTAATTATAACTCAGAAAAACATTTTGTTATACATGTGCAGATTCTTTTATTTTCAAGACCTGCATCATTACATCTTGAATCATATTTTTTGGGGGGAATATTTTATATTTTAGGTAAATCTCTGATTTCCTGTCCACCGGCCCACCCTCCAGGGCTTCATCCCTGCCTCTGATTCTGCATTTGGTTCCAGGTTAGACAATGATAACAGTTCACACCTTATTATCAAGTTCTAATGTTCAGGTTCAGTAAGTTCATTGAAATGCAGTGAAAAGGTCATTAGTCACTGAATGAAATCTCATATTATAATAAGGGTAACTTGAATAAAGTAATTAGTTTTTAACAAATTTGTTTGCCTCCTGTAGCAAAACTCAAAAACTCAAAATGTCCTTTTGGGTTTTCTGTTGGTTTTTGCAGAAACCTGTAAATCCAGCACTTTGGACCAGACTTAGACATTAATGCAACCTGCTGTTGTTGCATTAATGCTCAGGTAACTGACTGGAGCTAGCTCTGAAGATCTGAAAGGATGAGTGATAACGTCGTATCAGCTGAGTCATCAGTCACACGATACTTGAATACGAGAAGTTCATGTTCAGCTCATGGTGTGATAGGTAAGGACATTAAGTTACATTAGCTGTTGCCTTGCTCAGTTTATGATGAATGTGTGTATTTGCTATAATGCTGCAAACAGATGCAATGATTAAAAATAATTTTATCTGATTTAATATGTACAACAACCTTATGATGAGATTATTGTTACTTAGTTATCAACCTAACTAAGTAAGATAAATGTAACTAGGAATACAAAAAAGGTATGAAAGAAGAAACAGCCGCCCTGTGCGTCCGTTCATATGATCTATTTTGAAGTTTGGGCAGAACCTGAATAAATCATGTTAAACTTAAGAGTAACAAAGTCACTAAAGCAGCAAGTGGAAACATTAGGATTCAAAATGAAACTGAACAAAGTGATTAGGAACAACAACCCAACAAACGTCAGGACGCTTTGCTGATTCAAAACACAGAATAAAACAACAATCAGACCACACACGGTGCTCCAAAACTATATACGTATAAATATGGAATAATATTAAAATAATATCCAAAATAATTAAACAAAACACTAATAACTAAATAACTAATAAAAAATAAAATCAGTAGGGGGCATCAAAACACAACAGGAACACAATGACAAAAAGAAAATGCAAAAGAAGAACACAGGACAGCAAAAACCTGAATGTAGGTAATGAAACGACAGGACAGGATAAGAAAGAAAAAATACAAACAAGACAGAAGAGAAAATATAGAAGAAGGTCAGAGAGGAAACGATGAAAAACTAACATTAGGACAAAAAAGAAAGTGACAAAGAGGAAGAACCAAAAACAGGGAAGACGACGTGTTAGGACAGCAAAAATATGTTTGATACAGAAGAAATTCATGAAATACATAAGACATTACTTAAAGGGCCTTAACATGGAAAAAAAGGGAAACAATTAAGACAAGCTGAGGAGGAAGAGACGGGACCAGAGAGAGCAATCACGATGATGGGAAACAACCAAAGAGGAAACACTGAATTAAAACGAAGAAGACACACGAGCAACAGAGAGAGGACAAAACAGGAGAAATTATGGAGACGCACAGCAAAGCAAACCCCAACAGTTAAACACGTTTAATGCAGTGGCCAGAAACCCGTGTGATGACCTGCCAGCTGACAGCATGACCTCGCTGTGGAGCTCCTCTCTGCCAATCCTATAAAAGGTACTTTTTTATTTTTGTTCGTGTGCTCATGTATGCGCACAAAAAACAAAAGAGAAAGCATTTTGGAAAGCTTGCACACACACACACACACTGCTCACCTGGAGGTGGTGGGTGGGAGTGGGAGGATGGGGTCTGTGTTTAGCTGTGGGCCCTGCAGACAGGCCGATCAAAGGCTCCTCAGTCTTTGTCTGCTAACGTTGAATAGACAATAGTAAAGAGGGCTCGCTTTGATTTCAGCTCACTTTTATTGATCACAGAAGAGCAGGGATTGAAATATGAGAGACAACCCTGAACTGGATTCTTCTTTAGCTATTGATTATATCCACAACAGACGGCATTTCACGGTGATCCAAGTTTTTATTTTATCCCCTTTTTCTTTCTTTTTTTGAACCATGAAAACGTGTGTCTGGCTCCTTGCCTGTCTTTCAGGTGCAGCTTGTGATACATTTTTTTACCAGACAATGCCTTGTCTTAAGTCTCATTTTCTAACTACTTCTCAAAGTTGACATTCAAACCTTAACTAGGATGTGCTGACAGAGCCTCAGACTCCCTGTGTGCTCTCTCATCCATCCTAACTGCCTTCTTAGCAACCTTTAAACTGCAGTTTTAGGCAGAAGCTTTGTTTCCATAACTTCAGAGGCGGTACAGTCGGTGTACACAGGAGGCAGGGAACCAAGCACAGGGGGTGGAAGAGCTGGCTGCTGCACAGAAAGGACCGTGGGAACATGGAAACACAGCATGGCCAGGTACATCAACCCCTCCCTTTTTCCTTTTAACAGCACACAGTCATGTGGAGCTCTTGCCCCTTGCGTATAGGACCTAAACACATCTTAGCTTTGTCAAAAACACTCCTGAGAAGCAGACTGCGTGCCCTAAATCTGAGACCACCAATCATTTTACTGTCCCAGTCGTTACTGTTATGAGGCGAGATACAGAAATGTCTGTAAGCTCAAGTTGTGTGCACGTGCGTGTTGGCTTTAATTTTGCTTTGTTGGTAATAAAAGCAGTTCACTACCACAGTAATGAGAGGGGAAGTGCAGTATTATAAAATGCTGCATGAGTTATAGGTCTGAACAGTTATAATGTGACAGATGAGTTTACAGAGAGCAACTCAACTTTGATCTTTTGTTCAGAAACAGATTTAAGCAACCACCTGTTTTTAAGTAAAGTGCTTAAAGGTCTTATGATAAGATAAGATATTAGTCTTTATTATTAAGCAGCGAAACTTTCCTTTTTCAAACGGACTCTTCAGGGCTGTTTAAGTTGAGCTGACAGATTTGATTATTGGAGGACAGCTAATATTTTGGCTAGAGTAGTTATTTTATCGGGGCTGAGCACATGTGCATGTGGCCACTATTTGGAAGAATGGCATACAATTAAATATTGGAGACGTAGGAAAACATAAAGCCTGTGAGCTGATCACTGCAGGCCCTGACATGATTCAGACCTACTGGCTAAAGAAGCTAACTGTAGAGTCCCAGTGTGGAGACGGCTGTTAGCTTCACACAAGCTTTCTTCATTTTTGCACCGAAACATAAATGGCGTGGGAAACGTGACAGCGTGGACACAAAACACAGCAATGAGACAGACGTGAGATTCATGTTTAAGGAATCTAGCATGGAGGTCTAAGGCAAGCCCAAGGCGAGGCTGGTGACCAGCTCCGCCTCATGACATCAAATTGTATGAAAGGACTGACCACTGATCCACCAGGACAGCAATGACATTGGACTCTCATTTGGACTGCAGACGTGTAGTCAGATGACACATAATGTCCTCCTTGTATATACTCGTTTACTGTATATAAAGTTCTGTCTGTCTCTCTCTTTTTTTTCTTTGCACAGTCGAGGAGCGTATCAGGTCACATTTCACTGCGTGTTACACCTGTATAACTATGCACGAGACAAATAAACAATCTTGAATCTTGAAATGGTAAACGAGAGAAGAAACTTCGGCATAACTCAGATCATCACACTGCCAGAAAGCAACATTGCAGTCATTGAGAACAGCTACAAGTACCTGGGAATCCCACAGGCAAGAGCAGCAACCACCAAATACAGAGAGTTAGGCAAGTCCAGAAGAGTCACCAAGGGTCCATCACACCAGGCAAGACCCCAGGTGCAGGCTGTGTAAAGATGCCCCTGAGACAACCCAGCACATAACAGCAGGGTGCAAGGTGCAAACAGGCAGGGCATACATGGAACGCCATAACCAAGTGGCCGGCATAGTGTAGAGGAACATCTGTGCCGAGTATAACCTGGAAGTCCCGAGGTCAAAATGGGAGACGCCCCCAAGGGTGGTGGAGAATGACCGAGCTAAGATCCTGTGGGACTTCCAGATACAGACGGACAAAATGGTGGTGGCTAACCAACCGGACATAGTGGTGGTAGACAAACAGAAGAAGACGGCCGTAGTGATCGATGTAGCGGTTCCCAATGACAGCAACATCAGGAAGAAGGAACACGAGAAGCTGGAGAAATACCAAGGGCTCAGAGAAGAGCTCGAGAGGATGTGGAGGGTGAAGGTGACGGTGGTCCCCGTGGTAATCGGAGCACTAGGTGCGGTGACTCCCAAGCTAGGCGAGTGGCTCCAGCAGATCCCGGGAACAACATCGGAGATCTCTGTCCAGAAGAGCGCAGTCCTGGGAACAGCTAAGATACTGCAGGACCCTCAAGCTCCCAGGCCTCTGGTAGAGGACCCGAGCTGGAAGATTGAAGACCGCCTGCAGGGGCGAGTGGGGATTAAAAATAAGGATATCTATCTACTTAAATATCTACTTAAAAAATATTTTACATATTCTTGATTTCTCTCATGTTTACATTTGCTTTGAGTATTAGGTCTCATTCTTAGTTCACAGTTGGTTTCGTTTTATTGATCATTGTTTCTTCCTCCTCCATCAAATTCTCTCTGTTTAGTTTATTCGTGTGTTTGCAGTATTCATGTTTAGTTTTTGCACTTCTGCTTAATTTGTTTGTTTGTTGTTTGCTTTTAGCTTTGCTTCATGATCTTCACGTCTCCCCTTGTGGCAGTTCATCATCTCCATGTGTTGCCCAGCTCCAGTGCGCTCTAGTGTGTGTCTGTCCCTCATGTACATATCAGGCTACATTAGCAGTTCTGTATTTCCTCATTAGGTCCCCTCCTCCACACAAACATGCAGAGCGTGATTTCTACTTCCTATTTGACACCAATAAGTAACCATAGAGGAAGTAAGTCTTTAAAAATTGATAGCTTACGTGTGTGTGTGTGTGTGTGTGTGTGTGTGTGTGTGCGCGTGTGTGTGCATTTTCTACATCTTACACACCCCTTACCACCTATAAATTGTCCCTCTGGTTTCTTTTGACCATGTTTAAAATTTTTGAGTTTAAGTTAAGCTTCTGAGTTTTGCTCAGTGGTTTTTTTATAACCCTCCTGTAGAGCAGCTGGATGGGCGATAGAGATGCAATGCATGCCTTTCAGGACCCCCTGTTGAGTTTAGTGGGTCACTTGGCTTATTATTTTGGCTCAGCTAACCACAGGCTGCCTGGGCCTCCTCTGTGCTGGCTTGATGGATGCATATTTACAGACGTGCAAAAGTCGTTCTAAATATGAATGAAACCTGTGTAAAGTTACTGAAGTTCAAACGTATTTTAAAAATGAGGAACAGGACTGTGCTGCTGTTGCTGCCTGTGAGACCATCTTGTGATTTTTCTCTCCTTAAAATCGCCAAACATGCACAAAAAATATTGATAATCCAGACTTTAAAAGAACTATTTGTACTGAGTTCAGCCCAAATCAGTGCCCACCAAACAGCAACATATTTCTGCAATCAGGGCTCACCTGCAAACAATGTAAGATTATATTTTTATAACTACTTTCTATAATAAACATGATGCATACAAACCTGAATATAAAATACTATGAAAACGTGATGTTTTATGTTTTAGTTAATGTGTGTAATCCTTCCTGTTTTTCTGAATCTTATAATAAACAAGGTCATGATCTGCACGCTCACAGGAACCGAAGCCTTTTAGAGCAGGTTTGACAGCAGTACTTCCTCTGTCATCTCTGCAGTAATATTTCATTATAGAAATTCTGAAAAACAAGTCGTCAGATGAATGTAAAGGTTTGAGTTTGTGTTTTACTACTTAATGTTCTAATAATCTAATGGTGGATTAAATACATTCCCTGCAGGTGTTATCATTGTGTTTTCTTGCAGGACTCTTTGATGACTCGTTGGTTTCTCTAAGGCCTTTTGGTCTTTTAGGCCCACTCATATGTTTCTAAATGAGTCACTAGTTGAAGTGTAGTAAGAACTTTTCACCACAAGATGGACTTAAGGATGCATGGATTTGGGATGTATGGCAAACAGCTAGGATACAAACTGAATACTTTTCCAGTCACTACACCTGAACTGCAGAGCCACGTTCTATCAACCCATATATTTTGAAGCAAAAGTCTCCTTGAGGCTGGAATCACAGGTGAAAAAGAAATAACCAAATAACTTGCAGGTTGTGCAAAGCGCTGCAGCGAGGCTTTTGACAAAATCCTCCAAGTACTCACATGTCACACCGTTGTTATCTCAGCTACACTGGCTTCCTGTTAAATTTAGAGTCAATTTTAAGATCCTGGTCTTGACCTACAGAGCTGTGCACGGTCTGGCACCTGCCTACATCTTTGATCTGCTACAGCCTGATGTCCCCAGCAGGTCTTTGAGGTCATCTGATCAGGGCTTACTTGCTATAAAAAATACTAAGAGGAGGACTGAGGGTGACAGAGTTTTTGCCACTGTGGCCCCGAGACTGTGGACTCTCTCCCCCAAACATTAAGAACTGTGGACTCAGTAGCTGTTTTTAAAAAACAACTCAAAACTCATCTTTTTAAAACTGCTTTTGGTTAAAGTTTTGCCTGTTTTATTTTCTTTTTAAATCTTTTTATGACTTGTAATTTTATGTGCAGCACTTTGTGATTCTGTCTTGAAAGGTGCTATAGAAATAAAAAATTATTTATTTATTTATATTAATTCCATATATTTACTTTTGTGTGTTTTCACTGTGTTCAGGGCTCCATGGGAGAAATCTCTGGAGTTTATTACACGGAGAAGGCCAGTGCCCATCCCCACTGCTCCCTGGCCAGTTCTGTACATCCCAGTTTGATGGGTGAAATAGAGGGAACTTATGAGGGGTGGGAGGGAGGTAGAAATGGGATGCAAGGAGGAAAGAGACCATAAACACTCTGCTAAGCTAATAAGCTCAAGCACAGCAAAGATTAACATAGTGGCAGAAAAGAAGAAAGTGGCCTCTGGAACAAGCAACACAATATTTTACCTGTGAGGAAAAAAGAGAACGTGTAATTTGTAAATGGTGACCAGGCCGTGCTTGGGGAGCTTTTGTAAAGCTAAAGTTTGGTGCAAAATATCATGAAAGGACACAAAACCTGCCATCTATAATCCAGTTCTGAGATCCTCCCCAGACGCCTTAACGCCCACTCACATCCTGAGTCATCTGACCTCAGGAAATCACATGATAAGGTGGGGCCAGGTTTCACAATGAGCTCACCCGAAACCCTGGCTGACTGGGACCCACACCCAGTTTCACACCTTGGCTCATGTGATTAGAGGATCATCAGGGGGTCCTTTTGTCCCTCTGTGGGGGGAAACTCCCACTGGGTTTAAATCTGGGACTCTCCACCATTTGACCTTAGAACTGAAGAAGCTTCTAGGATGAGAGGTGAAACGTCTTCAAGCAACTTATAGAAGTCCAGACGCTTTTCTTTGCAAGCTCCTTAGACTACGATGACCTGGATGACTGAGAACCTTCACAGAGGCACAAACCCTTTGTTAACTGCTACTACTTACTGGCATTTGTTTCAAAGCCTAATATGGCAAAATAGTGGTTTTGTTTTTTCACCCTCCATACTAAGAGGAAATAAAGCATCTTTGTGGTGTGTGAATAATTTTCAGTGGTTTCCACACATTTGTACATCAACTGCTGAACATGACAGACCTCTGCAGCCCCAGGACCCTGCTGTTCTGGGCTGGGATCATTGCTTTGGCCAGCTGTAAGTAAATTTTCATTATTTCAAAATCAGACCTGATGCAGAATGTTGTAGAGGAAGAAAAGAGATGCTTTTCATAATGTTTTAACAGTTAATGTTGAGTAGTTGCCTTATTCTTCATTCGTCAACATTCGCCATCCTTTCCATTTGCATAGTTTATCTAAAAAAATATTTTACAGTATAATATGGCTAAAACACACACACACCGTTATATATATATAACTGTAATCATCTGCAAGCCTCGGAGAAAACATCACTGGGGTAGAAGAAGAATTATAGAAGCAGCAATTCATCAGAGAACTGTGGATTTTAACAGTTTATCAAATAATCTGAAACTTGAGAAAGCTTCTTCAGTGAGGGTGGTTTGTGAATGCTGGAGAAAAAGTAACATGGTATCCGCATAAATGGGAAATAGCCTGTATTTGTAAAGCACTTTACTTGGTCCCTATGGACCTCAAAGCGCTTTACATTACATTCAGTCATCCACACATTCACAGCCGCCCTGGGGCGCACTGACAGAGGCGAAGCTGCTGGACACTGGCGCCACCGGGCCCTCTGACCACCACCAGTAGGCAACGGGTGAAGTGTCTTGCCCAAGGACACAACGAAACATACATATGCAGGTGGTTACATATGGTTAAAATGTTTCAAATGCAGTAAGTACACACGTTTTTCATATAAATATAGTCTGTAACTTAATTATTTTCTGTAGCCCACATAGTTAAACATTTTACTTACATAAAACAGTTTTGATGCTATGTACTGTACAGCCTGTATAATAAATAAATATGCAGCCCAATAAGTATAAAATCCAGAAAGCTACACAACATGGGGCGCTTCATTTACAAACACAGATCTAACTTTAGTTTCACACTTTTTGTTAGAAAATAATCAAATTGTTAAATGTTTAAATTACACAAAATGTCAGAAATCTGCACCGTCATGAACAAAAACTGAAACCTAACTTTTCACGATTTGTTAGATTAACCCTCTGAGGTCCAAAATATAACCGGTCATCTTTGACTCCTTTTGATTTTACGTTTGTATTTCACCCTCAAGTTGTTTCATTTTATTTTTTCCTGCCTTGTTTGGCATCATTCCTTTCAGCTCAACCTCAGTCTGAGTTCAGTTGATTTTTCATTGACATACTGTATTAATATTACTGATCTGAAATCACACAAAAAACTTAAAATCCTAGTAGTAGTTTTCTTACTGTAAAAAAAACAGACATGTTGAGTATTTTTTTTTTATAACTGCAAATATAGTTGTACATTTTGAAAACGTATGCACGCATTTTGTAAATATATACAACTATTTATCTAAAAATGCAGCCAATACACCTGCTGTCCTTTATTTTGTGCAACCATTTAAAAATATTACTAAAACTAAAATGAGAGAACAATCAGGTGTCCAATAAGATGCCGCACAAATGATGTGTGTCAGTAAAAAAAGAAAAGTTTGTCCACCAGAAGACAGAGAAGAAGAGCGCAGGGATACACCTGCAGGCCTGACAGCAGGTGTATCACTCCGCTCGGTTTCTACCTGGTGACAGTGTTTACAATGCAATGTGCCTTTGTGACATTCATTAGCAGATGGGCAGTAACGCATCACAAGTAACGTGTTACTGTAATCCGATTACTTTTTTCAAGTAACGAGTAAAGTAAGGGATTACTATTGCAAAAACGGTACTTAGATTACCGCTACTTTCCCGTAAGCATGCTGCGTTACTAAAACCGCGACGTTCGTGACAACAGCTGTGTGCAGATCAACAGTGGATCATATATCGAGTGCAGAGAGAGTATGAGCGTGCAGCGTTTAAAGCGTGGAAGTACTGACCTTACTTTGAGTTTGATTCCATACAAAGTGACAAAAACATTAGTGTCCGCTGTGCGTGGGAAGAAAACTTCTTTTTACAGCGAAAAAACCCCTAAACTTCCAACAAGCACCGAGTAGCTATGACGTAATGGGAAACTCACAGAGAAACTCGCGGATTCTTCCACTGACCGCGGCACACCTGCACCAGGGTAACCCTCCGCCTACCCCACTCCTGCTTTACAGGTGAAAATAGAGCAACAGGACCGCTGAGTCTTTGACTTTATTTATTTTCTGCTGTGTTTTACTTGCATCTATTTGAAAGACTGAGTGTAAACACAAAAAACATTTTATTTTATGTGCTGGAATGTGCAGAAAATAGGTTTAAATGTTAAACTAATTTCTTCCAGTCAGAGAATGTTGCAGATAATTTAATTTTTGCTTGATGCACAAAGTTAAAAGATTAAAACTAATAAAACAAGTTTTAAAAAGAGACTTTTTTTCATTTGATTACATTTTATATAATGTGTAGTGGCAACCTTTGGTCCGTTTTTGCCGCTTGTGCAGGACGTAAAGTTTCTGACTCGTGCTTTTCTTGAATCGCTTATTTGCCTTTCAGTAGCAAAAACGAGGCGAAAAAAAAGGGCAAAACATTTATTCTCCATACAAACTGAAAAATACAAACAAATGCTTCTGATGGGAGCTCCGTCTACATTCCCTTTATGTTCCAACGAAAACAACATTAAACGGCGACGGTCAGAAAACTGTTGCTCCACGTCCTGCCTAACCTTTCCCCCCCCCCACATGTGGGCAAAATACACACCCCCTTTACGACATCTATCAACACTTTACAACAGCACAAAAGACTAACAAAGCAGGATTAATTTATGGAGCGCAGCATATTACATTAGAACATAAAATGATCAAGATCATAACTAGAAACTCAAAGATCATAACAAATACTTAAATATGGCCTGAACTGTCTAAGCTATATATTTTTTTTATCATAACTCTCGATTTACTGGCCTGTAATTAAAATTTAAAAACTTTGAAGTCCGAACTTTCAACAGACTGAAAGACTCAGCGTGGCTGCAGCTTGTTGCTGTGTCAGCTTAAATCAGTCATGTGATTTGGAGGTGCAGCGTGTCCGTGGACCACAGAGGGCTGATAACACTCACTTTCATTCCATTTCCAGAGCGCAACAACCAACCACCTGTATGAAATCTGAAATTTCCATGGTGTTGTTCAAAATGTGGTCTGGCACAATCCGCCCCTGCGCCCTTAATCACTACATCCTGTCTAATTGCTGCTTCTAGTGGTTCTATAAAAATTGCAAACAGTGGGGAGGAGAGTGGGCATCCCTGCCCGGTGCCCCTCTGGAGACAGAAGATGTTTGGTCATTTGTCTTGACACATCCTTCCAGCTCGGGTCGTCTATCGGAGGCCTCGGAGCTTGAGGGTCCTGTGCAGCATCTTTGCTGCCTGCTTGGGTGTTGTTCCTGGGATCTGCTGGAGACACTCGCCCAGCTTGAGGGTCACTGCACCGAGCCCTCTGATAACCACTGGGACCATTGTTGCTGCTCCAGCTCCTCTCTTACATGGTGGTATTTCTTCAGCTTCTCATGTTCCCTCTTCCTGACTTTGCTGTCATTCAGTATCACTGCAGACGTCTTCCTCTGCTTGACCACCACTATTATGTTTGTCTGTATGTGGAAGTCGAACAGGATCTTAGCTCCCTCTTGACCACTGTAGGGGCGTATTGCATCTTGACCTCATGACTTCCATAGACCATACTTCTTAGGTAAGGTAAATATTTTGTAAGGTAACCAGAAATTAACGTTCTTAGCTAAGACGAGCAGTTGGCTCTCAGGGAAAGCCACGTTCGCTACTTATTCTGTGCACATTAATGAATTTACCCAGACTAAAGAAATCACCCTGAGCTTGAATGTTGAAGTCATGTAGTTAGCTCTCCTGCTCTGACTGAACTAAACTGAGGGATGTTCAGAGCTTCAACTGAAGATGAGGAACTGAAGCAACTTATATGAGAAACAGAAAAGTCACGGCTGCTCAGTCACTTACTAACGTTACAGTTACTTTTAAGGCTGGACTCTCCTTCAGGTCCTGTGCACAACTGATTGTTAAATATGTGCAAACAGCAGCATGTTTTAATCTTCACATCTGACAGTGGACAGTAACACCTTTTCCTTTTTTTTAAAGTTGCACTTCAATATCTCGCCATGACAGATTTAAGCTGATTCACTGAGGATTAAAAATAACTCTCGCGGTATTCCTGCCTGTGCAATCACTTTGTTTCTAGCTGATATCTCAGTTTGTTACTAACACAGTTGATGTCTACACAATAAAAGAAACAGGGTTAAATTTGCAAAGACTAATATTTATGTACTGGAACCAAGTCAAAATGTATGTTTAATCTTTCACTGATGTTAGTGTGTATGCGTTTAATTATTTAATTATTTATTCCATTTAAAAAGCACCAACGAAACAAAAACACTTTTTAAAGGTCATAAAAAGACTTAAATTCAGTGTTTAAAACAGAGGCTTCATGACGAGGGCGTGACATTTTCTAGACCAGTGGTTCTCAAACTGCGGTACGCGTACCACTAGTGTTACTTGGGCTCTCTCTGGTGGTATCCAGGAAATCTCCAATTTTTTTTAAGATTAAATAATACACCATTGTGGAGGTATGCAAAGGAGACATGAGAGTTCCCGAGGCTCTTCTGGGAGCCGAAGTCGACCGCAAAACATGTCCCCAAGCGTGAGTCCTCTATGAAGAGCAGCCTTTCCTTATCGCCAGCAGTCGCGGCCGCTACAGAGCACTGACGGACCCGTTTCCCTGGGCCTTAAAACAGCAAAGGTGGCAGGGTGCTGTCACGCTGATGGTAAAAACACAGCTCTTTTCCACCATGCCGCGATCCCAGCCACCATCGATGAGTTGGAGGCTCGGGGGAGAATAGGTGGGGGCACGGGAGATGCCGTCGGTGAGTCGGGAACTATCGCCTGGATGCCGAAGCTCCTGGTAGCCAGCAGAATGCGATCCGCTTCTTCGGTGAGTGGTAATCCTTCGCGGCCAGCAGCGAGGAGGGAAGAGGTAAGAGAAGAAGAATCCGCCGTCATCCGGTCCTAGCAAGGACCGCGTGCTCTCCGTGAGCCCAAGAGCAACACCATCAACCAGGCCCGAGAGAGAGAGGAGTTTCTCGGCCCGCTCCGCGTCAGAGAGGGAGTAGCGCCGCAGCAGCAGCGCCCTGAGAGCGGGGCATTTCCCTTGGGTGGAGGGATCCTGGAGGAGGGTCATCACATGGCGGGTGGACAGCGGATCCAGCACATGATGGTATTTCATGTCGTCGGATGAAATGCACCTGTTTGCGTACGTGCCGTCAGGTTTAATCATTGGCTGTTTGTTGAATCGGGGAAGTCGATTTTAATTTTTTAAACCCACACCTAGTAATCTCAGTCTCTCGCTGGACGTGCTCCTGTGGTGGCCAGCACATGATGGAGTGAGTAGGAGCTGTTGTCCAGCATCGTCCTTGTCAATTGTCTTGGACATCTGCCTCTCCAACACCACCTTAAGGGAGTTCAGCTCCATCCCCACAATGTTATTGACCTTGCAGGTCAGTTTATTGAGTCTGTTGGCATCTGCGACCCTCATCCTCATAGAGTGCAGTGGTGTTTTTAACCCAGTCCAGTTCATTATCAGAGTGTACTCTGTGGTATTTTTGGTCCTCCACCATGTCCACATAGACCCCCTGGATTCAAACAGGGGTCACTGGTTTCCTGCTCCTCCTAAAGTCTGCAATTCTTTGATCTTTGTCACACTGACAAAGGAGTCGACCACAGCCCGGTGCTCTGTCTCATCACCCTCAGTGATGCATCCAACCACGGCTCATGACTACAGGTACACGACTGGTCACTGTTACAGTGACTGTAATAAGAGGAGTCTCCCTGGTTTTAGTTCAGACTCTCAGCCAATGAGCTGAATAGATTTTATTTGAGATTTAATGATAATTAAAATTTTAGAAACACATTTGATTTCTTAAAAGAGAGCACCAGACGGTGGGAGGAAGCCGGAGTACCCGGAGGGAACCCACGCAAACACGGGGAGAACATGCAAACTCCACACAGAAAGACCCCGGCCTGATGGTGGAATTGAACTCAGGACCTTCTTACTGTGCGGCAACAGTGCTAACCACATGCGCTGAGCAATTATGCAGTTTTTTTTATTACATCTTTCTTTTATCACTTCACCAACAGAAGGTTCCAGAGGTATGGAAAAAATCAATTGTTTCTCCAGAACAAAACCTACATCATTAAACGATTTTGGGCCTGTCGCTCTAACATCCTTAGTGATGAAGTCCTTTGAAAAACGTATCAGGAAGGAGATCCTGCAGCAAGTAGAGAAGCTTATCGACCCTCTACGATTTGCAAACAGGCCTCGTAGAGGTGTTGATGATGCAGTGGTCACTCTGTTGAATTTCCTTTATCGTCATCTTGATGGCGCCAAAGCTCATGCTCGGCTCTTATTTATTGATTTTTCTTCAGCTTTTAATTCTATCCAGCCACATCTTTTAGTTGATAAGCTTCTTAACCAGTTTAAACTTGATTTTAATCTCGTTGGTTGGATTTTAGACTTTTTACCTGACAGATCTCAGTGTGTGAGAGGAAACGGCTGTTTTTCCAAACAGCTGAACTCTTCTACTGGCTCACCACAAGGTTGTTGTCTCTCTCCTCTACGGTATATTTTGTACACTAATGACTGTCGCAGCACACAGGCCAACAGGCCAACAGGCATTTCATTAAATATGGAGATGACACAGTCATTGTAAGCCTTCATGGTGAAGAGGATTCCCATGGGCCTGCTGGGGATGAGTTTGTTTCGTGGAGTGATCAGTCCTTCTTAATGATCAACACCTTGAAAACCAAGGACATGGTTATTGACTTCAGGAAGACATCCCTCCATCCTGCACTAACAGTGGTAAATGTGCAGCCATTGAACTGGTGGACAGTTATAAGTATTTGGGGGTTGTTCTTGATTAGACTGTCCTTTGAGTCACATGTTGCTGCTACAGTGAAAAAGGTTCAACAAAAACTGTTTAAGGAGGTTGAGAGGTTTTAATGTTTCATCTGAAAGGATGACTCTTTTTTTATAAAAGTTTCATTGAATCTGTTTTAACCTTCTGTATCATTGCCTGGTACGGTAATATGTCCTTGAATAATAAGACCAGACTTAACAACCTGGTTAAAGTGGCTGGTCAGATTTCAGGGAGGTCTCGGGTCCAGCTTGTGGACTTTTATAACAGGCAGGTGCTGAGGAAGGCGACCTCTGTCCTGTTGTGTGCAGATCATCGTCTCTTTAATGATTTTCAACTGCTTCCATCAGGTCGTCGTTATAAGTGCCTGCAGTGAAGACAAAGAGACATAGACTGTCTTTGGCACCTGCTGCTATTATCATGGTTAATAACACTAAACCACAAGTGTTGTTGCCATTGCACACTGCACCTTTTTAATGATAAAATGTAGGTTGTTTTCTCGGGGCTTATATTATTTTTTGTGTGTATGTGATGTGTTTGTTTGTTTGTGTTTTTTTACATTTCTGTATGGACATACTGCAAATCTATTTCCCGTTAGAGACAAAGAAGTTACCGTTGACCACTGTCAGTAGGGTGGTGAGCACGCCCTGCAGTGTCAGATTTGTTAAAAACAAAACAATTCAACTCATTGACTCCGTCCTCACCGCCCCCACCTCTGTGGTGTTGGATGGCATGGCTGTCTTCATGCAGCTCCACACCTCTCGTGCTGTAGTTGTCCTTAGCCGCTCTGATCTTGCCCTTTTATAATGCCGGATGCATCCATGATTCGATGAAACACATGAAGCTACACTCTCGATATTCTGACTCCATGCTAGCGCTGTTAGCTCCTCCATCTTTCTTGCTAGCAACCGAATGTTTTCTTTTATATTAGATGGGAGACACAGTTTGTACCTCCTTCTTTCTATAAACCTCCCCTGTCCCATCGTCTCCCTCTACATCCACGCTGTGCTTCTCCAGATTTCAGCTGGTAGGTCCGTGAGACTGGCCGACAAGCTGGCGGTCATCAGGCAATCAGCTGACCTCTGGAGTAAACAGTGCGTGTGGTGTGTAGCTCCTGAGCCGCCATCCCATTCCTCAATGAAAGTAACAGCTCTGTGGCAACAAGGAGAACCAAAACTCTCTCGATCCACATGTTTGAAAAGAAAGAATTATTGTTTTTGCAAAATGTATAAAATTTCTTGTTGCTTGTGTTCATTTCATCATAACATGAAATCCTTATTTTCATATAGTGGCTGTTTTGCACGGCTGATTTTCCATCAGGAAGGTGTAATCACATTTTATATGTGATCAAGCATTTTCCAAATCATTTTTACCCTCTATGAAGCTGAATGAGAAAAGATTAACATGCTGTATAAGTCTAATTATAATTAGAGTGGTTCATCTTATTCACTAATCTCATCTTATACAATAAACTGTCAAAGTTTATCCTCACATAGATGTTTTTAAGCTGCGGTTTGCTTTCTGATATAGCAACTGTGGCTCTTTGTCACAGTGTCATAGCAACCAGGTTACACAGCAGCGATACCTCATCCACACGATGCTGGGTAACAAAGTTCACCCTGCTGTGTTCAACAGATGTGTAAAAATATTTAGTAATCACTCATTGTTTGTGTTTTGTTTTCTTTTTCCTGCAAATACAATAAATTATTTAATCACAATCAAACTGATTTACACTTTTTTTCTCTTTTAATTACAGCTCAAAACACCACAAGTGAGTACCATTATACTTTATCATGTTATTGAATCTCTATAGTTGTTCACTTCTCGTAGTCATCATGACAAATATTTAGTAATCACTCATTGTTTGTGTTTTTGTTTGTTTGTGTTTTCCTGCATACACAGTGAATGTTTTCATGACCAAAACACTAATTCTGACATTCTTGTCTCTTGTAATTCCAGATGACTCCAACTGTGAGTTCCAATATATTTATGATGTTATTCAGTTTATAACATTTACTTCTTATTATGTTGTTTTCAGACTTGTTTAATTCCAGTTGTCCCCCTGCTGTGCTTCCTGATGTAGCATGCATCTCCCTCAGCCTCATGTGTACAGCAGTCACTGCTCCTCCAATCACCTCGAAAGAGACCTCACCCACATCCAATACATCCAGCATCCAACCAGCCTCTCAGGCAAACAGCTCTCATACCCAGACCTCACCTCCAGGTAGGGATGGGTATCGTTTAGGTTTTATCCGATACCAGTACCAAACCGGTACTTTTGAAACGGTGCCAGTGCTTAAACGGTGCTCAAACCGGTGCTTAAAGAATGGAGAACACAAAATTGGTCCAAAAACCTCTCATGTTCAGCTGTTTTTTGTAAAAAGATAACAATGTTAGCCTTTTCTGCAGCTATGGGGCATATATGGTATCACTCTTGGCTGGAAGCAGTGCTTAAACAATGGAAAAAACAGAAACTTTGTCCAAAAAACTCTCATGTTTAACTGTTTTCCACTTTTTCTTTGGTCATTTTAGCCTTTTTGGCCAGGGTGAAGGGAGTATCTGCCATCAAACAAGAAGACAGCCGCATGTAGCTATGATGATGTTTGCTAGTTCACCTTACATGCATTAATGTAATAACGTGGTTAGCCTACTCAACGTAAATTACACACGAACAACATTAAGCTACTCACGCAGAGAAGAACGGCTGCTGCTGCATCATCATCCTCATCATTTCTGCTACACTGGCAGGGCTAGGGGCCAGGACTCTCCTCTTCGGGTTTTTGGGGGATGTTACTAACTCCGGGTCCGATAACAGGCAACCCACCCGCAGTAGATGTGCTCGGTGTGAGGTCTCACAGCAAGCTATCAAATACGGCGCATTTCTCGGCTTTTAAAAAAACGCTATGCATCGCCAGGTGTTTCATCAGATTCGAGGTGTTGCCTCCTTTGACAGTATCACAGTATCAGCTTAAAGCACTTGTTGCTGCTGAGTTTGCATCTTTTGCTGTGAAGTACAGCCAGACTTTGACCGCTTCACCTTGGTCATTTTTAATCTGTAGCTCTGCTCTAAAAGAACGTACGTACCTGGGCCCGCCTACTACGCTTGCAAAGGTAAAATGATTGGCTAGAATTCAAAGTGTATGACATCTCAGGGAAATAAAGCACCGAAATGTGCGCTGCTTTTCGGTCTGGTTACTACCGTTTATGTCAGATACCGGTACCCATCCCTACCTCCAGTCACTCCGCCCTCCACCACAGTGGCAGCTACGACCAAAGGTTGGACGTTTCTGTTTTTATCATGCAGGACAGTGATACGATTGTTGAATTCACATATAGTGTACAGTGTCACAACCCGGCTCATAGGAAGTGACAAGCAAGTGGGAGACCACACACGGGTTTTTAAAGGCTGTAAGACATATTTAATGAAAATAAGGTAAAGCAACTTAAACACAATTTAAAGACCATAACAGCCATAACTGAAACTTCCAAATGAACAAGACGGGTGCCAGACATAGAGAGCAAGAGCGTCAGCTGGTTCAGTCAAGGTGTCTTTATATACACTGGGACTGGCCTTCTCAGGTGTGCTGCATCTATAATTGGGTCAGCTCCACCTACCTGCAAGAAACAGGTAACAGAAAAAGCAGAGATCACCAACACCTCTGAGGTACCAGCAGCTGTAAGGTGCTCTGAGGTGTTTCTGGTACTTTCATTGCATAATTATAATCATATACTAATGATGTGTTTTCTTCTTTTCTGATCTCATTGAAATGTGTCCTCTCAGCCTCTCCACAGTGTGAGTATCAGTTTAAAAGATCAGTTTTATTGAATGTTTTCAAACACTGTTGTTGCTGCTCAGCATTTCTCTCTAAATTTACTCTGAATCACAATGAAAGTATTTTTACACTGATTATAGAAAATGTATTTTCATCTTCACCATGATGTTGATCACGGTCAACATCAGAATGAAGAAACTATCTGAGATAAAAAGTGTAACTGACTGATTCTTACTGACAAACATTTTGCAGGTTCTTACAACGTCACAAACAACAACACGTCTGGCTTGCAGATTGAAATAAACCCCACTGGAAAATACACACTGACTGTTTCTGAAAAAGGCCGACCACAGACTGGAAAGATAATCCAAGCTGATCAGTTGAATCAAATCCCAGTGGGGAAAACTGGACACCTGAAGCCGTGCACTGATTACAGTCTTAATGTTTCATTTACTGAAAAACCTTCATTAAATGATACTGGAAAAGAAATATTCTGTCGCTCTATGAAAAAAACATTTAGAACAGATCCAATGAGTGAGTTCAATTAATTCATATATTTGTGTTTTACATCCATCTTCTTTTAACTTAACAAATGAATCTTTTTATAAACTGACACATTTGTGCATCACTTGTTTAATTCAGGTGAAAGAGACGTTACTGAAACCAGCTGCATCCCTGGATATGTTTGTTATAGAAGTGACTGGGACATCAGCTCTTCAATATCAACACCAAATAACCGTTCAGTTGTACGATGTAGAAATGATGAGAAGACTTTCTGTGTCAGACCTGCTAACGAGGACATTTGCTCAGATTTGACTGTAACCTTTACTCCAGGAGAGTGCAGAGGCTCTTCCTTTAACTTCACCAAAAGCATCAGTGTTGGTACGTACGAACAAGTCCACGTCTGCTCTGAGATTCAAACATTTACACCTCATTTAATCATGTTTGTCTTCATTCATTTTTTCCACAGATTTCTTAAATCCCAGTGAAATACAGCAGATTAAACCCACTGGACTTCCTGCAGAAATTAACACAACATTACCTGATTTACCAAAGTGTAAAAACCTCTCAGTTAGTTACACCTGTTCAGGTAAGTGGAAACTTTACGAGTTAGAGACACGAGCTCTGTGCTCTCTATGAACCTGTTCAGATTTATTTCTTTGAATGTGTTCACGTTTGAATCTAAAGCCAAAGGATGAATGTTCACACACTGAGGAACAACAATGACGTCATCTTTGTGTCTCCTCAGACAATAACAAAGCTGTTGTGAATCTGTCTGAGCTGGAGCCGTTCACAGACTACAGCTGTACTGGTCTGATCTTACAGAACAACATCAGCATAAATAAGATGACTCCATCTGTCCACGTCAGGGTTGATTGTGGTGAGTTTATATTTCCTTTAGCTCATCAAAATAAAAGCTTTTATTCTCACACAGTTTGAAGCAAAGGAAACGCTGTTCACTGTTACTGATGTTTACTTTGTTCCAACAGATCTTACAATAACCAACATAAAGAACGATTTAACCAGTACTTCCATTGAGCTCAGCTGGAAAACAACCAGTAAGAACTGTCAACAGGAACTTCCCCTCCTTCATAAGCTTTCTTATGACTGCAGTTGTGAGAAAGACGGTCCAAAACCAGGTGAGTGAGACGGCTTCTCCTGTTATGTGTTTATGTTCATGATGCTTTGACTGTAGGTGAAAAACCAAACCTCTGACTGGGTGTGAATAAATACAGTTATTAAAATAAATAGCAAATATAAAACAGAATAAACGCTGAAACATCAGAGTCGAGTTCACTTTTTCACACAGAAGAAATGATGAGAAGCTTTGAGCTGTTTGAAGGTAAAATCTGATGTTTGAAATGTAATTGTCTTTATAAAAAGCAACAAACAGTTTGTCAGTCTGTTGGTTTTCTGACACGTACGTAGTTTCTATGAGAAGCTTGTAGCATCAGTGCTTCATGTCAGCAGGAACAGACTGTAAGTGAAACAGGTTTGTGCCAGTTTATGGATCAGCTGACAGAACTACCAGCTGATGTGTTTGTGAAACTTTAACCTGACATTTGTCATTTACAGTTTCTTAACATGATGATGTTGATTTAAATCTATAACACTTCACATGGTTCATGGAAATTATGTTACAGTTACAGTTACAGTTACAAGTCCTGATGGAAGAACGTGTGTTATTACTGGATTAAATCCATTTACTGGTTATACCTGTCGAGTCCGAGCCAAATACAAGAACGAGATTCAAGTTTCCACTGGGGGTGAAGTTAAACTGCAAACTAAGGTTGGAAGTAAGTAATCAAACTTTTTATTACATAATGTTAGAATTTATTTCTCACTGGATATTTGAGCAGTGAAGATAAACAGGAAGGAAACGCAGCAAAGGGCTGCAGGTCTGTCAGTTTTTTACTTTAAATATGGCTTCCTTTAAATTTCTCTTACAGCACCTGCTGCAGTCACTAAGCTGCAGGTGCACGTTCACGAACATAATACGATCAAAGTGAGCTGGGACAGACCCTCTACATTCAACGGACCTCAGGAAAAATATATAATACGTCTAAATACAGCTGATGATAAGGAAGTGACAAAGAAGGAGAAGCAGAGTTGTACACGATGTGAAGTCGAATTCAAAGATCTGAGCTACTCTACGAGCTACAAAGTGAAGGTTTGTTAAATCCAACATTTTTGGTTTAATAAATAAATTATTATGCTTATAAATATTATTTTAGACTCCTGAATGTTGTAATTCACAGTGAACTGACATTTTGTCTTTAAAGGTGACGGCTCACAACGGATACTATGAGAGTGACCCTCAAATAAGTGAAATCAGCACTTTGTGTACGTCCTGTTTTCATTAATGATACAGTTTACTGACATAAATGCTTCGTCTCATTTTAAGCACACATGTTTCTACAAATGTTGTTTTTCATGTAAATGTAATTTTTAATATTATTTCACAGACAACGACAAAGCTGTTATTGGGTTTCTGGTCTTCCTCATCATCGTCATTGTTCTGGCTTTTCTTTTTCTCACCTACAAGTTCTACATTCAGAAGTTCAGAACGTCCACAAAGTAAAGTCCACGAGTGCTTTTTCTACACGTCTGACTTTCACTTTGTTCCACTTTATTTTTCATTACTAGTAAAGGCTAATGTCATTATTAATTTATGTTTACTGTAGAGCAGAGGCACAGTGATGCATCTATTATAAACATAATCCTTATCTTTCCTCCACAGTGACGTGAATGACGACATGGAACTTGAAGCAAGTGAGTAAAGCAAACATTTAGTGGCTGTTACCAGTGTTGGGCAATTTACTTTGAAAAAGTAATTAATTATAGTTACTAGTCAATTTTTCAAAACAGTAACTGAGTTACAAGATTCTAAAATTAATAGTAGTAATTACTGTTAATTAACATTTAACCCTCTGGGGTCCACTTTTGATTTTCCCTCCACATTTTACCTTTAAAAACTATTTCCTTTGCCTTGTTTGGTCTCATTCTTTTCAGCACAACCTCACGTGTCTGAATTTACAGTCATGTTTTCATTTTGATATACTGTATTAACACAATTGATCTAAAATCAGATTAAAAAACCCATAAAATCAGAGTAGTAAAAGTGATAATTTTTTTTCTGTAACAACCACAAACATGTTTAATGAGTCATATTTCATAACTTTAAATTCAAATATCAATTGTCAATTTTAAAATCATATGTACAAGTTTATCAAACAGAGTTATTTGCAGCCATTTACCTTTTACCCTTTTTAAAATAACCATCCATCTTCATCCGCTTTATCCAAGGCCGGGTCGCGGGGGCAGCAGCCTAAGCAGAGAAGCCCAGACCTCCCTCTCCCCAGCCTAGGTCACAATCAGCCAGGGTTTCGGGATGAGCACAAACCTGGCCCCACCCTATCATGTGATTTCCTGAGGTCAGATGGCCCAGGATGGGGCCCAGGGTGGAGCTAGATTTACAATGAGTTCACCCGAAACCTTGGCTGATCGCAACCTATAACCATTTTTGTCCCTCTCTGTTGGACACTCCCATAGGGTTTAAATCTGCCACTCGCCAATTACTTGACCCTAGAACTGAAGAAGCTTCTCTGATGGGAGGTGAAACGTCTTCCAGTAACTTTAAGAAGTCCAGAAGCTTTTATTTCCAAGACAGAATTCAAAAATATAATTAGTGGGTCCATAAAAGAGGTAAACTAAATATAACTTTACAAAAAGTAATTTCCAGAAACTTAAACAAACCTGCTGAGCAGGCATTTCTAGTCCTCAGCCATTGGCCACCCCTCTGCCCAGTTAGGAAACAGCCACCGCCCCAAACCAGGTAACTCAAAGAAAGAGAAACATAATTAATATAACAGAAAACATTTTTAGAAAAAACACAGAATCCTACAGTGCACATTTCATAATATCAGTGTTAGGTTTAAGGAAAAAGATCAGTTAATTATATTAGTGAAGCAACTGCAAACCAAACTGACAAAATAAATGAATGAACTTGTTTTACCGATGTGTTTGGAGCTATTTGGCCATCACAGGGCCAAATAGCTCCAAATCTCCACCAATTGGTCTAGAGCTAAAGAAGCTTCTCAACTGAGGAGGAAACGTCTTCAAGACTCAAGTTTAGCTTTAGTTTGTGCTACAACATTGTTCACAATCTTTTGTTATTTCCTGTTTCTTGTCATAGTTTATGTGAATGCACGACCTCCTGGATGGTGCCATAAAGAAGCGCACTGATCAAGAAAGGATCATGGAGCAGCAAAGTCAATCACCATTAACTTTTTATTGTATGGTAGTATGTTTTGTTTTCCTTCCATTAGTTAAAAAAAAAAAAAAAAAAAAAAAAAAAGTGTTTTTTTTTTTACATTAGAGCTCTAATTTAATATCACTGTTCACTCAGAAGAACATATAAAATGAAATAAACACAAATTAGCAACCATAATGTTCCCAGTTACAGCTACTATGAATATAATGTATCCATAAGCGGGTGATTTGATGCTTTATTTTTTTATTCATGCGTCTTTCACACATTTGTATGTCTGCTGAAAATTTGATTTAAACTGTTACATTTAACAGAATGGATAAAATGTATCAAGAATATTAACAAATTGACCAATAAAAACATCAAAGAAAATAGTAGCAGATTTCCTGTTGCCGGTAGTTACAGTTACAGTTACAAGTCCTGATGGAGGAACGTGTGTTATTACTGGATTAAATCCATTTACTGGTTATACCTGTCGAGTCCGACCCAAATACAAGAACGAGATTCAAGTTTCCACTGGGGGTGAAGTTAAACTGCAAACTAAGGTTGGAAGTAAGTAATCAAACTTTTTATTACATAATGTTAGAATTTATTTCTCACTGGATATTTGAGCAGTGAAGATAAACAGGAAGGAAACGCAGCAAAGGGCTGCAGGTCTGTCAGTTTTTTACTTTAAATATGGCTTCCTTTAAATTTCTCTTACAGCACCTGCTGCAGTCACTAAGCTGCAGGTGCACGTTCACGAACATAATACGATCAAAGTGAGCTGGGACAGACCCTCTACATTCAACGGACCTCAGGAAAAATATATAATACGTCTAAATACAGCTGATGATAAGGAAGTGACAAAGAAGGAGAAGCAGAGTTGTACACGATGTGAAGTCGAATTCAAAGATCTGAGCTACTCTACGAGCTACAAAGTGAAGGTTTGTTAAATCCAACATTTTTGGTTTAATAAATAAATTATTATGCTTATAAATATTATTTTAGACTCCTGAATGTTGTAATTCACAGTGAACTGACATTTTGTCTT
The DNA here is from genome assembly GCF_900408965.1 of Simochromis diagramma. Classification (NCBI taxonomy): domain Eukaryota; kingdom Metazoa; phylum Chordata; class Actinopteri; order Cichliformes; family Cichlidae; genus Simochromis; species Simochromis diagramma. The sequence continues at coordinate 1,309,687 of NW_024387471.1, read as the reverse complement.
TAAAGGTGACGGCTCACAACGGAGAACGCGAGAGCATCCCTGAAATAAGTCAAATCAGCACTTTGTGTACGTCCTGTTTTCATTAATGATACAGTTTACTGACATAAATGCTTCGTCTCATTTTAAGCACACATGTTTCTATAAATGTTGTTTTTCATGTAAATGTAATTTTTAATATTATTTCACAGACAACGACAAAGCTGTTATTGGGTTTCTGGTCTTCCTCATCATCGTCATTGTTCTGGCTTTTCTTTTTCTCACCTACAAGTTCTACATTCAGAAGTTCAGAACGTCCACAAAGTAAAGTCCACGAGTGCTTTTTCTACACGTCTGACTTTCACTTTGTTCCACTTTATTTTTCATTACTAGTAAAGGCTAATGTCATTATTAATTTATGTTTACTGTAGAGCAGAGGCACAGTGATGCATCTATTATAAACACAATCCTTATCTTTCCTCCACAGTGACGTGAATGACGACATGGAACTTGAAGCAAGTGAGTAAAGCAAACATTTAGTGGCTGTTACCATTCAGTTAGATTTTATTCACAAAGTGCTGAGAACAGTTGCCTCCAGGACCTTTTATTGTGAGGAGAGGACGACAGGACAAAGACACACTGTGGAAGAGAGCCAGAGGTTAATAATGACTAATGATTACATGCAGAGTGATATTTAGTGAGTGAAAAAGAAACACTCAGTATAAACGTATTGCAGCATAACTGAGGGAGGATTCAGGGTCACCTGGTCCAGCCCTAACTATATGCTTTAGCAAAAAGGAAAGTTTGAAGCCTAATCTTGAAAGTAGAGATAGTGTCTGTCTCCTGAATCCAAACTGAAGCTGGTTCCACAGAAGAGGGGCCTGAAAACTGAAGGCTCTGCCTCCCATTCTACTTTTAAATACTCTAGGAACAACAAGTAAAGGGAAAACAGCACTGTGAGGCCTTTAAGGTAAAATGGGGCCTGGTTGTTCCTTACACCGTATAAGAAGGATTTTAAACTTAATTGTGGATTTCACAGGGAGCCGATGAAAGAAGCCAATTCGGGGGAGAAATGCTCTCTCTTTCAAATCCCTGTCAGTATTTTGGATCAACCAGCGGCTTTTATGAGTTTTTAAGGCATCCTGATAATAATGAATTACACGGGTATTTACAAGGACCGAGATGAATAAAAATCTGAATAATTATTACAATAAAAACACTGAACACACTCACATCTCGGGTCATTTGACCTCAGTAAGTCACATGATCGGTGGGCAAAGTCTCACAATGGGTTCACCTGAAACCTTGGGCGATGATGAGCCACACCCATTTTCACACCTTGGCTCATGTGATTGGGCAGATGATCAATAGTGGGTCAACGACCCTCTTAAGGACACTTCCAACAGAGCTTAAATCTGGGAGTCACCACCAGTTGCTCTTAGAGCTAAAGAAGCTTCTCAGCTGAGGGTGAAATGTTATCAAGACTCTTAAAGAGGTTTAGTCGCCTTTCTTTCCAAGCGCCTCAGATTATTGTGCTATAACAGCGTTTGCAGCCCTTTATTGTTATTTCCTGTTTCTTGTCATAGTTTATGAGAACCGACAACCTCCTGGATGGCGTCATAAAGAAGCTCACTGATCAAAAAAGACATTATGGAGCAGCACAGTCAGTCACCATTAACTCTTTATTATTTGGTATGTTTTTTGTTTCTATTCCAGCAGTAAAAGAAAAAAAGTATTTTGCTGCATTAGCATAAGAGCTCCAATTTAATCTTACTCTTCATTTTCCTAATTGTTCACATAGCATGGCACTCTGAAAAATATATTTAAAAAATTAAAAACACAAATTAGCAGATGTAACGTTCCCAGTTACAGCTGATCGATATGCATCCATCAGCAGGTGAATTGATGCTTTTAGTTTTTGTTCATGTGTCTTTCACACATTTGTATGTCTGCAGAAAATTAGATTTAAATACTGTTAAATGTATCAAAAATATTAACAAATTGACCAAAAAATAAATAAAAGAAAAGTGTGGTTTACATAGTAGCAGGTCTCCTGTTGCCAGCAGATCAGTGGAAATGAAGCTCAAAGATTTTGCATGTGAAAATTAGCAAGCCTCTTCTTTTTTTAGCCAATACAAAAATTATTATTCTTACATTAAAAAAAAAAACATCTGTTTAAAAAACAGGACATGGCTGTGCATAATTTAATGTTATCATCTCCACATGTTTAGATTTACTGAAGTCCCACACCCAGCTAACTAATCCACAGTCTGGATCCACAGTTATATGTGGAGTTTGCATGTTCTCCACTGTGGCTTCTCTGTGGGTTCCTGCTAACAACATGCAGTGAGTCGGGTTGACGATTGTCTCTCTCTGTTGTGTTATGACAAACTATTCTCCTCTACATAACTTTATAAGATAAAAGCATAGGTATCACACAGCACTGCTAATTGGGTCCCTCCATCGATTTTCTTACTATGTGAATTCCACCTTCCTCTGTCTCTTCCTCACTTCCCCACAGCTGGTGCTAGCAGCAGCAGTGACTGTGAGGTCTGGTTACTAGGTGTTGCTTTTGTTACTGTTCACAGTGCTGCAGCCCGGCAGTTATGTCGGTTAACTTGACTCATTATTAGTTTCTTTTTATTGTTTTCTTTCAGCTTTCCGGCTCCACCTTTTCACTCCTTCTTCCACAATAAAGTTTTTCTACAAGCTGCGTGAGCGCACAGCAAAGGCAGGGGAGGGGCCAGCGGCGTTAAGAGATTTGATTGGGCAATCCAGTCGCTCAAAAGTGAGTCGGACGACCAGGAAAACAGCCAGTATGCCAGATTACTGGTCCAGCCCTGATCCTACCTCATTCTGCAAAGATGTTAATGATCAGCTGTAAATGGTTTCCACAACAGTTACCTCTGATTTAGACAGATTCGTCACTGGTTTGTCTGGTTCCAGGATTCCTCCTTATGACCCAATTTTGTTGTCACTATATAATAATATATTTAAAGATATACAAATAAATATATTCAAAATATATCCATCTTGTACATAGTTGTTACGTTTCATCCAATCTGGTGATCTCTATTTGCCACTGCCTTCCCTGCTCTGTTCCACTTGTCAGCCAATCAGCTTTTAGCATATGCACAGTTGATCTATGCGCTTTGGCATGGGCGGGTTGAAAACCCCTCTCTGTAAATGTAATTAATTAACCTGCTAAGCATATAGCATATGATATGAATACCACTGGACTTTCAAAATAAAGAAAGTGATTTGTAGAGTGAAAAGCAAAATTTACTCTTTTAAACTCTGACAAATTAAAAAAAAAAGAAAAAAGACTAGTTTGTTTGTTTTTTAAAGTACAAGTTTACTGGTCAGAGCTAAAGTCCAACACAAAACCTTTTGCTTTGTCTTAATTGGAGGCTAAAAGCTGATTATCTGAGCACCGAAGATTTGTTTCTAAACCTCAAAGTAGATGTAACGAGTCGTCAAGGTTAAAGAGTTTTAGGAAGAAAAACTATTAGAACCACAACGCAGAGTGAATTTCCTTTTATTAAGTGGTTTTCTTTTTTTAAACACTCATATTAAGAGGAAATGCAGCTTCTGTTGCGACGTGTGAACATCTTTCTGTGCATGCCTGTGCAGTTTAACCTCTCCACTAGTGCAGACCTGTGCAGTCTTGCAGCTCTGCTCTTCTGGGCACAAATCCTTGTTTCTGCGAGCTGTGAGTACATTTATTATTTCTTTCACGCTCATATCAGATCTGATGCTGAATGGTGCAGTAATGAAAGAGATGACTATGATAACATTTTAAGGTGTTTGTCTGCATATTTAGATTTATGGTATGTAATGAGTACATTTATATTTTATTTCTTTAAGTTTTCTTTAAGTTGTTGCAAATTCATTATTTTAATAAAATGCAATCATTTGAAACAAAGTGATGTTTGAATGTTTGAAGGTAAAAATAAAAGACAACTTTTTTTAAAACACCTAATTTATTTGTTTTAAAGTACATAAATAAATTGACTCACTCACTTTCTGTATTCTGAGTTAGAGAACTTTTCTTCCTGCATAAAACTCAGATATGAACCACAAAAGCAGTGACTTTTACTCTCCTTTAATAAAACATCATAATAGTTCTTTTCTTAAATATTGTTCATGGTGAAAGTCGTGAAGGTGAAGATAATTTCTCTTGTTCTGAGACATCTGATGACGCTGTCCTAGATTGAAAACAGAGTTATCGCACATTTCTGGCTCTGCTGCTTTTTAAATTTGCAGCTGTTGTTGCATTATTGAGTCATTCGTCTCTGAGAGGATTTTAGCCGCGGGTGGCGGGCTTTAAGGTTAAAGCTTTAAATTCAGTCACCTTAGCCTGTGTTTGATGACACTGTGGTGCAGAGAGGTGTACATTAGTTCCTGTATCTCCTACCCAACAAATCGCTTCTTATCTCCCACGTAGTTGTCTGTGGTTTCTCTCAGTCTTCTTCAGCTCATCACATTTTTAATTTTACAATTTTTATACCTTATAAGCACAAAAGAGCATCTTTTTAATTTGAATTGTTTCATTTTGTCTTGTGAATTCCTGCTTTATGTCCTTTTTCGTTGTTGTGATCTTCTGTTTGTTAAAAGTTCAGTGCTGACCACAGAAACAGGCTTACTGTGACAGTATCGTCATTTGTGGAAAACCTCTGTGTGCAAATGTGGTTAAAATAAATAATGCAATTAATTATGATTTTTTTGTGTTCAAAGTAGAAAACAAATATTGAAAGGCTGAGTTGAATGAGTATACCAGTGTAATTTTAGGCACTACATGGTTGCAAATAACATTTCTTTGATGGTTAAGGACACTACAGGGGTCAGTAGCAAGGACCGACTCCATCAACTGCATCAAAGGATGTGAATGCTCTGTAACTGACTCCAACTTGTTCTGTTTCCTTTCAAAAACCCGTTGAAGGGTGACCACATGTTTGCTGTGGAATGTCCAAGTTAGGGGGCTTCACCTGACGCAGGGCCTGCCCACCTAAATGGACCAGGACGTCTTTTAATCGCATCATTTCTTGTTCAGTCTCCTCTGACATTTTTTCAATAATAAAAAACAGAAAAGAAAAACCATTACAAACAAATGTGCAGAATCCTCAGACTCAACTGATCTAGTGCAGAATGATGATGGCCTCCCTTCTGTTAACTTTCATTTTTATTAGTTTTAGTTAGTATTGAAAACAATACAGTAAAGAAAATTACAAACAAACACTCTGGAGTTTACATTTCTTTTTCCACCTTCTATCACATGCAAATTTCCTTTTGTTGTGTTTTTGGTGCCACTTAAAAATGCTTTCCACTTCCTCCATCGTCTATCACACGATCTTGGGAGAACGTTCATCTTTATTATTTGGATTCTAGAGTAGAAATTTGTAGGTACTGTTGACCACCGTTCTAGGTCTTTTTTTATGTTACCCTCCACCTGATTGTAGTTTGTCTCAAACATAGCGGATAATGATTCTGTCAAGGTTACGCCCAAGAATATTTCATGGTGTTCAAGTGCCACTTTAGTTTATATTCATCTCTAATCTTTTGAGAAGGTGTGTATTTGAATGATAGAATTTGTGTTTTGGATACATTCATTTTATAGCCTGATAAGTGTTCGAAGGTACGGAGTAGTTGCATCAGAATTGGAAAAGTTGATTTGGATGTTGCTGCACTGCTGTGGCTCGGCATGTGAAGCAAAAAGAATTGGTGACAGGACACAGCCCTGTTTTGTACGTCTATGTAGCTGAATTCTGTCCGTCGGGCTACCATTCACCTTGATTCTGGCTGTAGGTTGATCATTAAAACCAATTTTTTTCAATACTTCAAATCAACTAACACTATCAAATTACTTTTCTTGATCTAAACTTATTAACACAGTACAGATATTAGTCTTTTCGGCATTGTTGATGATGTGAAGTAGGGATGCACCGATACCGATAGTGGTATCGGTGCATCCCTAATGTGAAGGACTCCTTGTATTTCCTGTGCCTGACGTCCCTTAATGAATCCGGTTTGGTCCACTTCTATCAAGTCCGGTACAAAGGTTTCAAGTCTTTTACTAATAATCGAGGCGTACAGTTTGTAATCGTTATTAAGGAAGGAAATGGGTCTATAGTTCTTGCAATACTCTTTATTCTTGCCTTCTTTAGGTAAAATTGTGATGATGGCTTCTCCCCATGATGGTGGGGCTATTCCCTGTTTCAGAGTCCAGTTAAAGCAGGATAAAAGATGTGGCTCGAGTTCTTCTTTAAACACTTTATCAAATTAAGACTGAAAGCCGTCACTTCCTGAAGCTTTGTTTGTTTTCAGCTTGCCAATGTCTGCATCTAATTCCTTATCAGTAATTTGTGAGATCAATAATTTGTTTTGATTGTCCCCTATGGAGGGCAGGTCGAGCGGGTCAAGGAAATTTTTAATTGTTTCATGATCTGCAGCAGCCGGTTGTGAGTACAGTCACGTGTAGTATTTTTTAAACTCATTTTCTATCTCATTATGCATATAATGTAGTTTGTTACTGTGCAGGTTTCTAACTTTATTAATAGTCATCGATGCCTGCTTTTTACGCAGTCTTCTTGCAAGCATTTTAGTTGCTTTGGGCCCTGATTCCTAATAAGTTTGCTGTGTAAACCTAGCCTTTTTTCTGCTTCTTTTAATAATTCATCAATTTGATTTCTAATATCTGATATTTCTTCTAGAATTAGTGAATTTTTAGATTGTTTGTGCTCCATCTCAAGACATTTACGTTTTTCTGTTAAGTTTTTATATAAAGCCAATCGTGCCCTCTTTGTGCTGCTGTTAGAGATATTCATTTTCCCCATAAAACTGCTTTTAGTGCATCCCAAAGTATGATTGGGCTCACATCTCCAGTATCATTGTCTTCTATATACATTTTAATGTCCTCTTTGATTTTCCTAACATTTTCATCCCTATTTAGAATACCCAAATTAAGTCTCCATGCTGTACTTATTTTCCTATTGTTAAGGCTGAGGTCTAGACCAGGGCTGGGCAAAAAATCGTCCCGGGCATTTTGACTAGAGACCGGCCCCCCAGGTATTAAAGCCATAAAGCCTTTGAATGAAAACAAACGCTGTTGTGACAGTGATGTACAGTCTTGTTGGTATATGTATGATTTCTATACATTTTACATCAGATAAAAACTTTGGTTGTAAAATTCAGATAATTATTTATTAAAAGCGAGAAATTTTAAATCAGAATAAGAAAGTATTTCTTTGTGCCCCCCTCTCCCTGTTAATGCCCTACCTGCCCCCCCTGGCAAAACTTTGCTAGACCCGCCCCTGCACAGTTACCAGCTGTCAGCTGCTTAGAAAAGGATCCTGGTGTTATTTGTCTCTCAGAAACAGTTCATAACTTCCCTTCAACTCATTCCTGTCACCTAAAAGGTAAACCTGTTTCTCCATCACCTGTTCAGCTCTGATGATTCAGTAAGGACATCTCCTGGTTTCATCTTCATGTTTCCAAACCGATATCATGACCAGCAGCTTTACAGCTGTGGCTCCAGCAAACATCAGCTGATACTAGAAATTAATATTAAATAAATTCTAACAACAGCTGATCGAGATTAAACGTGCTGCTGTTGTTTAGCGCGACAACCGCTGGCAAAGTGGGCGATAAACAAACAAGAGAGACGATCAGCTGATCATTGATCAGTTTCATGATTGAAGTAGCAACAGGAGAGGGAGGGGAGAGAATGAGAGAAGAGGCAGCTGTGCAGCAAAGACAGAATAAATCCAGCTTTGTGTCTTTTTCATTCTAGCTGAAGTCCGGGACAAACTGTGTTCCTTCTCAGCTCAACACGAAACGCGTAATATTTTCTCTGAATGCGGAACGATTCCGTTTTTTAGGGGACGGTTGGCAACTTTACTAACTAACCTTATGAATAAAATAAAGTTCACCATCAGTAACATCATAGCACCCACCCAGCTGTATGGAAACTCCATCATGATAGCTAATACGCAGTACGAGTTATTGTAACTGACTGTAAAAAGTTAGCAATACATCCTGAAAGGACTTCGAAGCTTTCTGAGGTTAAACGAGCGGTGGCCTGAGCTTTGTTTCAAAACCTTAAATGGAAGATGTTTCTGATCAAAGTTGAGTCAGTTTTATAATAAGACTGTAAAAACTGTGGTGACTGTAAAGCTACCAGATGCTAACTTCCTCATGTTGCATTTATTATTGAACCTTCCTTCCTATTTTATCAGATGTGCAGATGTGAAAAACTTCCTGTTACAATGTTTGAGGTTAAAGCTAAGAGGAAATAACGTCTTTGTCATATTTGATTATCTTTCTTTGGTCTCCACACATTTGTGCCTCGACTGCTGAAGATGGCAGAGCTGTGCAGTCTCAGCACTCTGCTGTTCTGGGCTGGGATCATCGCTTCGGCCAGCTGTAAGTAAATTTACATTTGTTCTAAAATCAGGTCTGAGGCAGACTGTAAGGAAACACATTCGACATTTTAGTAGTTGCATTATTTTTTATTTGGCTGTTTTTAAAAAAAAATAAATTCCCATTTGCAGTCAAACTAAAAATTGAATGTGAAATATTTTATCAGTTTTAATGTATTTGTTTATTATTTAAAAAAAACGTACTTTTAGAAAATTAAAGATGTGTAAGGCACATATTAAGTTAAGACATAAGATGCACATGTACGACAAATTTACTTGTAAGTATTTTAATGATATTAATTAAATTGTTTCAAAATGCAAAAACATAAAATAATAAAAATTTCTGTATGGATATTCAGGACGTTTGTTCTTTAATAAACTTTAGATCTCTGCTCATCAGTTTGTTTTTTAATAGCAGATATTACTCATGCTTTTGGTTTCTTGTGACTTTTAGTTTGCATATAATTTTACTTACTGTGAAAACTCACCGTTTACCTCTAAGTAACAGGTTTGTTTGCTATTAAAAGAGGATTTAATAGCAGAAATGATATAAAACACATGATTAAATGAATGTGAAAATACAAAAGGACTTCATTGTTCATTTCCTTAGTAACACACAGTAATAATACATTAATTACATTTTTGCTACACATAATCAATGTCCTCACTGTTCCCGCACAGGACACACGAGATTTCTCTTATTTCTAATCTTTTAGTTTCCTTTAATAACATGTAAATTTTCAAGTACAATGTAAAACATTAAATTTAGTTAAATTAAATTTACTTGACTGATATATATTTTGTGCATACTGTATTTTCAAATGAAAGTAGGATTTATACAGATATACAGGCTCGGTCAAACAGGGGAGGTTTTTTTTATTTCTAGATATTTTTTAAGGGATTTTTTAAAATTATTTCAAATAATAACATAAATGCATGGAGTCCTTTCCAACTAATAATTAATTAACAGTTAAATTAAAAAAATAGCTGCGTGCGACAGTCATGAGATATAACAGAAATTATTTTTAATCATGAAAAATCAAATAAATTTGCACACTGAGTTTGAGTTTAGACTAAAATCCAATGATTTCTTCCCTCAGACTGTGGTTTAGATCATTTTAGGCTCTCATAGGCAATCCAGAGAAATTATAGAATAAGATTTAAATTAGAGCAGCAGTTCTGTGGACTGTTAATAAGATTTAAATACATTTGCAAAGGTTACACTTATTTCCCACCAAAGTCAGATGATGGCAGGTTTCACTGCTGTCATCAGTGAGGGGAAAAATGTTGAACCTGCTTTTGTCTCGAAAACAAGTTTCCTGAAAACATTTTAATCTTATCCTGGGTTTTTTTGTTTTTTGCATATACAATAAATGCTTTAATTAAACTGACTTTTTTTCTCTTGTAATTTCAGTTCAAGAAAATACAAGTCAGTGCCAATGTATTTTTTCGTGTTATTTAGTTTATCTCGTTGTCTTCATGCAACATCATTAATAATGCTTTTATATGTTTGTTTTTTCTGCATATAAAATGCTTTCATGACCAAAATATATTGATCTTTACATTTCATGTTAATTCCAGGTGGTCCTACCACCATTCACTCCTACGCAGTGTTGGGTAACTTACTTTAAATTAGTAACTTAGTTACATTACTAGTTACTTCCATCAAAAGTAACTCAGTTACTTCAAGTTACTCGTTACTTTCAAAGTAACTAGCTACTAGGGAAAGTAACTTTGGTTTTACTCAGAATTCTCTTGTTAATGTGTTGCTTCCATAACTTTGCCAGTCTTCTAGCTTGCTTACTTGCCACGGTGCACTGTGCCACCTACCAACAGAAAGGAAAAGATAATGTGCATATTTCCACGAGAGAAATCCCACGCCTGGACCGTCGTTGACTGCCGCCATGATTCTAGCCTACGTCACAGTGTCATGTGCGCTTTTTACATCCAACACAAAAACTGCAGTCGTGGTGCTTTGATTGTACTCAGAACTCGGAAATTCTGCCTTCTGAATAGGAAGATGTAGGCAACACCAGACTGCAGATGAGCTGCTTACAGGGCTGGACTGGGACAAAAAATCATGGGGATTTTGACTAGAGACCGGCCGCCATTATACGAAAACTCATAAAGCCTTTGAATGAAAACAAACGCTGTTGTGACAGTGATGTTCACTGTTCTGATGGTATATATGCATCAATCTATCAATCGTTTGTTGTAAGATTCAGATAATTTATTAAAAGCTAGATATTTGAAATGAGAATAAGAAAGTATATCTTTGTGCCCCCCTTTCCCTGTTAATGCCCTACCTGCCCCCCCTGGCAACACTTTGCTAGACCCGCCCCTGCACAGTTACCAGCTGTCAGCTACTTAGAAAAGGATCCTGGTGTTATTTGTCTCTCAGAAACAGTTCATAACTTCAACTCATTCCTGTCACCTAAAAGGTAAACCTGTTTCTCCATCACAGCTCTGATGATTCAGTAAGGACATCTCCTGGTTTCATCTTCATGTTTCCCTCTCACCACATAAATGGTAAATGGCCTGTATTTATATAGCGCTTTACTAGTCCCTAAGGACCCCAAAGCGCTTTACATATCCAGTCATCCACCCATTCACACACACATCCAGACACTGGTGATGGCAGCTACATTGTAGCCGCCCTGGGGCGCACTGACAGAGGCGAGGCTGCCGGACACTGGCGCCACCGGGCCCTCTGACCACCACCAGTAGGCAACGGGTGAAGTGTCTCGCCCAAGGACACAACGACCGAGACTGTCCAAGCCGGGGCTCCAACCGGCAACCTTCCAATTACAAGGCGAACTCCCAACTCTTGAGCCACGATCGCCACCAAACCATATCATGACCAGCAGCTTTACAGCTGTGGCTCCAGCAAACATCAGCTGATACTAGAAATTAATATTAAATAAATTCTAACAACAGCTGATCAAGCTTAAACGTGCTGCTGTTGTTTAATGCGACATCCGCTGGTTTCCTCTTTCTGGCACAAAGTGGGCGATAAACAAACAAGAGAGACGATCAGCTGATGACTGATCAGTTTCATGATTGAAGTAGCAACAGGAGAGAGAGGGGAGAGAATGAGAGAAGAAGAGGCAGCTGTGCAACAAAGACAGAATAAATCCAGCTTTGTGTCTTTTTCATTGTAGCTGAAGTCCGGGACAAACTGTGTTGCTTTTCAGCTCAACACGAAACGCGTAATATTTTCTCTGAATACGAGACGATTCTGTTTTTTTAGGGGACGGTTGGAAACTCTACTAACTAACCTTATGAATAAAATAAAGTTCACCATCAGTAACATCATAGCACCCACCCAGCTGTATAGAAACCCGTCATGATAGCTAATACGCAGTACGAGTTAAAAGTCAGCACAACGAAAATAAACTCCACCTAAACTTGGTTTATATCTGACCCAGATAGACTGCAGGTCATAACTTCTTACCTGAAGTTCAGTTCACCTGATACTCGGACCGGCGGCCGCCTCGGGTCTCTCCTCCTCCTGCCTCCGCTTTCCCTCATCCACCTGCTGGCCTCCACCACTTGCTAATGTTACTGAATCTGTGGAAGCTCCGCGATGCCACCACACGAAGTAACGAGTAACAAGCCTATCTAAATCCCAGTAACAAGCAGTGTTGGGAAGGTTACTTTTAAAATGTATTCCATTACAGAATACAGAATACATGCCCTAAAATGTATTCTGTAACGTATTCCGTTACGTTACTCAATGAGAGTAACGTAACAGAATACTTTGGATTACTTAACATATTATCATTCATTTTACAACTACATGAATGTACTATTGCTGTGTGATTTATAACTATTACTGAAGGTCCGCGGCTCCGAACCTTAGTAAAGGGACCTCTGACTAATATGGGTTCCGTGTCGGGCTCATAGCCGAAAAATATCTTTACTTTGTTGTCTGGGTCAACTCTGCTTGCAAGAGACAGAGAGAGGTGTTGAAAGGCTGCTCCAACGGAACTTTAGAACTTAAGTAAGTTTCGGAGGAAAACGCGAACAAAGCGTACAGTCGAGTTTTAACAGCTTACTTACAGCTGGGCTCGTCAGGCTCTCTTCTTGGCTGCAGTGGTTATTATTATATTTACATGCTTCCAGCTCCCGTTTCTGCTCGATGATAATTCGTACTTTTCGACTCTCCTTTTTCTCCCTGCTCGCGCTCACAGACCCATGACGTGTATGGCAGTCCATTCTCCCTGCAGCACGGACTACACTGCCCATGATGCTACATTCTTTAGAGCTATACCTGTAGCATTCTGCCTGTTAGCTTAGCACAACAACAACAACAAAAAGGCGCTCTCTCACCCAGGAAACACGCAGAGCGAGAGCGTCACCCTGTAACCATGGCAACCGCAACGCTGCCGCCTGGAACTACAGAACGTAGCTGTCAAACAAAACCCAAACAGTCCTGACCCGCCACGATATGAAGCAGGAAAGTACCACCGTGTAATCCATTTATTTCAACAAAGTAACTGTATTCTGAATACCACCTTTTTAAACGGTAACTGTAACGGAATACAGTTACTCATATTTTGTATTTTAAACACGTAACCGCGGTACATGTATTCTGTTACTCCCCAACACTGGTAACAAGTAACGCGTTCCTGGTTTTGGCATAATAACTAGTTACCGTGCTCGTTACCACAATAATAACGTAGTTACTGTAACGCGTTACTTAATAATGCCTTAGTGCCTACACTGCTCCTACGTGAGTGCCAATGTATTTTATGTTATACAATTTATGTACTTATATATATGAGCTGACTGACAGAAATCACACACACAATGAGGGGAAACACGACTCAAACAGAGGCAAACAGACATTATACACACAGGAGGACGATTAAGGGACGTGGAGACACGTGGGAACGCAGCTGCACTGAATCATAAGTATAAAGACAGAGGAAGGAAAACATCACACACGAGACTATCAAAACAAAACAGGAAGTAACACAATGATCCTCAGATTAAGACAGCGGTCCCCAGCCCCCGGGCCACGGACTGGAGTCGTTTGGTACCGGGCCGCGAGAGTTGAGGCTCAGGTGTGAAATTGCTGGTTTTCAGGGTTTTTATCGTTAACTCGGTTTCCCGTGTTGTAGTCGTGTGTCTTGTTTTGAAAGAAATATTTACGTGTTACCATAGCGACCAGAGAGCATTAAGGAGCAGAGAGGAGGATGTTGCTCTCAGTGTTGTTGGCACATTTCAAGAGGACGCTGCTAATAAAGTTACACAATTACACAGTGAATTTGCGTTTATGATCATATTTACAAAAGTTTTTGTCTTGGTCGTATCATTTCGTTGTATTTATCCGCGACACCTTAAAGGCCGTGAAAATATTGTCTGACATTAAACTGGTCCGTGGTGCAAAGAAAGGTTGGGGAGCGCTGGATTAAGACATGTGAAGTTGACATTGAGACTGGGGATAAATACACGTGGAGATATGTCAGATTGGAGAGACAACACAGAGAGATGGATGCAGGAACATGTAGGGAGAAAACAGAGGGACTGGACTACAAATGTATTAACTTGACAAGACAGAGAATACAAGACCAGCCATGGAAAGGCAGAGAGACCAGACAGATACGGAGACATGACTCATATCAAACACGGGGACACTGACAAGGGACTGACTGAGACTGGGAACATACTGGACACAAAAAGGGAACTATGCAAGAAAGATCCAAGGACTGGAAATATAAATAATTAAAACTCAGAGACACAAAGAAGTACTAACAAATACAGGACTTCAACCTGAAAACAAAATAAACTACAAGAGCAACACAAAATTCAAAATACTGGGACAAAGACAGCCTGTTTGTAAGCTGCACTGAAGCAGACTAACACGCTGGTGCAACTCTAGCTACATGCCATGAATCTGGGTATAGACCCTTAATGTGGGCAGGCTCTCTTTGCTCATATTATAATTAAATACAATTACATGTAATAACTCATAGCTTTGCACATAATGTATCTTTTCCATACTTTCTTTTGCCTGAAGTCCCTGCACATTGAATTTGACTTTAGACCAGTTTCCTTGTAATTTAATTTTGATGCGTTTGAGTTCAAGCGCGTGAGTCTGGAAAAATTAGAGCATAACAGTTAAATCAGAGCAGCAGCTCTCTGTTGTTGGGATTTAGATCAAATTTGCATGTAAGTAACGTGTAACACAAAGTCACTGATTATCCAACACGTGAATCATAAACTCTGCTGTCATCAGTGAAAGTAAAAAACAACAGCTAGTCTTGTCTGTGAAAGTTCGCAGTCATCCAGGTCATCGCAGTCTGAGGAGCTTGGAAAGAAAATTGTCTGGACTTCTTGCTACCATCCTGGCACCTCTCGTGGGGAACACCCCACACCACATCAAGAACTCCACCGACTTCACCGACAAGGTCCAGAAACTTCCCCTGGATCCAGATGAAACCATGGTGTCCTTTGATGTAGTCTTCCTCTTCACTTGCATACCCACCACGGAGGCCGTGGAGACTGTCAGAAAACGACTACAAGAAGACAGCTCCTTGGAAGACAGGACCAACTTCACACCCGATCAGATCTGCACACTGTTAGACCTCTGCCTCACCACCACATATTTCAAATACAACGAGGGTTTCTACAGATAAAAACATGGCTGTGCCATGGGCTCCCCCGTGTCACCTATTGTAGCCAACCTTTACATGGAGGAAGTGGAAAGGAAGGCTCTTGGCTCTTTCAAAGGAAGCGTACCCAGCCACTGGTACAGATATGTAGACGACACCTGGGTCAAAATCAAGACACAAGAAGTGGAATCCTTCACTGCGCACATTAACGCTGTGGATAAAAACATCAAGTTCACCAGGGAAGACACAAAGGACGACTGTTTGCCTTTCCTGGACTGCGCTGTGCACATTGAAGAGAACGGCAAACTCAACATCGAAGTTTACCGGGAGCCCACACACACGGACCAGTACCTCCTCTTTGACTCCCATCACCCTCTGGAACACAAACTTGGAGTAATCAGGACCCTACACCACCGGGCAGAACATGTTCCCTCTAAGCCTGAAGGAAAAAAGAAGGAACACACACATGTAAAGGAAGCACTCAAAACGTGCGGCTATCCTAAATGGGCGTTCTTAAAGTCAGCAAAGAGGCACAGAAAAGAAGACCAGACACCAGCGAGGGAGGATAAGAAGGACAGACGCAACAACATTGTCATCCCCTATGTAGCCGGTGTATCAGAGAAACTCAGGAGAGTTTTCTCCAAGCATGACATCCCGGTGCATTTCAGACCCAGCAACACGCTCAGACACAAACTGGTTCACCCGAAAGACAAAACGCCAAAACACAGACTTAACAACGTGGTGTTTGCTGTACAGTGCAGCGAGGAATGCCCAGACCTCTACATCGGAGAGACCAAACAGCCACTTCATAAGCGCATGGCACAACACAGAAGAGCCACCTCCACAGGACAAGACTCAGCAGTCCATCTGTATCTAAAGGTCAAAGGTCACTCTTTGAGGATGCCAATGTTCACATTTTGGACAGAGAGGACAGATGGTTTGAAAGAGGAGTGAAAGAAGCATCTATGTCCACTGTGAGCGACCATCTTTGAACAGAGGCGGGGGTTTACGACACCAACTGTCTGCCATCTATAATCCAGTTTTGAGATCCTCCCCAGACGCCTGAACGCCCACTCACATCCTGGGCCATCTGACCTCAGGAATTCGCATGATAAGGTGGGGCCAGGTTTCACAATGAGCTCACCCGAAACCCTGGCTGATTGTGACCCACACCCATTTTCACGCCTCGGCTCATGTGATCAGAGGATCATCAGGGGGTCCTTTGTCCATCTTTGGGGGGGATAATCCCACTGGGTTTAAATCTGGGACTCTCCACCAGTCGCTCTTAGAACTGAGGAACTGGACTTAAAGAAGTCCAGACGCTTTTCTTTCCAAGCTCCTTAGACAACAGTTAGTCTTATATTGTCTGTAAAACATGTTTCTGGAAACATTTTTAATATTACTCATTGATCCATCGTTTACACTAAGTTGTGACTTCTTATCCTTGGATCATCTTGTTTGTTTTTTAAAACAATCATTTGTTTGCTAGCATAGGAAATGGGATAGCAGTGACAAGTAGCACAGCATCTTTCTAACAACATGAAACACGACTGTTAGAGTGAAAATGTTACAGTGAGAACATTTTACATTTGCTACAGTTACAGCTAACATCTTTCCGTCATGCTGATTTCTTTTTCTTGGAATGAAAATTGTTTCAGCCTCCTCACCTCCACGCATGGCTACAAATGCTACAGTAACCAATTCAACAGCCTCCTCCTCACCTCCACGCATTTCCACCAGTCCTACAGCAGCCACGTCGTCTGAAGTCTCACCTCCACGCATGACCACATATCCCATAGTAGCCACTTCAACAGCCTCACTTCCACGCACGACCACGAATGCTACAGTAGCCACGTTGTCTGACTCCTCACCTTCATCCATGGCCCCAAATGCTACAGTAGTTAGTCCATCAGTGAATTCAACTGCCACGTTTGGTAATGTATTCAGAGTTTATAGTTTCATGGATTATTGGCACAGCTGTGTGATAAAATCCTACATTTGTAGTTTAGCATCGTGTCAGGTACAACCAGTCTGCTAGCTGTTAGGTATTTCTGCCTGAAGTTGACCTCCAGCCTGCTCTCACACAGCAACCAGAGCTCCTCCTGCAAGCACCTCAAATGAGACCTCACTCACACCCACTCCACCCAGCAACTCATCTGACTCTCAGGCCTCACCTACAGGCACCACAGTGACAGCTACCACTGAAGGTTGGCCGTTTCTTTATTATACAGGCCTGTGATGACACTGATGTGAATATAAACAAAGAACACGGCGCTGCTGAGTTACAAGTACCTGTAAGGTGCTCTGAGCTGTTGTACATTCATGCTGCATAATCACAAACTAATAATTTTGTTCTTTTCTGATCTCATTTGAATGCATCGTTTCAGCCACCGAGACGACTCCTGAGCCTCCAAAGTGTGAGTGTCAGTTTAAAGATAATATGTCGTCTGCTTTCAAACACTAGTGATGCTGTCGAGCGTTTCTTACTTAGTGAAAGTTTATTTTTCTATCGAGTGTAAAGATTGTGTTTTAGTTTTAGCCAACGCTGGACTGTGGTCAACATCTGCATGAACAAACTGACTGAGATGAAACATTTCAGCAGCTGATTGATGTTCATGAACAAAATGTAACAATCTATTAGATTTTGTGCTCAGGTTCCTACACTGTCACACCCATCGAGTTTGGACTGCAGATTAATGTGATGAACTCCCCCCCTGGTGACTACAACATCAGTATTATTGAAGGAGGTCGACGAGTGATTGAAGAGAGGGTCAACTTTACTCACTCTACTCAAGACAACATCCAACGCCTGAAGCCCTGTACTGAATATGAGCATGAAGTTTTATTTATTCACAGTGATGGCAATAAAATAATCAAGTGTACCTCCACTGGAAATAAAACTAAAACAAAAGAAATGAGTGAGTACAAATAATTCATGATTTTTTGTGTTTTGCCTTCTTGTAGTTTAACAAACTTGATATCAAATATATTTGTGCATCACTTGTCTGTTTCAGGCAAAACAGACATTTCATTTCATTCATTTCATTTATTTGTTCATTTTCAGGCACAACAAATACCTATATTGAACATAAAATGCACAAAACAAAAAACAAAAATTGCCTGAAAAAGGAGTGGGACGAAGAAAACTTATTAAATCCCACCCCTATAATCCCACATTACAGGGCAAAGCAGCATAAATGGATGTGTTTGTTACCAGAGTAACTGGGACATCAGCTCTTCAATATCAGCACCAAATGTAACTTCAGCTGATCAGTGCAGCAGTGGCAGTAAAAGCTTCTGTGTCAAACACAGAGACATTTGCTCTGATTTTGAAACAACCTTCACTTCAGGAAACTGTTCTTCATTTAGCATCACCACAAACATCATTGTTGGTTCGTACAAAACATTATGCCTTGAATTGAAATTCATATTCTTTAGAACTGATTTAATGTTTAATGCTTTTCTCTTTTTAATTTTTTCCTCAGATTTATATAATTCAAGTGAAATTGAACTGAGTGGTTCCACTGGACTTCCTGCAGTGATACAGCCAACGTTACCAAAGATCAAAGAGTGTAAACATATCACAGTTAATTACACTTGTTCAGGTAAGTGAAACATCCGCTTCATGGATCAATTTTTATTTTGAATATAAAACCAAAGATGAACTGCTACATGCACCGAGTTATAAAAATGATGTCGTCTTTGTTTCTCCTCAGAAAAAGACAAACCTGGTCGAGTGAACAAACCGCTGTCCGAGCTGGAGCCCTTCACAAAATACAGCTGTACTGGTCTGATCTCAAAAAACAATATCAGCACGGATAAGACAACTCCACCCGTCCACCTTAACACTGACTGTGGTGTGTTGATATTTAACTTACCTCAGAGGGATGAAGCTTTTCCTCCTCAGATAGTTTGAAGCGACACAAACTAACAGCTGCTGCACTGTTACTGTTTGTTTCAACAGATCTTAAATTTAACATTAAGAACAAAACAGCCACGAAATCTATTGAGTTGAGCTGGAAAACAACCAGTGATAACTGCACGGACGTCCTTCACACCCTTCACAATCTTTCACATGACTGCAGTTGTTCTTCCAATGAGAAAACAGGTAAGTCCAATAATAATAATTTAAATTCACTTAAATTTTATAACTATTTTAGATTAAAATTAATTTGTTTCGTGTTTTTGGTTTGTTTATTTTTTAAAAACATCAACTTAATTGATAATTTACATATACAGAATATTTATTTTGTTCTTAAGGTAACTACTTGGCAATATAACATCGATTTAATTTTTGTACATAATTATAACTAAACACATGAAGTATGATCCAAAATAACGATATGTCACTGCATTCTTATCTTATACTCAGATCTCCAACCTGTTATGTTCAGTCTGCTGCTCATGTCGTTGTCGTGTTTACTAAAGCCAGCAGGTCAAAGTCACCTGAAGTCTCTTTAGCTGGACCTGCTGATTTAAACCACAAAGAGTTCATGAACATTATGTTACAGGAATCACAGGAATCACAGGAATCCCAAAGCTTCAGTCTGACGGAGGAACGTGTGAGATTACTGGACTCGAAGCATTCACTCAATATACCTGTGGAGTCCAACCCAAATACAACGGCAAGACGGTTTCCAATAAAAGGAACGTTACACTGAAAACTGCCCCTGGAGGTAAGTTACCAAACTAAATATTCAGAATTACACTTCATAACAAAGCTGAACCTTTAATTTATCAAAATCAAACTTTGTTTAGCTTTATTTTTATTAATATCCTTCTAAAACACAACATGAAGACTTTGGTGGTGAACAGCAGAAAATAAAGTTACAAAATGATGTTTTCATGAAGAAGAATAAACTCGAGCTCATTTATTTTAGTGAAAGATTGGAAACAAATGTGTTTTTCAGTGTGACAGTCCTGATCATAATTAATGTGATTTATATATATTTTAAGACAAATGTCATGAAACAGAGAGCATCCCTCATATCAACTAAATCCGACTCTCTGAAACTTTACAGTGAACATTAAAACATGCTGAGTCATCAGTGAAGAAACGTGACAGTAATTATGACGTTCAGTCGTTTAAGCAGCGCTGACTCAGACTCTTGTTCTCTGGGACTTATAGAAATGTGTTTGTTAATTTTCTTTACTCGTTCATATTATTCTGGAGGGAAAATGTGTTTAACGATAAGAGATAACTGAAGTTCATTCACATGTTCTCTGTTTTTTAAAGTTACATATCTGTAAATTAAATGTAAGCTGGACTCCATGAAAACAAAATGATAAATGAATTCTTCAATAATTAATAATTAATTTCTATTATGAATCGTTTTAACATTGCAAACATAAACATGTTTACTTTCACATGTTTTGTCTCGTTGCTGATGGACATAAAAATGAATCTTAAAACTATGATCCCTGTTTTCATTTCCTTACAGAACCCGACGAGCCGTCTAAAGTGACTGTAACTGTGCCGGAGAATAATGTGATTAAAGTAGAGTGTCACCATGGAGACAACATTAGAGGACCAACAGAAAAAATAAGATTCATAGCACGTCTTCATCCTGGTGGTGAAAACAAACCACAGAATGAAACAGATTGTAAGTTTGAATTCAAGGATCTGAGCTACTCTACAGCATACACAGTGGAGGTTTGTATCATCCTACTTTTAAGTATATGATTATTTTATGGCTGCTTTATTTTAATGGTGTAATTTCTTATGAATGAACATCTGAAACATCTGTATTTATAGGTGACTGTTTTCAACGGATACTTTGAAAGCCAACCGGGCAGCGGAACTGCTGATACTCGCTGTAAGTATGGATTCAATGACACAGTTTGTTGGATAAATCAGTTTACACACACACACACACACACACACACACACACACACACACACACACACACACACACACACACACACACACACACACACAAACACACACAGGTGTCTGTTTTTAACAGACAAGTTGAAAGTGAAGCCAAAGCCAGCACTCGCTGTACTGTTCGCACAATGAAATAAAGTATAAATATCTTTACTCTGCTGGGTAACATGACTTCTTTGTATCTTGAATATTAAAGCCACGGTTTGATATTGTTTGAACCTGTTTTCAGACAATGACAAAGCTGTCATTGGTTTTTTGATCTTCCTCATATCCGCCGCTCTGCTTCTGGCGGCCTGCGTGTGCTACAGGAAGCTCAGAAAGCGTAGGAGGTAAAGGCCACGCATCCAACATCGTTAGTTTATATTCATCTGTTATCAGTGATAAAACTGTTTGTTGTAAATGAATTTCAATTTATTATAGATGACATTTATCTATGGTGATAATTATGTTCTGTTTTCACACAGTAGGATGTTAACTGTTAAGTAAATCTTCTCTCCACAGTGACGTGGATGAAAATGTGGCCTCAGAAGCAAGTATGTAGACATTCAGCTGCTGTTACCATGAACTATGTAAATGTTAATACTTTGCTACATTGTTACTATTTGTAGTTGTAAAGAGTCTTATATTGGTTTAGAATTTTTTAATTATTTTGTATTTATTTTATAATTTTGTCCTTCTGTTTTAAATCTTCTTTACCTTCATTTAGTTTCAGGAGTTGTTTTGCTTTCAGTCTCGTTTTTATTGATTAAAATATTTAGTTTGAATTTAGTTTTTAGTTGTTATTTTTCTCTTTTTAATTATTACACAGATTTAGGAAATATAGGCTAAATAATTTGATATTTCCATAAAAACACAACCCTTTGTGAAAGCACGTCACTCACATAAATCTAGATGTCACAAGTCTTAAAGCATCTGTACCAAAGCCTCGTCAGGTTTGTTGTGTTTCACCAAAACTACAAAGACTCAAACTGAGACCATTTCCTGTAAACCAAAGGATTCCAACTCGTCCTCGAGAGCTGCTGTCCTGCAGCTTTTAGATGCATCCTTGTTCCAACACATCTGCATCCAATGAATGGTTTGTTATCAGGCTTTTGCCAAACTTGATGACATGCTGAACAGATAATGCATCCATCTGATTGAGCTGTGTTGGAGCAGGGATGCATCTGAAAGCTGCAGGACAGCAGCTCCCGAGTTGGACATCCCTGCTGTACACATTCACTTTATTTTAAATAGTTTCAACAGGTCACAACATTATTTTGTTGGTTTAATTTTTGCAGATATTTTTTAACTGGCTAACTAAAATGTTTCATCATACCTAGTAATTTTATTAGTTTAGTTTTAGTTACTGTAAGTATAATAAAACTGGTTGCAGCAGAAGTTATGTTTCATAATCGTGCTGTGGTTTGATGCTTTGTCATGTTTATTGTTGTTCCCTTTGTCTTATCACAGTTTACATGAACACACGACCTCCTGGGTGGCGTCAGAAAGAAGCTCAGTAACCAAGAACATCGCGGAGCATCAAACTAAATCTCCATAAACTCTTTATCTTTAATATTTAAGTTGTTCAGTCTTCATTTGGTCATTTTTCCATTTAAGCAATAAAAAACTATTTTGTTTACATTAAACCAAAATCTCCATGTTATTTTTTCTTAAATAAACTATTAATTACTGAAATAAACATTAAAAATGCACTATAAAAAATTATGTGTACAACATTAATTAATATAAATATTTGGGTGTTTTTGTTTTGTTTTCAGTCACCGTTAGATTGCAGGTAAATAAATGTAAAGATAATAACACATAATAATGTGTGAACGTGTTGTTGATTATTTAACGTTGTTCAGATTTACCTTGAAATCACCAGAAACTCCAGCTGCAGCTTCACTACACACGAGCAAACTTTTTTTTATGACAAAATATCAGCTCTGACTCATAATATTTTACACCAGCCTAAAATAGGCTTTTTATTTTTTACATTAATAAACTTGATAAGATGAAGTTTCAGTTCTAGATCTGAAATATAGAAATCACAAAAAAGCTAATTCTCTATAAAAAACAAGCATCTGTAACTGTTCTGTCTAAAAGTTATGATAATCACTTGTGTCATAAGTTGTAATAATAACATAATAATAACATGAGCTGAGAGAATATATGTGACAGTGATGGACACTATCATGAACTGTAATAATAATGGATTGGATTTATATAGCGCTTTTCAAGGCACCCAAAGGGCTTTACAATGCCACTATTCATTCACTCTCACATTCACTCACTGGTGGAGGCAGCTACGGTTGTAGCCACAGCTGCCCTGGGGCAGACTGACAGAAGCGAGGCTGCCATATCGCGCCATCGGCCCCTCTGACCATCACCAGTTGACAGGTAGGTGAAGATCTTGCCCAAGGACACAACGACTGAGACGGACAGAGCTGGGGATCGAACCGGCAACCTTCTGGTTACAGATACGCTTCCCAAACCCCCTGAGCCATGGTCGCCCACATGATACAGTGAATGCATTTAAAAGCCACTGAAAGCACTAAACTCAGCTGGCTGTGTCTTTATTATTAACATCGAGGCTGACATTAACATCGACTAATAGAAAGTTAAAAGAAAACTTTGTGGTTTAGATCGAAGTTTCCTGTTCGAGGTAGCAAAGCGGAAATGTGACTTTCTGTAAACAAAGTTTCAGTTTGTGAAAACTGACAGTCAAGTATTAAGTATCTGCCCTTATATTTATAATGATAATAATAATAATACATGGTATTTAAAAGTGCCTTTAAAACACCCAGGGACACTGCACAGAGCAAATAAGACAAGCGTCAAACCAGGAAATAAACACAGTAATAAAAGAAAGTTTAAGATGGAGACGTTAGAGTAGACTGTCTGGAAGAGGTGGGTTTTGACGGGGGACTTAAAAAGGGGGGAAATTTATCACACTTACATGTTTAAGATCATCAAACAAATTTTAATATTCAACAAATATGAAATTCACTTTTTAAATGATGATTTTATTTATTAAGGGAAAAAAGGCATCCAGACCTACCAATCAAACCTATGTGCCCCCCCCCCCCCCCCAATAATGATTTAGTTAGTTCAGGTTCACTAGCCCCGCCCACATCTGGTTACTGCCAGACCAGCTGAATCACTTAAAAGAATCGACCTGAGAAAATGGAGCACGCTAAAAGATTTCAACAAGCCTTCATGAGCCTGTCTGTCAGTCATTTCCTTTATTCACAAATGGAGAAAACCCACAACAGTAACAGTAACAGCCTCCTCAGAAGTGACCTAAACATCTGAACAGCTGCAGTGTTCATAGTTCAACAATGCAGGGCATCTATCCTGATAACCACCAAGACCTGCTGGAAAATATTCTAAATAAGTGTATAAAGCACATCAACTTAATCATCCTTTGTCAAGTATTTTTCACTGTCTTAATTATGGAGCTAATATTTATTTATATAATAAAAAATACATTTTTGCTTATTTGTTTAATAAAATACTTTTTTAAATCCGATACTTTATTGATTCTGTGTTACATCAGCAGTATAAGTCATAAAAATAAAAACAGTATATAATAAAATAACATGAAGCACAGGCCCATACTGAAGGCCTTTTTGTGTGAGGCAGTGCAAAATTTGATATACAACAGTAATAAAATAAAAATAAAAATTAAGCGAAAGAAAAAGAAAAGAAAAGACTGAGACAGGGCAAAAAGGAATTCTAGTAAAATTGTTGCATTTTTAAATGAAGTTTTATAAAATTCATTTGGAAACAAGGTTTTATTATTCAGTTTGTTTCAAACAGGAATAAACAGGAAGCTGAAGTCGTTTAACTTCACATTTAAGTTCCAGGTTCATCGTTCTAGCTGTGTTCAACAGCCATGTGCAAACCATGATTTCCTCCATCCAACCTCCAGAAATGTAATGTTGCTTTGTGGCAGAGCCATGAGTATTTTATTCTTTTTTTCCTTTCGTTGGTGACATGAGTGCAGACAGGTTTGTAAAATCGAAACGTCTTTTTGTAGTAACACAAATAAAGTAGTTGCGTACCCAGGGCCATTCAGCAGCATTTCAAAGTGTTGGAAGTTTGTATGGTAATAAAATGGGACGTGATCAGT
This sequence comes from Simochromis diagramma, assembly GCF_900408965.1. NCBI lineage: Eukaryota > Metazoa > Chordata > Actinopteri > Cichliformes > Cichlidae > Simochromis > Simochromis diagramma. The sequence continues at coordinate 1,284,672 of NW_024387471.1, read as the reverse complement.
AACAGTAAGGAGGCCTGCGTTACTCCTGCTGTCTAACAGAGGTACATGTAAGTGTTTCACTCTTTGATGGATCCTCTGGCCACCAAATCAGCCTCCATCTGTACTGTACATCATGATCTGTTCTTATACTTCACCTTATCTTTATTTATCTCTTAATTATATATAAATAGCACTAACTGAAGATTTTCTCATTCTGCTCCACATCTGTCACCTCCTCACCACAGCAGCAGCTACTGCTTCAACAGCAGTCCCACACCCACACCCACAGCCATCTCAACTGCCATCTACCCACAATCAAACAGCTCATTTCAAACGGCCACTTAACATCACATTCAGCCATTTATATGACACTGATGATTCAGCCCCTGGTGACTAAGAACTGGTGAAGAAGGCCGACCATTATTCGGTACGTCAGTGACAGCAAGGAAACCCAACAAGATAACAGAAGGAGTAACTATGAGCATAATGCTGCATTTATTGGCGCTGAAAATAAAACTAACAACTGTGATGAGTGAGTACAATTGTTCCTGTTTTTGTGTTTTACTCTATTTTAATTCAGATTTTTATTTTTTAAATAAAAGTAATATTTGTGCATTTCAGATAAAAATGACATAGAAAGCACAGATTAGTTGGATCCTTGGATATGTTTGACATCAGCTCAAACCCAGCATCTCTGTCACACCTGCTTATGAGGACATTTGCTCAGTTTTGACCAAAACCTTCACTACAGGAAGCTGCCTGTGTTCTTCCTTTAGTCTCACCAAAAACATCAATGTTGGTAAGGACAGAAATGCCAGTCTGCTTTAAATGTAATCAGGTTTTATCAGGTTTGCTTCGTTTTAAAGTATGTTGTGCAGAGTTCTTAAATCCAAGTGAAATACATCAGATTCTTCCTGCAGAAATAACACTGGTGTTTCCGTCTCAGTGTAAAATGTTTGGCAGGTGGTAAGTTTACATCTTAGATACATTATAAGATGATCTGATCCGAATGGTCTTTTGCCGTAAGACGAGTGAATGCCCTGCGCTCTCTGAGAAGCTCAAATCTTTTGAATGTGTCCACATTTGAGTCAAAACCCAAAAGATATTGGTTATGTCTTCTTAGAAAGCTGTAAACAGAGGGAGGTTAATCTGACTGACCTGGAGCCTGTTGCAGCTAAACTGGTCTGACTGTAGAGCACAACATCGTCACAAAGAAGATAACTCCAGCTCTCCACATTAACATTGACTGTGGTGTGTTTCATTTCATTTACCTCAGAGGAGTGAAAGCGTTCCTCCCGAGATGATGTCATGCAAACTGACAGATAAAGTCACTGTTTGTATTTTAACAGATCTTACAGTAAAGATGGAGGAAAAAACAGAAGAAACTGATACTTTTCTTAAGCTGAGCTGGAAAACAACCAGTGAGATGTAAACTTGTGCTAACACTTACTTTATTATGACTGCAGGTGTCGTGCCCAATCTATCAGTGACAGAAAAACTAGAAGTAAGTTAAGTTTTGAGATACTGTGATCTCCAACCTGTTATGCTTTCTAAAGAGTTGCATGAGAAGCATCTGCATTCATGTCATGCATGCTGTACAGGAAAGCTCACAAAGAGAGCATCTCTGATTGCTATAACTGATGTTTTCATCTTCAGCTCCTGAGAACCAGTCGTCTGAAGTTTAAACAGATTTCAAATCAGACACCACTAATGAAAATTCTGTTACAGGCATCATAAAGCTACAGCCTGATGGGGGGACCTGTGATATTACTGGATTACAACCATACACTGTCTGTACCTGTGAAGCTGACCCTAAATACAACAGCAGGCTAGTTTCTGGCAAAAGAAAAGTAACAAGGAAAACATTTACTGGAAGTAACAACAACAAATATTCAAAACTGCATCACTTAGCTACATAATACAAAATCTGTGCATTTTATTTATTAAAAGAAAACAGTGTTTAGTTGTGTTTTGACAGGGACTAGAAAGAGAGAGCAGATTTCTCCTGTTTTGGCTTCCTGTTAAATCCAGAATTCAAAATCCTGCTCCTCACATACAAGGTCTTAAATAATCAGGCCCCATCTTATCTTAATGACCTTGTAGTACCATATCACCCTATTAGAGCACTTCGCTCTCGCTCTGCAGGCCTACTTGTTGTTCCTAGAGTATTTAAAAGTAGAATGGGAGGCAGAGCCTTCAGTTTTCAGGCCCCTCTTCTGTGGAACCAGCTTCCAGTTTGGATTCAGGAGACAGACACTATCTCTACTTTCAAGATTAGGCTTCAAACTTTCCTTTTGGCTAAAGCATATAGTTAGGGCTGGACCAGGTGACCCTGAATCCTCCCTTAGTTATGCTGCAATAGACGTAGGCTGCCGGGGATTCCCATGATGCACTGGGTGTTTCTTCTTCACTCACTATGTGTTAACAGACCTCTCTGCATTGAATCATACTTGTTATTAACCTCTGTCTCTCTTCCACTGCATGTCTTTATCCTGTCTTCCTTCTCTCACACCAACCAATCACAGCAGATGGCCCCGCCCCTCCCTGAGCCTGGTTCTGTCGGAGGTTTCTTCCTGTTAAAAGGGAGTTTTTCCTTCCCACTGTCGCCAAAGTGCTGCTCATAGGGGGTCATATGATTGTTGGGTTTTCCTCTGTATCTATGAAGCGCCTTGAGGTGACTTTTGTTGTGATTTGGACTATATAAATAAAATTGAATTGAATTTTTGTTCATATCTTTCTAAAACACAACACTGACAAGTTGTTGGTGAGAAAAGATTCTTACAAAAATATATTTTCAGAAAAATTGAAATTGAATGAACGATGCTGTTTTATCAGTGTAACTAATTACAACTAAAAAGAATTCATTCCCTGATATCAACATCAGTGTAACATTTGTATATCACACTCTCCAGAACTTTACAGTGAACAAAATATGCTGTAAATAGATACTTTGAAACCGGAGAAAGAACATGTTGATACTTTCTGTACGTATTCTTTTAATAACCTTATCTGCACATAAGTTAACATTGGCTTTGACAGACACAGGCCCTGGTCATATTGGGTTTATACTGTGTGTTGAGAAATGTCACCTCACCAGAGATGGGCAGTAACGCGTTACAAGTAACGCGTTACTGTAATCTGATTACTTTTTCATGTAACGAGTAAAGTAAGGGATTACTATTGCAAAAACGGTAATTAGATTACCGTTACTTTCCCGTAGGAACGCTGCGTTACTGCGTTACTAAAACCGTGATTTTTTTGCGAGAATGTCTCACAACAGTGACGTAAGCGAGTGCGCCGTTCGTGACAACAGCTGTGTGCAGATCAACAATGGATCATATATCGAGTGCAGAGAGAGTATGAGCGTGCAGCGTTTAAAGCGTGGAAGTACTGACCTTACTTTGAGTTTGATTCCATAAAAAGTGACAAAAACATTAGCGTCCGCTGTGCGTGGGAAGAAAACTTCTTTTTACAGCGAAAAAACCCCTAAACTTCCAAACAAGCACCAAGTAGCTACGACGTAATGGGAAACTCACAGAGAAACTCGCGGATTCTTCCACTGACCGCGGCACACCTGCACCAGGGTAAACCTCCGCCTACCCCACTCCTGCTTTACAGGTGAAAATAGAGCAACAGGACCGCTAGTCTTTGACTTTATTTATTTTCTGCTGTGTTTTACTTGCATCTATTTGAAAGACTGAGTGTAAACACAAAAAATATTTTATTTTATGTGCTGGAATGTGCAGAAAATAGGTTTAAATGTTAAACTAATTTCTTCCAGTCAGAGAATGGTGCATATAATTAAATTTTTGCTTGATGCATAAAGTTAAAAGATTAAAACTAATAAAACAAGTTTTAAAAAGAGACTTTTCCATTTGATTACATTTTGTATGATGATTATGTAGAAAAAGTAGAATTGGGCTGAGAGATCTATCGCTTTATCACCTACTCAGGTTGTAAATCGTGTTTTTAAAAAGTAACTAAGTAATTAATTACTTTTGAAAATAAGTAATCAGTAAAGTAACGCGATTACTTTTTTGGGGAAGTAATCAGTAATTAGTTACTAATTACTTTTTTCAAGTAACTTGACCAACACTGCACCTCACTAATATTCTTCTGTTTCCTGTTGCTCTACAGACAATAACAATGCTGTCATCACTCCAGCCTTTGGGCCTGGCTGTGATTGTTTATAAGATCTATGTTGTCTGTGTAAGTCCAGAGTCTGAGGCTGAGATTAACAGTCCTCATATTCAGCAGCCTAAAACTGATGGACTCGCCTCACAATAATGAAGCAGTTTACTCACTAATATAGTTTTTATTCTTAGTTTGTACCCACCGGATTCCAAAAAAGTTGGGACACCAAACTAATTGTGAAAAATAAAATTTTAGTTTCATTTTAGTCCAGTATGGCCAGTTTAGCCTTTAACGTAACCTCCTGCATGTCTGTTGGAGGAAGCTGGAGACAACCCACGTGGACACTAAAAAAAAGGTAACCAAACTGGATTTAAACCAGGACCTTTTTGCTGTGAGGAAACAAAGATAACCACCCGCCGTCATGCTGCCACACAGACGTCAGCATTTAATGAAAAACAAACAAACCTGCAAACGTGATACATTTTACCACCTGCAGATAATTAAAGACAAAAACTGTGTTTGACATTGTTTCTGTTTTTTGGTTTGTTTGTTTTTAACAAACTTGACACAAACTGTAATGTTTTTTCATAACTGAAGTAATATTTCTATCATAAGTGTAAATCTAACATATAATCTTTCTGAAAACTCTCCAGTCACCTTCTTGTGATAATCAGCTGTTCTATTACCAAACAATAAGTATTTCAATGATTTTCAATGATTCAATGATTGAGTTTGTTATTAAGAGTTCAAACAGACTAATTTTCAGTGCACCTCTACATAAGTGCAGCATAAGTTCAGTTATTTTTAGGTAGAAAGAAATACTTAGATGAACATACTAACAGTTATGATGGAACAGCTAGACGGCTATCCTTACAAGTGAAATATTCCAGCTCTTACTGTCAAATAAAGTTAAACCTATAATAAACGCCTCGCCTTTTGTTTTAACTCGGTTCTGTGTTCTTCCGTGTTCGCACTCGGGCCCTCCTTCCCACTCCCACACACTGTCTGAGTGCTTCAGTGACCCTCAATTCTTCCGGGAGCCCACAACACCTGTACCTTGGGCCTCAGCAGGAAAGTCATCTAATTGGTCGAGGAGGCCATGTCTGCATCTGCATAGTCAGCGACAGTAAATATCCTGATTTTAAAAAGTCAACATTTTTTGGAGGCAGATTTTTTATTCCTAAACTTTAAAAATTAAAAGATGCTCGTTTTTTCATTAAAGTAAAATCTTATGATCAAACTTCACTTTACATCTTAATCTGAGACAAAAACTGAGCTGCACAGCTGTTTCAAAGCTTCGTATGAAAAAAGTAGATGCAGTGTTTTAAGTTTCAGTGGTTCTTTTTTTCAGCATGTACATGAAGAGGAGGTGCAGCTTCTGTTGCAATGTGTGAATATCTTTCTGTGGTTTGCACTTATTTCTGTACACATATGAAGCTCAACCGCTGAATATGGCCGCCTTCTGTCTCCGTGTCCTGCTGCTCTGGGCAGGAATCCTTGTTGTGACAAACTGTGAGTACAGTTTATTATTTGATACCAAATCTGATGCAGAACGTGGTGCAGTAATTATGTTTTTAATTTCTCTGCCTTTTCCATTTTATAAAGTAATTTATAGTATCATATGGGGGAAAATGTATTCTATATTTAAAGCTGGTTTTGCAAAATATCGCATATGGAAAATATTGGTCATCTGTCACATTTTTTGAGGACGTTTGAAGATGAAAGTGTAAGATAAATGTACTAACATTTAAAAAAATATAATAAAATAAAATGTGCACGGACCGACTCCATTTCCATGTTAATTTTCAGAACTTTTGTTCCCGCCTAAAACTCAGATAAGAACTGTAAAAGTAGTGACTTTTACTGAGCGTTAATAAAACATCAAACTTTGATACAGATTGTGTTTGACGATGTCATAAAGAAACTACAGAAGGTTAAAACTGTTCTACACCAGACCAGCTCTGTCTCTCCGTCTCTTTGCAATTAAAAACGACTTTAGTTCACAACACAGAACATTGACTTGTAACTTATAGTGGAACACTTATAATGTGTCCACTTCACCACTCAGCTCTGATTATAAGCATTGGATATGATTAAATATATATATATATATTTATTTTTAAACATTTTTTCATATAGCACAAACTCACAACAGCAGTTGCCTCAGGGTGTTTTACAGGCTGCTGTACAATAATACAGAGAAAATGAGCAAACAGGAAAAGACAGCTGAACCTTTGCTAGCAAACCTGGAGAGGAGCTTTTTACCAACCTTTAAACATCCCCGGATGGAGCGGTGAACACAAGCTTTATGATTTTTACACTGGATAATCAAATAATTTTTCTTCTTTCTTGATCTAATTTAAACATTTAGCCACCATGACGACCGCTGAGACTCCACAGTGTGAGTATCAACATAAAAGATCATTTTATCATTAGATCATTTCACTGATGTTGGTTTCCTGCATTTCTCTCTAAATTTGCCATGAAGTCAGCCAAAGTATTTTTTTTACAGTAATTGCATAGAATGCATTTTACCTTATTGTAAACTGGGCCATTGTTAAAATCTGCATGAAGAAACTTTCTGAGATAAAAAGTTTAACTGACTCATTTTTATTGACAAACATATTTTGTTAATTTGGCAGGTTTTTAACAAAGATGCCGATTAATAAAGTGGGATGCAAAAGTTTGGGCAACCTTGTTAATAGTCATTGTTTTCCTGTATAAATCGTTGGTTGTTACAATAAAAAATGTCAGTTAAATATATCATATAGGAGACACACACAGTGATATTTGAGAAGTGAAATGAAGTTTATTGGATTTACAGAAAGTGTGCAATAATTGTTTAAACAAAATCAGGCAGGTGCATCAATTTGGGCTCCACAAAAAAGAAAAAAATGAAATCAATATTTAGTAGATCCGCCTTTTGCAGAAATTACAGCCTCCAAACGCTTCCTGTAGGTTCCAATGAGAGTCTGGATTGTGGTTGCTCTTTACAAAACATCTCTAGTTCATTCAGGTTTGATGGCTTCTGAGCATGGACAGCTCTCTTTAATTCACTCCACAGATTTTCAATAATATTCAGGTCCGGGGACTGAGATGGCCGTTCCAGAACGTTGTACTTGTTCCTCTGAATGAATGCCTTAGTGCATTGGTTCCCAAACTTTTTTTGCTAGGCCCCCCTTTGTTTTACAAGAAAAATGTTCGCGCGCCCCCCGCACATGCACATGCGCACGCACACATCCTCCAACCACACACACATATATTTGGCTCCATTGCGGTTTATTTCACACCTCAAACATTTAGTAAACAATTAAGCAAATACAAGTAAACTGCAATAAATTACAGGTAGTAATAAAATAAACTACTAACTCCACACCTACACGGGTATTTTGGACAACGCAGCTGTTTCGTCCACACGTACACGGTGTTTCGAATCAACGAAAACTGAGATTTTTCAAAACTCCTTTTTTGCGTTTACGGAATACAGAGTTCTTCACGCAAAGTCAAAGGTATGTGCCTTTTTTCACGTCACGCTGTGCGCCACGTTATTGTTTACATGAGATGAATTGCAGAATGGCAGATAGAGACAAAATACTGTTAATCTGACTGTCTGCAGGTTTTACACGCTTACATACACACGCAGATGTGAGTGAAGTTGGCCCCCCCACCTTCTTCAAATCCAACAAAAGTGGTATCAAACGTTTGTGCTGCTATCATTTTAAAGATATTCAAGAAAATTTCTAGAGGTCATCAGAGGTCTATATATATATAGATATATATAGATATAGCGGCAGCTCTGTCGTCTCTGCTTCTCACATACACCTCTGACCTATTGTCGCAGTTCTATGTGCTCTGTGTGTGAATGTTTAGCAGCAACTAAATCCCTAACACTACGATAATCTATTTTTACACCTGATGGGCAGAAACTTATTAATCATGTAGCTGTTTTTTCATTTTTTTCTACAGATTGCTTTAATCCCAGTGAAATACAGCAGATTAAACCCACTGGACTTCCTGCAGAAATTACCACAACATTACCTGATTTACCAAAGTGTAAAAACCTCTCAGTTAGTTACACCTGTTCAGGTAAGTGCAAACTATATGAGTGTCAGAGATGCGAGCACTTAGTGATATCTTCTTTTTTTTTTTTAATTTTCTTTAAAACATTTGAATCTAAAGCCAAAGGATGAATGTTCACACACTGAGGAACAACAACGACGTCATCTTTGTGTCTCCTCAGACAATAACAAAGCTGTTGTGAATCTGTCTGAGCTGGAGCCGTTCACAGACTACAGCTGTACTGGTCTGATCTTACAGAACAACATCAGCATAAATAAGACGACTCCATCTGTCCACGTCAGGGTTGATTGTGGTGAGTTTATATTTCCTTTAGCTCATCAAAATAAAAGCTTTTATTCTCACACAGTTTGAAGCAAAGGAAACGCTGTTCACTGTTACTGATGTTTACTTTGTTCCAACAGAGCTTACAATAACCAACATAAACAAAATTTCATCCAATACTTCCATTGAGCTCAGATGGAAAACAACCAGTAAGAACTGTCAACAGGAACTTCCCCGCCTTCATGAGCTTTCTTATGACTGCAGTTGTAAGAAAGACGGTCCAAAACCAGGTGAGTGAGACGGCTTCTCCTCTTATGTGTTTATGTTCATGATGCTTTGACTGTAGGTGAAAAACCAAACCTCTGACTGGGTGTGAATAAATACAGTTATTAAAATAAATAGCAAATATAAAACAGAATAAACGCTGAAACATCAGAGTCGAGTTCACTTTTTCACACAGAAGAAATGATGAGAAGCTTTGAGCTGTTTGAAGGTAAAATCTGATGTTTGAAATGTAATTGTCTTTATAAAAAGCAACAAACAGTTTGTCAGTCTGTTGGTTTTCTGACACGTACGTAGTTTCTATGAGAAGCTTGTAGCATCAGTGCTTCATGTCAGCAGGAACAGACTGTAAGTGAAACAGGTTTGTGCCAGTTTATGGATCAGCTGACAGAACTACCAGCTGATGTGTTTGTGAAACTTTAACCTGACATTTGTCATTTACAGTTTCTTAACATGATGATGTTGATTTAAATCTATAACACTTCACATGGTTCATGGAAATTATGTTACAGTTACAGTTACAGCCACAAGTCCTGATGGAAGAACGTGTGTTATTACTGGATTAAATCCATTTACTGGTTATACCTGTCGAGTCCGAGCCAAATACAAGAACAAGATTCAAGATTCCACTGGGGGTGAAGTTAAACTGCAAACTAAGGTTGGAAGTAAGTAATCAAACTTTTTATTACATAATGTTAGAATTTATTTCTCACTGGATATTTGAGCAGTGAAGATAAACAGGAAGGAAACGCAGCAAAGGGCTGCAGGTCTGTCAGTTTTTTACTTTAAATATGGCTTCCTTTAAATTTCTCTTACAGCACCTGCTGCAGTCACCAACCTGCAGGTGCATCTTCAGGATCAAAATATGATCAAAGTGAGCTGGCACAGACCCTCTACATTCAACGGACCTGAGGAAAACTATATAATACGTCTAAATACAGCTGATGATAAGGAAGTGACAAAGAAGGAGGAGAAGACAAAATGTACAAAATATGAAGTCGAATTCAAAGATCTGAGCTACTCTACGAGCTACAAAGTGAAGGTTTGTGTGATTCTGCCTTTACAGTTAATTTCTATTTCAGTGAGTAACACAGTTTGTCATAAATAGATGTACTTTTTTTATTTTTCAGGTGAGCGCTTCCAATGGACACTATGAGAGCAGCCCTGTGATAGTACATATTGATACATTACGTACGTTATTTCAGTAACGTTATTTGTAGCAGACACGATTGCTGTTCTTACTCTATGTTCAACATAAATGTCAAAACTTTGATGTCTATTAATCTTCTATTATTTCCTTTCACTTTACAGACAACAATCCTGTCATCACTGCTGTCCGAGTCTTCCTCACCATCACACCGTTGGTCCTGATGTGGGTAGTTTACAAGATCAAAGTCCAGAATCTAAAGCAAAGCTTAACAAACAGGAATCACGAGGGAAGAAGGAGACCTGATGGAGCCGCTCCACAATCATGAAGCGGATCCAAATGTAGCATCACCTTTTTACTCTGGCATATAAAACTCTGTGGTATCTATTTTTGATGTTGCTGCAGTTTATTATTTTTACATGTGATGCTTGCATGAGAATATTTGACTGTGTTAGAAACTGTTTATATTAGTTTTAAATGACCAAATAAATCATAATTAATAGAATCGTAATAATCATGAGATCGTCGCACATTATTTAACGTTCCTCAAAGTAACTTGAAGTCATTCAAAATCAGCACTTACTGCAACGACATTTCCTTTGAGTTAGAAACGGGTTTAGCCACAGTCTTATTATTGCTGCGTGTAGCATCGTACAAACTGAGACCGTTGTGTAAAACAGAAACAGAACAATGATTAACAAAGCTCAGAAAGCCAGATGTGAAAACAAACATATCAAATGTTTGATCCGAGATATTTTAATATTTAATGAAAAATGTTGAATTTGACGTCTGACAGGTTCAACAAAGTGCTGCAAAAGTAAAAATGAAATCAATTGAGGAGCACTTTATGAATAATTGGGCTAACTTGGAAAATGTCTCCAGCAAATGAAGGATAAAGTTTCACCGCTGTGCAAAAAACTGCATCAGTTTCCAAATAATGTTTCTCAGCATAAAACTGGGAAGAACCTCTCAGCATCTACAAAAGTACAAAATATCCACAAAAGATTCATTAAATGTGGAGAAATCTCTGTGTGCAGGAGACAGGTCTGACAGTCAGTGCTGCATGCTGTGACCTTTGGGTCCTCGGGGGGCACTGCATTATAAACAGGCACGATTCTGTCACTGAAGTCACTGCACGGGCTCAGGAGTCTATCTGAACACAGCTGTCCACAAAAGCAGGTTAAAGCTGTGTCATGCAAAGAACTTGATGCTGTCTATTTGGGACAAAGCTCATTTAAAATCAGCCGAGGCAGCGTGGAAAACTGTTCTGAGGTCAGACACACTCACGTTTCATTCTTTTTGGAAAACATGGACGCCAAGTCCTCTGGATTAAAAAGGAAAGGGTTTAAAGTTAAATGTGTTTCCAAATAAATTTGAAAAGATTAAATGAATACAGAATTATACAGTAGGTAGATGGTTGCCCCATGATCGGAAGGTCGGGGGTTCAAATCCACTGAACGGCTACCCTCAGGTACCCCTGAGCAAGGTACCGTCCCTACACACTGCTCCCAGGCGCTGGCTGCCCACTGCTTCACTGAGTCAATGGGTTAAATACAGAGAGAGTAATTTCACCACAGGGAACAATAAAGTAAACATTATTATTATTATTATTATTATTATTAAACTCGCCTTTGCTACTAATTTCATATTAAAAACAGTAATTCTAGTATAGGTGTAAATATGACACAAACTCTTCTACATGTTGAAAATGTGACGTAAATGCAGCTGAATGCACGGTGAGTATAAACACACTGACTAACAGAAAGATCAGAAGTAAGCTGTGTGGTTGGAACAGAAGATTTCCTGTTCCTGCAGGAGCAGAGTGGAAATGAAGGCCGTCTCCAAAGCCTGTGAAGACTAGTAGCCCTGCTGCAGTCAATACAAGAATGAATAAAAAACAACCTCATGTAAGCGTTCACCTGTTGGATTGTCTGGACTCTGTGGTGATCCTCTCGTGTCTCTACAACAGAGTGAATTTGGCCGCTTGAATCTGCTGTCTCACATTAAGCAGGCTGATATGTACATGCATACATTTCTTGGTAGAGTCACTTTAACCAGATGCACTCTCAAACAAAACATATCTGCAGAAACTTGGTGGTTTCAGTGGTTGGTGTTCGAGCTGCTCACAGTCTATCAGAGCATCACAGTGTCACAGATCGGCTGATATGGGAGCGCACGCATGTACACAGTACAAGGTTCCCAGTTTGAATTGAGAAGCAGACAGCCTCTCTGCTTTTAAGATTAGGCTTTAAACTTTGCTTTTTCATAAAGCTTATAGTTAGAGCTGGGTCAGGTCACCCTTCCTCATTTACGTATGTAAAATATAATCTACAGAAACTCTTTAGACAGCAGTTTGCCTTTACAGGCGATAGAAACCATGTCATGAAGCCCTCAGCACATATTAATGTCAGAGAGGTTGGAACTTTAATACAGCAACACTGTTATAACAAGTCAGTTTGGGAAATTTCTTCCACAACCAACTGTAAGTGGTATCATTGCAAAGTGCAACTATTTAGGAACCACAGAGTCATAATGTAGACATTATACTATAAAACAAAGGCAGCGAGGAGACCAAAAAACAGAAATATCATCATCCAAGAGATCATTCTAATGTCTGTCAGTCAGGAGATTAAATGTTTCAGGCTGAACAATAACGGACTTGAAAATAATGTGCTGAACGTGCCCACACTGCCTACTCTGTCCTTCCTGTTTCTGCCTCTGTGTGTCAGAGGTGTCCTCAGAGGAAGCACACCTGTCAGCAGGAGGCTAACTGTTCCCAAACAGGAAAAATGCCTTTGACATTTCAATAATTCTGTATTTTAGCAAATCTCACTGTAAACCACAGCAACATCTACTGAACTGTTTGTTTGTTTTTAGTCCTAGAAAATCCTAGAAAACACAAATTATTGTGCGCTGTGAAGAGTCATCCCTTTATACCAGACGGGCGATTTATGCATCCTAATCTCTGTAAGTCAAAATTTGGTACAGACACTTATTTGGCCCAGGCATGAACATGAACAGCAGTAAGGGTTGGCAGGTCTGTTAAAACAGTGTTTAAACCCATTAGAAAACAGCTCATGTCTCTTATATGTTTACCTCAGTCCATTGTTAATTACCCAGAGTCTGTGATGTCAGGAAATATGAGACAGTAGAACAAAAGTGAACACATTTGGCAGCTCATTGTGATCGTTTAAAGCTACAAATTACCACCAAAGGAGAAAACATCTGCAAATTTAAAAGCTCAAACATAGATTAGACCAGGGGTGGGCAACCGTTTGTTTTTGTTCCACAAAGCTATATTTCTCATCCATTTATTCACTTCCGCTTCTCCTTTTCAGGTTCGCGGGGAAGCCTGTCCCAGCTGTCACAGGGCAAAACATTTAGATTTATTAATCTGTCCCCACAAACTGCATGTGTTTGGACTGTGGGAGGAAGCCGGAGCAGTTCTCAAACACAGGGAGAACATGCAAACTCCGGCCTGATGGTGGAATTGAACTCAGGACCTTCTTGCTGTGAGGCAACAGTGCTAACCACTGCACAGCTATATTTCTTTAAAACTATATATCAGATCCACAGTGACTGTTCCCAGGGACGCACAACATCCTGAAACATGTTTTAGTTGGAAGCATTACTGTCATGGCCTCACTTTAAAGTCACGTTAGGTAAGAGCTGGCACAGCTCACCCCGCTCTCCCCTACTGTACATATTGTTATGAAATAAGTACAAAATGTGCAGTGGCCTTTGAATGCGTCACATTGTTTATAACTAAGTAACTGTTGTGCTGCTACTTAGTGTTTTGCTGTCATTTCTCCATACAGACCCCAGCCATGCACAAGTCATCGGGATCCTTGGCAGCAGCATCACCCTTCAATTTACTTTCAATGTTAGCATCAATGAAAACAGTCACATTGGAATTTATACAGCAGGCGAGAAAAAGATTGATGACTTTAAAAGTGGGGAAAGTTCCTTTGATATTTACACAATTCTGTATTTTACCGCATCACAAATCTCACTCTAAGCCACAGTAACGCCTACTGGGCCAGTTTATTTGGTGCAGCTACTCATTGAAGAGAGGAACACACACAGTACAGGTAAGGACATTTGTCATCATTATAAACTGCACACAATGGAAATGACACCGACTGTGCTATATGAAGTGAAAACATGCACAGTTACAGTTTCAGTGATGAAATATCTCAGGACAATAACTGACCTCGTTTCTGTCAGTGAGTTAAAACTGCAGGATTGTTCATCGCGGTTTAAAGCGAGCCTGGATGATCCAGAATAACATGAGAACTTAGATTTGATGGGCAGATTAATCCAGGTTAATGTTTAGTGTGTGCTGTAGCCTGGGGTTACTTCAGCAGCAGCATGGAGATACTTGCTCAGTGATAACAACATTTTGTCCATAGTCCACTTTCACCTGCAGTGTTTTTCTTCTCATCCGTGCGATGCATTCGTGGGATTCATGTAGCTGACCCACAGAGGAGGGAGCGTAAGCAGAGTAACCTGTCGGTGTTCATGGTTAATGTTATATCACATAAACGAAAGGAGACATCGGCTGAAAGTCAAAGGTGATGATGCTGATTAGATTTGCTCACAGGTTTCTTGCTTTAAAGTGTGGAGGGGTCGGAAATCAGCCGTATATCTCATCACACATCTGCTTATATCTTCTTAAATCCAGTCGTCTAAACCCACAAAGAGCAGCACATAGTGCATAATAACAGACTGTACAACTATTATCTGACGTTTCCCCACAGCGCACATGTTTAAACTACCCAGTATCCTTAAACAGCCTCTGAATAACTAAAATATAATATTTCTGATGTGTGGAACTGCGGTCAGATTTATGTAGCTTAGCTATTAATCGAGTGCTGATTAATAAGTAGCGCTCGAACAGTGTTTAAATCCACAAGTACTCACAGATCATATATGAAGATTTTGGCCAATGAAAATAGTCTTTCTCTACGTGGGCTAAGCCTCTGTTTTCAGAAAGTCTACTAGTCTAGTTATACAGAAGAAGTCTGTAGGAAAACAGCGCTCAGCTCCACTGATCTGTGACCTCAGAAAACATCAGGGGTGTCCACCTCCAGTGTCCTGCAGGTTTTACATGTGTCCTTGATCCAACACAGCTGATTTAAATGGCTAAATGACCTCCTCAACATGTGACCCAGGGTGAGATCTAAAACCTGCAGGACACCGGCCCTCGAGGCCTGGAGGTGGACACCCCTGCTGTAGACACTCACGGTTGTACGTCTCTCCTGACATCTGTAGTTACTATAATTATTAACCTGTAGCCACTGATTTTTCAGTCCAGGCATTGTGTGATGTGGCGTACCTGAGCGTTTTCTCCCACCTTTTCCTTTCCTTGTGAACGGCGTCTTGAAGCCACCTTTCCACTGAGACCAGCTGAGGTTCCAGTAAATAGTAGAAAGGCCAACTGAAGGGTCAGATGTGTCTTTCAGTCAGATTTTGAACTCTGCCGAGTTTTAAGCCATTTACTTTTTCGCCTTGTTGCTCCAATTTCATGCTGTCGAATTGTGCAATCATTGACATTTTTCATAGATTCAACAAAATAAAATAGAACAATTATTTGTTTTTACTCACTAAACTACCTACAGATACAGTTTAAAATTGGCTCCTTGCTAAGTCGTCTGTTAGATTGAATCACAAAACTGGTTATTACTTTGATTTAAGTGCCTTTTTTATGCTTGATTGACTCATATACGGTGTTCAGTGTTTCAACAAACAAGTAAAAAAAACAAAACCCACACTTTGTATAACTGAGTCTTTCCATATCCTCACCGTACTCTACAGGAGCCTGTATTTAACGCATGGTCTTTGCCTTTGAATTTGAACCTCCTAGGACCTGGTGCCCACATATGTGGACATCATATTTTGGGTTGTCCAGACAAAAATACTAAACTTTAAATTTAAAACCTTCATATGTGGATTTTATTTACCAAAAATCTGGTAATTCTTTGTTTTTACATTCATCAGGTCCCAGTCAGCCCAAATAGCAAAGAGAAATTTAAAAAGCAGAGGTGTGGACTCGAGTCACATGACTTGGACTCGAGTCATTAATTTTATGACTTTAGACTTGACTTGAAAAAATGTTCTAAGACTGTGACTTGACTTTTACACCAATGACCCGGGACTTGAACCTGTTTACTTGAAAAGACTTGATATTTCACCCCAAATCTAAAATTTAACACACATATTATGTAGAAAGTGTGCACCATTAATTAAATCCATTCTTTCCAACCACACTCCGTACGTATGTGGGCGTGAGCTGTAGCACAGCCAATCAGACCTGAGACTTGAGACTTACTTGAGACTTGAAAAACAATGACTTGGTCCCACCTCTGTTAAAAAGCCATGAAAGAGTTCAGGTCCTAGGAGGTTGAATCAGGAGGGTCTGATTACTCAGCCCTGATGGTGACTCTGTAGTTGTAGAGTAGAGTAAATATAGGTGCACATCCTGATTGTTTTCGTGCTTTTGCTGCATATGAACATATTTAGATTTTGTTTTGCCGTCTCATCTGATCTGAATGTGTCCTGCAGCCACTGAAACACCCGCTGAGCCTCCACAGTGAGAGTAGCATTTAAAAACACACTAATCTTGTTGCCAGAGGCTGATGTCATTAGTCTGATCTGTGTAAATTCATTCAATAGTTCTGATGGATGTGAGAGGAAATGCATTTTTCTTTGTAACACCAGCTGACTCTCTCTCTATAAACCATATTAATAATCCTACTTGTCAGAAGCATTTCCTGTTCCATTCATAATACCATATCAAATGTATATACGTCTTATTCTACATGTTGAATGTCACCACTTGGATATTCTTCTGTTATACAGACAACAGTAATGCTGTCATCACTGTTATCTGTGTCTTCGCCTTCATCACGTCTTCGGCCCTGGCTGTGGGAGTCTACAAGAGCTACCATCTGAAATGCATCAAGTCCAGAAACTAAACAGCCACAGACGCTTAACAGAAGAGACGAGTCTGATGGAGCCGATCCACGTGTCGTATACTTTGGCATCAAGTTCATAAATAACATGACCTTTCTGACACATCTTAAAGATTTTTTTTTCCTTTTCAATTTTGACATCATGCTATAATTCTTTTTATGCTTTTTATAAGCAGAAAAACTAAATACTAGCTTCCGTTAAATAAAAGCAAAAGTAAACATGGAAGTGTAGCAGAGGGTCTAAATACCTTTAGATGAAATGATTTGTTAACATTTTATTTTTGCGCTTTTACAGTGGGGCAAAAAAGTATTTAGTCAGCCACCGATTGTGCAAGTTCCCCCACTTAAAATGATGACAGAGGTCAGTAATTTGCACCAGAGGTACACTTCAACTGTGAGAGACAGAATGTGAAAAAAAAAATCCATGAATCCACATGGTAGGATTTGTAAAGAATTTATTCGTAAATTAGGGTGGAAAATAAGTATTTGGTCACCTCAAACAAGGAAAATCTCTGGCTCTCACAGACCTGTAACGTCTTCTGTAAGAAGCTTTTCTGTCCCCCACTCGTTACCTGTATGAATGGCACCTGTTTGAACTCATCATCTGTATAAAAGACACCTGTCCACAGCCTCAAACAGTCAGACTCCAAACTCCGCCATGGCCAAGACCAAAGAGCTTTCGAAGGACACCAGGAAAAGTATCGTAGACCTGCACCAGACTGGGAAGAGTGAATCTACAATAGGCAAGCAGCTTGGTGTGAAAAAATCAACTGTGGGAGCAATCATCAGAAAATGGAAGACATACAAGACCACTGATAATCTCCCTCGATCTGGGGCTCCACGCAAGATCTCATCCCGTGGGGTCAAAATGATCATGAGAACGGTGAGCAAAGATCCCAGAACCACACGGGGGGACCTGGTGAATGACCTGCAGAGAGCTGGGACCAAAGTAACAAAGGTCACCATCAGTAACACACTACAACGGCAGGGAATCAAATCCCGCAGTGCCAGACGTGTTCCGCTGCTGAAGCCAGTGCATGTCCAGGCCCGTCTGAAGTTTGCCAGAGAGCACATGGATGATACAGCAGAGGATTGGGAGAATGTCATGTGGTCAGATGAAACCAAAGTAGAACTTTTTGGTATAAACTCAACTCGTGGTGTTTGGAGGAAGAAGAATACTGAGTTGCATCCCAAGAACACCATACCTACTGTGAAGCATGGGGGTGGAAACATCATGCTATGGGGCTGTTTTTCTGCCAAGGGGACAGGACGACTGATCCGTGTTAAGGACAGAATGAATGGGGCCATGTATCGTGAGATTCTGAGCCAAAACCTCCTTCCATCAGTGAGAACTTTGAAGATGAAACGAGGCTGGGTCTTCCAACATGACAATGATCCAAAACACACCGCCCGGGCAACAAAGGAGTGGCTCCGTAAGAAGCATTTGAAAGTCCTGGAGTGGCCTAGCCAGTCTCCAGACCTCAACCCCATAGAAAATCTGTGGCGGGAGTTGAAAGTCCGTGTTGCTCGGCGACAGCCCCAAAACATCACTGCTCTCGAGAAGATCTGCATGGAGGAATGGGCCAAAATACCAGCTACTGTGTGTGCAAGCCTGGTAAAGACCTATAGTAAACGTTTGACCTCTGTTATTGCCAACAAAGGTTATGTTACAAAGTATTGAGTTGTATTTTTGTTATTGACCAAATACTTATTTTCCACCCTGATTTACGAATAAATTCTTTACAAATCCTACCATGTGGATTCATGGATTTTTTTTTCACATTCTGTCTCTCACAGTTGAAGTGTACCTCTGGTGCAAATTACTGACCTCTGTCATCATTTTAGGTGGGGGAACTTGCACAATCGGTGGCTGACTAAATACTTTTTTGCCCCAGTGTACATTTGAAACTATTCTGTAGAAAAACTTCAAAGCAGTGGATGACATCAAAGGTTCTTTTACAGCAAACTTGATACTTGTTACGTGTTGTGTTACATTTATACGGTGATTTCCTGTTTGTAATAAAACTTGTGTGTGTAACAAATTCTTATAATATGCAGCGATTCTATCAGTAAATAACACTGAAATGATGTCAGTGAGTTCAGTTTTCAGGATGAGCCTAATTTATCTGCACAGATGACAAGTTGAGCTGAATTGAACAAATATGAGGAACGAAAGTTTTCTGAAGTACAAACCAATGAAAGTTACAACTTACCTTTAAGCTGGAACACTGTGGTATCCTTACAAGTGAAATATTAAAGTTCTTACTTTGAAATGAAGTAAAAAGGACCAGTTTTACCATCCAGGCCCCTAAAACCCAAAATTAAAACCAGGGTCTCAAACTTACATGAGCTGCGGGCCACTGCTGACACTGCAGTCTCATTGGACGGTCGCTTTAGTGTTCAAGTAGTACAAAAAACAAGAAAACACAGAAATATTTCAGAAAATGTTGTTTTAACATTTCAAATATCTCTTTAAGAACTTATTTATGGGCCACAAGTAGGAGTGACGTGGACCACAAGTGGCCCCCGGGCCGCATGTTTGAGCCCTGTGACCTGTAGCTCTGCTTGTGTTTTTGCAGAGAAAGCACGTTTGTCACAATCGAAACCTTCTCCAAGAAAAACAAGACAAAAGGAAGAAAAATGACATTTGAAAGCTTTATTACATCGCGTTTGCATACAAGGCGTGTCACGGGTATGTTTCTGACATGAAATGTTCACTGAGAAAACTAAACTAACAAAACAATAAATATCAATTACCAGTACTTTGCATTGTGGCCGACACCTGGACTCTTCAATACTATGCTGAGGAGGACACGTGGAAGATAAACAGGGCAAAGCTAAAAGAGGCAGAGTGGAGCGCTGCGATGCATCAAGACAACACGAGCGCCGTGATGGTTAAAGTGACCGAGCGCTGTGTGAGGACCAACAGAGAAGATTTTAACAAAGTATTAACATTTGTTCCACATCTGCGGCGCTCTGCTGCTGTTAGAAATGCACTTTAACATAAATGATCAGGTGCCTTAGTTAGATATGCTTCAAAGAAAAAGCATAAAAGGCCCTAAAACACTGAGCGTAGGAATTCTGTATAGCATCAAAGCAAAATATTTAATAAAAATAGTGCCACAGCTCCTTTAAAAACTCTAAAATACTGCAATGTTTTGGTGCTACACAGACGAGATTAACAGGACTGCAGGTGAAGATGATGAAAATTTAAGAGAGCAGAAACACTTTTATCGCCATGGGAACGTAAAACAACGAAGGAACAAAATCTAGGACGAGGTGAACGACAGCAAACACAAACTGCAAACACAAACTGCAAACACTGCGTTTGCAAGTATCAGACAAATAACTGCAACATTCTCTGTGAACCTGTGCTGCCTCGGACCTGGAAGCTCGGACTTCGTATGTTGACAAAAACAAACATTAGAAACAGAGGACGTGTGAGTTTACAGGCTCTGACGCTAACGTGTAAGACACTGAAATAAAGCAGCGTCGAACCTCGTTTACAGGCCACACCTTCGCTGTATCGTCGCTGTCGTTACGTAAACCACTTCCTGTTTCTATTTAAGTCGTCTGCCTCTAAAGGCACAAACGGATCATTTTAATGGTTCCCTTTGTTATTCTTTGGTGGTGTTTATTTCCAGGTACAGTACAACTAAATGTTTCCCCCTCAGTACAAATCTTTGGTAAAGCATAGAAATCATAAAGATGCTCTCCCACATATAAACCGTCTCCTCTCCTCTGATTGGCTGTTACCTGTGCTGTACTTTTAGCATGGATCAGTAACTTCTCACTTGTTACATAAAAGAGACACGCACTGCAACTTACACAGCAGCATTAACGCAGTTTTGTGTAGCTAATCTACTTTTCTGATGGCTCGGACACAAACGAAACTCTGCAGCTGCAGCTCATCTCTCGTTAGTTCAGTCATGGAGGGAACCATGTTGGTATCGTGAGGACGTGAACGTCACATGTAACACTGCTGCTGTTACAGTTTCTTTGCCTGCTCGGCTCTCAGAAAAGACACACTGTGATATTTTCAAAGACAATACATGGGCGTCACAATGACTTACATTCAAAGTGTTGTGGAGACATTTGCTCGTGTCCCCTCAGCACAGCTGTAGTCTACCCTCTAAACGATCCTTCCTTTTCTAATACATTCATTAGACATGATCACCCTGCCAGCCTTCCAGTACCAGGGTAAAAAGTGCAACACAACAACACTTCAACCGCAATTAGAGTCTGCAGAGTTGCTGTCAATGAGCGAACGTCTCTTCGCTCCATTTTTAGACACTAATTTTATTTTTTGTGCCATCTGAGGCGACTGTAGGTCCTCGAGAGCTTTCGAGGTCAAATTTAATGATATTTTGCACTGATCGACTGTTGACGAATACTGAACATTGCGCCCATCTCTTTCCAGTACCTCTGCTTTAGCAGTACGTATACTGAGAAACAGTCTGACATGAGCAGAATGACGTGTTTGAAAGCCATAGCGACACATCGGTGAGATACAATACACATTAAAGTCTAGGAAAGGAGCTGCACTGGTAATATAATATATTCTTTACTCGAGGGGAGAAAAGGTTACAGACTGAACGAGCACTCTGAAAATTAAAAAAACGTGTTACTATTGATGACAAGAAACTGGAGCAAGTTTTCTATTAATGAAGACGGACGAGTCCAGCTTGAAAAGCAAGAAGGTCGTGGACAGGAGTTCTGCAAGGCATAGTGTGCGTAACTCTGGGCTTAGCTGCCCTGCGTCATGCTCTGCATGTGTTTGGCAATGTCATACACGTAGGTGATGTCCGGCCTCTTCTCCGGGTCCGGGTTGATGCACATATCTACCAATTTCCTCAGCTGGTGGCGCGGACGGGACAAAAAGAAGAGAAACATTGTCAGAGATGCAGTGAAACAAGATCACACAGGAATTTAGAAGAGCAGCTCTAGACAAATCTAACAGTTGCTAACAGCGCCCTCTAGGTGACCTCTCCCGTCATAGCAACAACAACAGAGCAACAGGTAAGCCGACTGAGACGGAGGCGCGTGGCTGGGGTAGCGCGCTAATCATTTATTGGTCTGCTGAATCCACTTTTACCTGAGCACACCCCCCATATGCACGCACACGCGCGTGCACACGCACACAGCTGCCACTCCGCTGCCATCCGGAGACAGCGCTTCCACTTGAAGCGGCGCGCGGTGGCTGATTGGAGCAGATAGACAGGCTCGCAGGCGGAACAGCCACCGCCATCATTAAAAAAAAAAAAAGATAATAAAAGACGAGGAAAGAAAGGGGGGAAAAAAAACATCTACATGAGGTCGCTATGGTAACCGTCTGCCGACATCCCGGCCGCTGTTGCGCGGCGCGCGGGCTCGGGCGAGTTTTGTGTATCGGCGCGCGAGCGTGCGTGTGAGCGAGAAAGTGAGGCAAAGATGCAAATTCAGACAGTCTGAGAATTAGTCGCACAGAATGGAGATGGGGAGGGCGCCGAGATGCAGATATGTAAAATATTCATGTGCGTGTGGGGGGTGGCGGAGCTGGCGAAGGGAGGCGTGTGTGTGGTGGGGGGAGCATAGATGGAGATGGTTAAATGACACAACAAAGATGAGCAGCTGACAGTTTGCTGCCGATCCTTCAGGAGCATTGTTTACATCCAGACAGGCGCTGCAGGCACCCCCCTCATCTCCATCTCTCCATCGCCCTGTCTCTCGCTCCATCATTCCCTCTCTCCTGCGCTTTGTCTTCCTTTCTCCTGGATGGGGGTGACATGTGGGGCAACGCAGAGGCTCAGTGTGGCGCTCGTGTGTGTGGAAAGAGCTCATGTAACAAATATACACTTGCAAGAACTAAAACACTCACACACACAGAGAGCAACCACAGAGGCTTAAAACACCTCACAATTAGCCTTTATCAGGCTAATGAGGTAAATACCAGAGTAAAACAAAAGCCTCTCTCTGCAGGGTAAACGAGCTCACTGGAGACACGAACAGCCATTTAAAATGAGCCACTGCAGACACACTGGCTACAGATCGGAGGCACTGAAGGTAAAAACCACATCGGCGTGCTTTAAAGTCATACCTGACCAGGATGGTTCATACTGGGTTTATTAAACATATCTGAACTGGAAACTCAAACCTAAACCACAAGGTTAGCTGTGGGGTGATGTCAGTTTGCAGTAGTTTCAATAGCACCAGGCCTCAAACATGATAAAGCGCGACGGCATTCTTGACTTTAATCAGATAAGAGGCAACTTTTTTTAAACAGTGCAAATCTAATAAATGTGCCAATAACCGAAAAAAGGTTCCAATACCTGCACGTGCACGTGCGCCTGTGACTCAGCGTATGAGCATTTCACTACACGCATTTAAAAGAAACAGACGGGGGAAACGCCACCCACACAAAGAGGGCACGCAAACAGAAAAACACGCAGATTCATGCACATGTCAGCGCTAATCAGCAATAAGGTGATCTTTAACCGCAGCCCGGCTGCATTACGTTTCTGCGCACGGATCAGTCTTCGCAGAATTACGGCAGACGATTTAACGTTGACTAAAGGAAACGTGACACTCTGGCGCATTTGGTTTCACCCCACCGTCGAGCGCGGCCAGATGCTTTTGATACGCGCGGCTAAAATCGTATCCAGCCTCCTGATCACAGTCCTGTGCTGCAGCTCAGGCAGACGGGTGGATTTCACCGACATAAAAATATAATTTAAGTGTTCGATATAAGTAAAAGGAAAGTGGCATCAAGAGAAAGAGACAGGGATTTGTATTAAAGACTATGGCGGCTGCTTTACAAACACTGAACAAGTCTATATTTACTCTGTTCC
The DNA here is from genome assembly GCF_900408965.1 of Simochromis diagramma. NCBI lineage: Eukaryota > Metazoa > Chordata > Actinopteri > Cichliformes > Cichlidae > Simochromis > Simochromis diagramma. Next base: position 1,260,988 of record NW_024387471.1, on the reverse strand, counting down.
TGAGAAGTAAAAGGCAGCTGATACGAGTACTTACCTCCTCTGAATAGTGATCTGAGGGAAGAGGGGGGTAGTCACACTGTTCTATCTTCTTACAAAGTGAGTAGAGGTTCATCTTATCCCCATAGAACGGACTCTGTAAGGCTGCCATCTGAAGCACAGACATAAGAAGACGTGGAGAGAGACAGAAAGTGGGAAAAAGACAAGAGCAGTCAGTGAGTGAAGTTAAAACGGGAAGTAAAACACCCAATCAAGCTCTCAACAGGTGGCAGGCAGACGGCTCTGCACCCTGTGCTAACAGTAGAGTCTGCAGCTCTGCTACTGACGTGCATCCTATTGATTATTATGGGGATTGGGTGCAGGAAGACAACAAGTCAATATGTAGAGCTTTGTGTACATATCAGCACATCCCGGTCTAAACTTCAGCCGAACCAACACAAAACAAATCCACTGGAAGCTTCTCGCTGCAGGCTGGTGGACTTTCCAGACGAGTACGTATATTTTCTAGAAAACAAACACAAGCGAGCAGAGCAGAGGCAGGGCAAATGGGAACGAGCAGGAAGAAGGGAAAGCGCATGGAAACCTTTGTTTGTGAGTGGAAGGAGGTGAAGGATCCTCGCTGCCTTTCTAAGAATAATGAAAGACGCACGCCATCTTTCCCAGACTCGGTGACTGACTCACTTCCTCTTGTAGAAAGGTGAAGCCTGCAGCACACTTGCATAACAAGCAGCCGCCAAATGCTTACTGTTTTTCTGATTCAGTGCTTTCAAAAACAAGCAGCGTGTAAGTGCTCGGTCATTATCACTGCCGTGTGTGAGAAAGTGCTCAGAGCTTCCTTTTTATTCACGCAACAAAAACACATTAAATAGGAAATTGTGAGTTGCAGTAAGAGTACAATCAAAGTCGAATCACTCCTGGGTGATCTCGTGATCTGTACAGTCTATTTGTGAGAAACACTTCTCTCTTCGATTTGTTTGCTGTCTGCAGGCTGCCGATCATGTGTCTGTAACAAAACTAGTGACCGGTACGTGAGCTTGTTCCAAACTTCAGAAAAGCAGCTGGAAAGAAGAGCGGGCCAATCAGTGGGAAGATTACACCTTACTATTTGAAGCGTTGCTCAGGTGTCCCTCGGAGAAAGTACAGTGTGTGTTTGACAATCTGCTAATTGGTAGCGTGAAAACAGATGAGAACAAAGTCTCCATACGAGAATCCAAATGCAAAGCTTCCACACAGAGTACAGCAGGTTAGTGAGAATACACCACCTTCAGCAAAATGAGAAGCTGCAGAGGAAAATATGTCTGTGTGAATCGGACCGACAAAGAGAAAGGAGGAAGTGTTTGAGGTAAAAGAATAAAGAGGCCATCTAGTGTCACACACAAACTCATTGGATTATTTCAGCTTCCTCACAGACTATTTTTCTGTCTTCATCAGCTAACGCGTACAGTCGAGCGCTGCAGAGACAAGAAAACAGTCGTGCCTAGTGTGCTGGTGTTTCTAATGCACCAGTACAAAGTAGCTGGCTTAATCATGGCTGCCTTCAATGAAACGTTTCAAATTTAGAGCAAAGACAAAAGACGTTTCCCATCAGCCAGATCTCGGCTGTCCGAGCCCGCGGAGGGAAATCAAGACGACGGCAGCAGCGTTTACAATCGTGTTAATTATTACATGAATACTGTTCATTAGGGCTGGGCTATAGCATACCGTTCACGGTGATACCGGTGTAATGTTGGGCAACGATAGGAAAATGACATATCGTGATAGAATATGGGTAAAACGCACATGCGCGGTGCCTTTGTTTACATACACACATGGCGGCGAAGCAGAATGAGAAGAGCGAGAGCGGATCGTTGAATGAAACGGATGAACCTGAACTGGTTTGTAAAAATGCTGCAGCTTCAGTGGTGTGGAACTGGTTTAGCTTTCGTCCGTCAGACACACAACAAAGCACTATTTTTGGTAGCGCATGCTAGCGGGCCGTCGTTATTACCGTGTTGTTTGGAAAATACGGCGCACTTAAAATCAATCCTTTGATTTTTCTGAAAGTCGACAGAGCCCCTTATAACCCCGTGTGCCTTATGTATGAACTCTGGTTGTGTTTACTGACCTGGAAACGATTTTATGTGCACGGCGCTCGAAAATCTGTCAAATGTTTCAGTACGACTTTGCTAAGCTACGAAGCCGCACCGCTTGGTGGATTGTCGGAGCATTACGGCTGTCGTAGGCGGAGCCTCGCGGAGTGATACGTGCTGCGCTTCAACATAATGTTACCGTATTGTGTGTGTCTAACCTCTTTTTAAGTTTCGTGGATATTATACATGGTTATGCTGAGGATATGTCGGCCAGTTTCCACTGGAAATGCCTTTTGGTTAAACTGTCAGCGAGGAATTTGCATTTGCACTGTTACATTTTTATATTTATTTTAATGCAGATAAAAAACAGCTGCTTGTTTTAAGTGAAAATACATTGATGTTTGTTTTTTTTTGCACTAATAAAGTTGAGGAGTTGTAAAGTATTTTGTCTAGTGTCGATTATATCGTCAGTTATATCGTTATCGCAAATTTTCAAATGTATATGGTGATAAATATTTTTGGTCGCCCTGCTCTACTGTTCATGCTCACAAAACACATCCAGTGAAAGAGAATCTCCCTCTGTTGTCTGTGAACACCTCTCTGCCTCGACTGCAAGACCAGCAGCTGACTGCTGAATATTCATGCACGTCATCAATGATGCACTTCTGTTATTAACAAAGTCACAATTTAAAACCTGATCCTGTCGTTACCGAGGCGAGCAGAAGCAGCCGTGTGCACACTCACAGGACGACTGAAGGATGCTAAACAGCTGATTAGCACACGCGTGGACTCAACAAAAACAAGTAATACTGGTGAACGTTTGCACAAAAGCACCTTCCCACATAGATGGTGCTCCACATTTAACACACACACACACACACACACAACGTACTACATTTAAAAAGCCATTAACACAGGCGGCAACAAGTTAAGGTATTATTATTCCAACATGTTAATTACTCAGTGTGCTATAGCTATGGACCCTTATTTAACATGCATTTCCATAGACAACAGCTCACTACCTGCAATTAAATGACCATCTAATTAGTCATTCATTGCAGCTTGTAAATAAATCATCTGCCCAACAAGGCTGCTGAACCTATGAGTCATTTGCCACCGAGGTCAGTGGACATCTTGCCCTTTCATTTCAGAATCCAATCACTTTTGAATAACCACAGTCGATACTTGAAAATGCCAAAGCTCGCAGTGTTAGGCGCTCTGCTCACTCCCATGTTAAAAAAACAACAACAAGACAAAAACAGAAAAGAAAATACAAAAAAAGACTTTTTGTTGACAAAGATCATCATCATTACTCGATTCATTTCTACATGTAAAAATACACATTTCTGTCCATGTTCAGGTTTCATATTTTGAGGTATCCATGTAAGAATTAGCGGTTTCCAAAAATCCAGATTCCCCAATTAGCGAGTGAGACTGAGGGAGAGAAAGGGAGAAAAAAGAAGAGCTGCACTCCACACAGCAGCGTGCGAAGGGTTAAACAAGACCCCGTCGTATTTTCATGCATCTTCTGCTTTTGACAGATGAAAAATGTCAACTGTCCTGTTTGTATTTGGGAGTTTTTGCACTATTCATCTGCTTCATTAGTGCCTGCTGCTCCTAGCCCCTGACAGCTGCCGGCCCCCTGCTCACACACACACACACACACACACACACACACACACACACACACACACACACACACACACACACACACACACCCACACACACACCATAAAGATGCATACCCACACACACACACAAACACACACTCACTCCTTTTTTCAGACTGTGTCGTCGCAACGGTTTAGATGATTGACTCACTCTCTGACCCCTGAGCCCCCGGTGTGTGTGCGCGATTGTGTGTGTATGTGTGTATGCTTCATTGATATTCGAGAGACATACAATGCACACGCATGCCTGCTGTCTGTCTGAGGGCTGTGAGCTGCTGGTGGCAGAACACACGCACACGTAGGTTTGTGCTTCTATATTTGTGAGGACCATCGCTGACACGATGCACTTCCCAGCCCCTCGTCCTGAAATGTAACATCACGGCTTCACAGGGAAACCCCAATGCAAACCGCCACCTTAACACCACCTTAGCTGATTTATATCCTAACTCTAAACCAACTCGTAACCCTCGAGCAGCTGTTTCAAAGTCTATCATAAAGTAATGACTATCAGAACAGCCTCACGTCAAACGTTCCCACTCTGCTCTGCATTAGGCCAGGTCATGTATAGGTAGCATCCCTCCCTAAAAGGTCTGCATAGGGCCTTCCAGTGTAATTAACATTGATCTCACACGCTCGCTCTCCAGCTCCTCTCCCTGTACGCCAATTAAAGGAGCTGCGTGAGACTCCCGCCTCCCCCCTCCCAACCACCTCCATCCCTCGAGCCTTAACGGCCTGAGACTAAAGAGCTCCTCACAAACCCTCAGTTATAAATAAAAATACACATCGAACCATAAATGTATCAAAATAAAAACTATATTTGTGTTTTCATCCTCTCTCTTTCTCACATATGCACCTACACGCCTGCAGCACTAGTTTGGTTTCACATCACAATGTCAGGCCTGCCTTTAGACACTGTGTGTGTGTCTGTGTGTGTGTGTGTGATCGACTGCCTAATTAAAATCTACAAATAATATTTTGTTAATAAAGTTTGACAGATAAGCAGGTAGAGCCACTTTTATTCATGCTTCAGTCGCAGCCCGAGAGCAAACGAGGAGCTTCAACAACACAGAAAAAAGCCTTTAAAACCAGAAATCTCTGTTACTGCCACACAGAGGGTTAACCACAGCTCATCACATGCAAACGCCAGCTGCTCAGAGGACCCGGCATTTTTGGGCCTCGTAAAAGCTCCAGCAAAACAAGAGGGGAGGGGGCGTGGGCACAGTCAGAGGTACGGATGGTTACGCTTCGTACAGGAAGGAGACGCATTCCAGTAAAACTTCTCGACATATTCTCCTCCTCCAACTTTAAGACCAGAACAGAAACCGCAAGAGATCTATGCAAGCAGGCGACCCACAGAGTGTGTGTGTGTGTGTGTGTGTGTGTGTGTGTGTGTGTGCGTGCGCGAGTGTGTGTGTGTGTGTGTGTGTGTGAGAGTGTGTGGTACTGATTCAAGTATGAGGTGGTTTCGACTGTAACGAGCGCTAGCAGACAGCAGACTCATTGCCTGCCCTGCAACCATGTGACCATGTCGCCGTGGGAGACAACCCAGCTGAGCGTCCCCGTTTACGGCGATGTCGACGGTTTGGGCGGGGGGTGGGGCCAGATGATGTAATGAAGTTGGACACAACAAGAAGGGGATCAAACAGAATGGGAGATGAAGACGGACGCAGACACAATGACCAGGTATTGACGTGCGGCCCCCTGGACCCGAACTCAACCCCCAGGCACGAGGATGAAAAACGCAGGCTCTCTCAAACTCCCTGGGTTACAAACGCACGCGCGCTCGCGGACGCACGCGCTCAGAAACCAGCGCGATCCTCCTATTGTAGTGAAATCAATGAGCACCGAAGGGATCAGGCGTGGATTTCTGTGTGAATTCCTTATGCCTGAAGGTTAAGTGAGGAAAAGGAAGGCATTCGGAGAAAGCTGAAGATGTGAGCAAAGAGGAATGGAGAAGAGAGTTTTGGAGAGAGGCAAGTTTCCTGACAACGAATGCACCGCGGAGCCCTCTCAGTAAGAACAGTGCAAGGCGAGAGGCTGCTCTTCAAAGAGAATATGCATGGCGTGGTGAGCGCTGCTCTGGTAACAATAAGCTTGTAAAATCTTTATCTCCACAGGCACCTTGCATGGCTCACCTTGACCTGATGGCTGGAGTTCTGTCTTTGCTCTTGTACCTGCAGTACTTTCTCTCTGAATGAGCACCCCCCATCCTTCTCCTCGCTCCAGCAATCTATAACCCCGCTCTCGCTTTTTTCCTCTTTCACTTCTTCCCCTCTGCTCCCAAACCTTCCATCTCCCCTCTTTTCATTCACTCTTATGGCTCCTGCCTATTCCCCCACCCTTCTCCAGCTTCCTATATTGTTCATATATAGATTCCTAAACTTTTTCACCCTCCATCTTTCTTCCTTGCCTTCTGGCTTACTCAAAGAAAAACAGTCTCATCCATTTTTCACTTTTGCTCTCGAGCTCACTCCCAGATTCTCCTCATCTCTGGTCTCCATCGTACTTTCTCTGTATTTGGTCTAGACTGTGACGCCAGTGAAATGCATGAAAGATCAAAGTGCTGTGTGCCAGCTAAAAGTGGAAAACAATCGATGCAGCACATGATGAAAGTTTTAACAAATGGACAGACAGCGGCCTGCTGGAAAATGTTAATGTAACACCAAAGTCTGATGTGTGTAAAGAGTAAAGGCTGGGACTGTTGTAGGCGTGCCAGACCCAGTGCAGCCCGGCTGTTTTCTTAACAGTAACAGGAGCGGCTTCCATGCAAGCAATCAGACAAACACACAGAAACACTGAGTGTGACCTACAGCATCCACATCCTTCAACCAACCACAGACGTGCGCTGCCGCAGTGCATTGTGGGGAGCTAATTAGCATGAAGGACTGTGGTCTCTGAGCAACCATGACCTGCAAGCTGAGCTCAAACTTCTTCCTTACGCGTTCTCCACCTCTGTGCCTGAGGCGCTTTAGAGAAGGTGTAGTCACTGGTGCGTTGAAATGCAGCCCAAATGATCAGCAGCTCAGGGGAGTCGGGAGAGACGAGGGGAGGAAAATGTGGGCATTTCCTCAGCCCGCAGTGTGTTTCTGACTTTGTGCCCGGCCGTGTGTGTCTGCGCGCGCGCGCTGCACGGGAACGCCGGCGAGCTGCGATGTCAGATTGACTGCTATCATCCGTGTCTATCATCGTTCTGCTCCTCACTCCTTTCCCTTTGTTCCCTCTGTGTGTGCTCCTCCTGGGCTTGTCTCCACTCAGTGTGGTCTACAGCAGCGCCCTGTGGTGGTTTGCTCCCGACTAATCAAACTAGTCAGTGTCACCGGAAAGCTTCATCTAAAACACATGGCCATGTCAGTTCCCTTCACTCAGCAGACTCAATGTTTAGCAGGTCTACAGAACAGACTGCGAACGAGCCGCGATCAGACGAGAGGAAAACAACAGCGACAGAACATCTAGCAGATAATATCACTAACGAAGCGTGCATGTTTGTATTTTTCCCATTACTGCTTGTGTGTACATATCTTCATGCACGACGATGGATGAGAACGGGTTGTTTACACGTGTCAGCTCATGTGTTCTCGTGTCACTCCTACCGTCGAGTGCGAGGTGACAGTGTGTGCACGTGTTCCCAGTTTACCTCATAGAGCAGGCATCCTAGCGACCAGATGTCAGATTTGAAGTTGTAGCCGTTTTCATGTATCCTCTCCGGTGACATGTAGTAAGGAGTACCCACTGGAACATGTTGGAAGGAGGGAGGGGGGAGAGAAGTGGACGAAACAGGAAACAGGACAAAAACAAAATGAGCGTTAACATTTTGCAAACCTGTTTCTCCTCCACATCAACAACGACACCCACACGGCTCACACGGGGATGGAGCTTCAACGTGTTTTTGTAACAAAGTGTGTCGGCTGTGTCATTTTGAAATAAGCTTGGATGTGAGGTCACATATCAGCACACATACCAGGACCATGCATGCAAGTTCAAGACAACACAGAGCTGTGTACACACACACGCACACACACACAACATTTATCAATCACTTTTGATTACTGGGGCTCCGTAATGATCTGAAACAGCAGTCAGAGGATACGCCCGGGGAGCGGTCGGCCCGTTTCTGGTTTTGAAACTCAAGAATCCCAAACTGCCACAGCGAATGGCAGCGCTCCAGGAAATCAGACCGTCACCCAACCGGACACAACCAGGAGCCGCAGCTCGGCATACAGTCGTGACTCTGCAGGATGAGTTTGATGCAAGCTTTGATTTTTTTCATCTGCTTTCTGTTTATTGTGATTTCCCATGTAAAAGTCTACCAAGCACACCAGCAGAGGCTTTTTATTAGTCACATATAAAAGATGGGAATTTCACCAGCACCATAACCTGTGCTGAAAACACCTCAGATCATGTGAATAAAGTTAAAGATAAACAGCTAAATATGCGCAATAATAATCAACATTAGCTTGAATGCACTTTAGGCTCCACGCTGATTATTAACCTGACACTAAGCGGTTATTTTGTATCAGGCTTTATCACTTCAACGGTCAGTTTTTAACTTTAACTTAAAAGTCAATTCACGCACTGTAATCGATGTTTCCTCTAAGCCCAGATTTTGGCAGACCTCTGCAAAGCGTGATTTTAGCTTTAGTCTTGTAACCAATGTGACGACAGCGCTTCAGAATAACATCACTAGTTAAACAAAAACGCTTCCTGCTGAGTCATGAATCCTCTTAGAAAATAATGTCATCACTCAGAAAATCCTCTGAGATCAGAACAAAGTCAAACGGGCTCTAGATGCTGGAGATCTGAACCCTTTGATTTTTGTTAAGGAGCATCAATGAGAGAAGGAACATTTATTTATTGCAACAGGCTGCTCTGATCCTAAAACAAGACTGCAGAAGCACCTTTTTGTTATCCTCCTCTCTCGCAGTTGTTTGATTTAGTGAAGCCAAAAAACAAAAACATATAACCTGGTTCAGTATGTTAAACTTCAGTCCAAGCCCCGCCTCATTTAACTTTCTTATTCTGAGGTGTAACCAACAGAATTAAATCTTAAACATTACTTGACGTTACAGACTGACTGAAATCATTGCAGGAGTGTTTTTATGGCTCCGAAACACACAAAAAGTATTAATTGAATGGGGTGGTGTTTCTTCTTTGTTTGCTTGATCCAAACCTGATCAGTCTTGCCTCAAGCACATAAACAAAACGTGACACGGGAAACGTGCAGAGCCAGGAGGAAGAGTTTTTATGGACTTGTTGAGTTTAAAATACACACAAACGCTGAGGGAAGCTGGGAGGGCGGGAACGGCTCTCGAGCGGAAAGAACTCGGGAGAAACGTCAGCCTGCGTGAAAACGTAACTGCCGTCTTAGCGCTCTCTTACGCTGGCGTGCGGGGCTATTCTGCACATTAACAGGTCTGAGGAAGCTCGAATCCTGTAACTGCATTTAATAAAACTATTACAGAGGGGCATTAGATTTGAAGTCTGTGGGAACTGAAATGAAAGCAAACGGCTTTAATTTCGACGCAGATCTAATTGGGCTGAGAAAACGTGTTTTTCTGTTAAATGTGTGATTGTGAATAATGAAGTGTTACCTGTCAGTCCGAAAATAATCAGCATCGGCAGAGAAGAAGCCAGAGAGCCAGTGGAAGAATACATGATACTGGGAATGGCTGTTTTAATTGGTCATCAGGTTGTGTGTGTGTGTGTGTGTGTGTGTGTGTGTGTGTGTGTGTGTGTGTGTGTGTGTGTGTGTGTGTGTGTGTGAGGTCTCATGGTGCGGTCTGAACAGGCTCCCTTAACATTCATTATTAGTTGATTAAAAAGAATGAGCTTCTCTTATGCTAATAGTGGCATAAAAAAGGCAGCGGCGGCGGCTCGGCTCCTTCAGCAAGCTGAATTAAGGCCACATTACTTATTCATGCAAATAAATTGAAAGTCATGTTGGGATTGATTTCCATTATTGTGAATAGCAATGACAACACTGTATTCTCTGCCTAACAGGATAAGTGTTGTATAGGAGGTGAGAAGCCATCCACAATAAAGCCCGTGCACTCGTGAATCTGCTGCAAATGTAACCAAAGCTCGTCCTGTTTTAGATACAACTATTGATTAGACTGCACCCACTGTAGCTTGTAACACTGTCATATTAATGCTAAGTAAAGCATTTGCACTACCAGGGTGACCCTCCTCTAATCTGTGTGCCACTCCAAAGCTATCGCTGCGTTTCTCATTAGCAGCCGTTCTGAACCAACCCCACACCAGTGAAACCTTTATGGTTTTCTTTGCATTTATATTATGCCTCTGTGTTTATGCCTGCTTTTATAACATAACCAAGGCTTTGTATGAACGCGTAAAATCCCAAAATCATTTCCAACATCGACCTATGCGATCCTCCCTTTCTGTTTTTTCCTTTTCCTCGTTCACCCCCAGAACTCATCGTTAACACCTTTCTCATTACAGGTGTTAATTACAGGTATATTATATTACTACCAATTGGCAGTAATAAGTAGTTATTCACTTCCTGGTCCTGCTCTTTCTTTCAATCGTTTTCTTGCTTAAATGCAAGTATCCACCTTAAATCTAAGTAACCTCAGCAGCTCGGTGTTCTTAATACTGATTTGATTTTTTTGGTTGGTATTATATCTGGAAGTTTGGATACTGTGCACATTAATGTGCACGCATATTGCAAATTTCTGCATGATTATCTACCTCTGCATGAGCGTGTGCATAAATTCAGACCGTATGAATGTGCATCTGTGTGCACAGACACATCCATACATGAGACAAAAAGACTGTCTCTCTCAGCGTGGGCAAGAGTGTAAAGAGAAAATGTCTGTGTGTGTGTGTGTGTGTGTCTGTGTGTGTGTGTGTGTGTGTGTGTGTGTCTGTGTGTGTGTGTGTGTCTGTGTGTGTAGGGGGTCTGCAGCTGACTTGAAAGCCTAGGAGCTGACAGGCTGTATGCCTGGACCTCCATCTCAGCTCCACCGCCCTGCTCTACTGTTCAGCTGTGTGGCTGGGCTCATTACATACCCACGCGATTGCGCGCACACACACAGACACACACACCTCTTCCTCACAGTTTTTCTTTCCATCCTTCTTTCTCGCGTTCCTTCTTCTCCTCCATTTTTCCTGTCACTTTTGTCATATTCTGCTCTTACTCTGCTCCTACTAACTTTTCTTTCCTTTTTCTCCTCTTCTTCTGTCACTCTGTCACACTCTTCTCTAACACCTGGGACACTGTACACTTCTTTTTCTGTTTCTTTGTCACCCTTTCTTCATTTCTTATGCTTCTTTCCTTTTGTGACATTTTGCTTTCTCCTCTCTTTCTCACTTCACTCTCTCAGTATTGGTTCCCTTCTACTCTCAGATTCTAGTATCCTCGCACCTTCTCCATCTCTCTCCTTCACCTACACCTTTATTCTTATCTGACTAAAGTCAAAGCACCAGAGGGTGGGATGGAGAAAAGCTATAGCCAGAGAGGTGGCAAAGAAAGAGAGGAGACAGCACGACACGCTCCTAGTCCCTAATGTGGGCAGGTCTCACTAACCTATAGACGCTTCACGCCTCTATAGAACGAGATCATACATAAATATCTGCATGTGTGCAATTAATTTTTCAAACATCTCACATGTATCCTTCACAAGCTTATTCAAATTCATGGAAGACCATGAGACAGCCCTGGAGAGATGGAACTAAATATATTTATGCCAAGGTTTGATTTAATTTAGTTTTGTTGTTTACTGCACTTTGTATGAACTTTAATTAATAATATTATAGAATTAACAAAAAAACATTATAAAAATATTATTTGCATACTTAATCTAAAGAAATATGTTGATAGCATCAGATTAATGGGGGTATTCAAGTTGACCCCTCTGCTTGTCCTCTGTCGGCCTAAAGAGGGCGCTGTGGACTCAGCGTTTAATGAGCAATCACAGGCGCTTTCACCCCGCTCTGCAGGATGCTTAGCTGATAGGGCTTCTGTTGACTTGATCATGTGATTCACACTTTCTCAGAGGCTGAGCCGCTGCTGTACGAGGCTGAGAATAGCACGCTGTTTGTGGTAATAACAGTCTGACATAGGGAAGTGAGACGGTGTGAACGGCAGTACTTATATTTGTCCAAGGAATTCTTCTTTTTTTCCTACTTTTTCCAATCTATGAAGTTTCTGAAATTGCCCAGGGGATACTGGATAGCACCTTCACGTACCACAGAAAGGCCAAGTTATAACCAGTGTTCCCGAGTCCCATCAATGATCAGTAACACGTTTTATTATATTTTTCCGGGCATTCGACTATTTTACTAAAGCAGTGCAACACATCACTTGACCATTTTAATACAGAACATGCAGAAAAAGGACGGACAAGCACAACAAAGAACACACGTGCAGTTTCTGGGCTATATTTCTAAAACACCCAATAAAATATCAAAAATCATTTGCATGAAATAAGCAGCCGTCGCTTATTTGTATGTGATGTTGCTAAGATGCTGCGTTTAAACACCACAACAAAAAATGGGAATTTTGTATGAATTTTAACCAATAATTATTCTAAAAAAGAGAATTTTTTTCTTACTTGGGGAAGATTGCCAGCATGCCTCTGTGTCTATACTAAAATATAGAGACTTTATTAAACACACTCAGCACAATGCTGTCCTCTCTCCTGTTGACATGTTCCAGATTTAAAATAGTGACGCATCTGTTCATGAAGTCTATTACACACAAAGAGGAGACGGACTAAAAACACCAAACAGTGCAGAAAACTAATAACTTGAATGCAAAGAACCTTTTTTGTGCTAAAAACCAAACTATTGGCCGTCAGGTCATCCCAACGCCGTGCTGTTCCTTAACAATAAAAACTATTGCACTGACTGCAGTCATGTGGCTATATGATATGTCACATTTTAAAATTAACCAAATGGACAAAGACTTAATTACTGCGGCGGCTTCAATGACAGTTCTCACTTCCTGAAACAAAAATAACGCAGTTTTATTTCCTCTGTGACACAAACACCCATCAACTCTACAATAACCGCGATTGTAAAGCGGCGCAGTCTCAATCGGACCTCTGTGTCGCCAGCCTCAGTTTTCATCTGTGTCAGGGTTAAAGGTCAAGGTAACAGGAAGCAGCTAAGTGGCCAGCGGAGGTGCCGGGCACAGAACGGCGCAGGCAGAATGACTACATGACACATGGCTCTGAGCTGCCCGTGCCTAATGAAACACATCCAACACTGGGAGATTACTGAGCAGTGGGGGTTGTTGGTGTATCCACATATGTACAGAGTGCTATAACTTACCCAGCGAGTGAGCAGCAGTTGTTTTAGAGCTGAAGAATCGCCCCAGTCCCAAGTCTCCTAGCTTAACTACTCCTGTAGCTGTGATGAATACGTTGGCTGGCTTGATGTCTGAAAGTGAAGGAAAAGTGACAGCTTGCAAACGATAATTTCTTCATATTAATTCAGGAAAGTTTTACTTTTAGTCTCTACTAAATAAACATGACTGAACTGGAAGCATAAAGTCCATTATTGAAAATATAATTTTGACATTAACATAGTTTCAAACACCTTGGTAATGTGACCCACGTCGGGCTTTGAAATTTACTACTCCCGTATAACTGTAAGCGGCTTTTGAATAGGCCGTCTCTGCTAAGTGGTCATTAAAGCTCAGAGCTCAGGGTTCATTAGTGTCCCTGAGCCCTAATCAAAGTCAGTCCAAACGGAAGTACATCACCTGTGTGTGTGTGTGTGTGTGTGTGTGTGTGTGTGTGTGTGTGTGTGTGTGTGTGTGTGTGTGTGTGTGTGTGTGTGTAGCCTATGCATGTGAATCCAGGACTCGACTTGACTGGGCCCTATTCAAAGCACGTGTGCCCATAAACACTGTGTTCTCTGGTCTATGTATTGTTTAACACCTACACTTAAGCCCCCGCCTTATGAAACACGCTCATTCACACTAAAGAAAATTCACTTTAAGCACATTGACTTTGAACTAAAAAGCACCTTTACAGAAAAACACTGAACATTTTCCAACATTTTCCAGCATTCTCACTTCAGTTTAGCGAGCTACTAAAAATACTTGAACAGCTCGCGCTGCCAGACGTGGATCCAACTTACTAACAGTTATAGACCATAAACTGTTTTTAAGTGGACGTCTTCACTGAATGTTTCTTTTAGTCTTGGACTAGACTTAGTCCACGTCTGGGAAACCTACTGACAGCCAGTGCAGCAAACTACTCATAAGTTCTTTTTCCTTATGTTGTGTAATAATACACTCAGGATTACATCAGATTTTATACGAGCTCTACTGGGTCTCGTAGTTAAATCCAGTCCATTTCTTAGTCACTCCCGTGCTGAGAGCAGATCAGTGCACACCAATTTGTAAGTAATCTTAAATATTCAAGGTAGCACAGAATCCCAAAAACTAAAATAAACGACAAATTTAAGGGATTTTCCAAGACTTGTAATGAATGAAAAAGTCCTCTAATTGTTTGTGTTAATAAGAGCGTGTGTTGTGTGCATACCTCTGTGCATGACTCTCCGAGAGTGCATATGTTCAAGCGCACTGCAGAGCTGAACAAAGTACTTCCACACTGTTTTCTCTGGGATAAGCCTTCTCTGCTTCTTAAAGTGCTGTGAAGTAAATACACACACACACACACACACACACACACACACACACACACACACACACACACACACACACACACACACAATCAGGACATCAAAGTAAAAATGACATACAAGTGAAGGAAGGAACAAACAAAACATTTTTATTATAAATGGAAAAAGTCCCGTGTGGCACAGAATACAATTTCAAGTGTGTGTCTTTGTACAGTATCGCTCCCGTTCCCTGCGACTCCGCTCCTAATGCGACCCAGACTCTCGTCTAGCTCTGTCCATTTGCTTAACCGAGCTCCGTCTCATTTTCTCTATGGTCTACAATAGAAAGCACATGCATCCTCAGAGACAGGCAGAAGAAATTTGTGGTACCATCTAAAACGCTCCCATCTGGCACGCAGCACTTTTGTTAGGTGCAGCTTTCTGTGGCACGGTGGCTCCAGTAGTTTAAAAAGTTTATTTATTTATTTCCGGAGAGCCGAGTGTTCTCATTCATCAAACTGGTCCCTGTCAAGAAAAGGCCTCGTGATGACAGAGCTTATTGATCTACGATGGCTGAAACTAAGAACCGATGATAGGAGCTCCTCCTCAGACAGCAGTGCAGACTAACCAAATGCATAAAGTATGGCAGAGTTTTATGGGGTGGCTCCATTTGCAGGGTGGGAAAAAAACAAAGCCTGGCTTGTATGCACACGAAAATTAAGTATTTAGAACAAATTATTTAGAAAAATTCAAAGTGGAACACTCCAGTAAGTTACCTGCCTGAAACGCTGATGCACTGCTCACACACCACCAAAGGTTAATAACATATGTAATTGAAACAGGAATGTGCATGTATGATGTATATGATGATTGAGTAATACTAGTGGAAACTGACTGTATCGGCCCGTGGCTCTGGCTGTCGCTGCTTCAAATCAGACCAAATTTAAAGATGCCGGGAGAACAAATAGTAACAAAAGTGGCTACTTTTAAAATTGTTACTATAAACAATGTTACTGTAAACAATTCTAAACTTCAGGGCCAATAGCAACAGCAATGCTTAAAACGATCATCAATAAACATATTTTGTTTCCTTATTTTCTGTTTGTAAACATTTACTCGAACGTTTTCTGTTCACACAGTTACACCTAGCTTTAGGCTGCGCTCTTTATTTAGTAACAAGCTGCAGTTTTAAGGTCGTTCCCGTCTTCATCACATTTCATCTGAAACATTTAGCAAACATAAAGTGGAAATCATGCTACAACTAAAAAATAGGCCCCCGACACTGTGACAACAATGTTGTTTGTCGATATGTTAAAATCAGTCAACATGAACAATTTCAGCGAGCAAACGTCTGATGTTTGATATCGCTGCATTATGCAATCTGTGCATCCCGACCGTTTCTGCGTTTTTGCCACACAGAAGAATGTGATCATCAGTGAAGAAGACGCAAGTCACAGGATCGGGCTGTTAATTATTGCAGAATATAAAAAGAGATTTTAAAAAAGAGGAAATGTAAGATGTGAGAGTGTAAACAGTCTAACGATGGGAGCCAGTAAAGGAAACGATGCAGGTGAGGGTGAGAGATGCAGAAAATTAAGGTTCGGAAGAAAGGAAGGATAGAGATGGATGGAAGGAGAGAGGGAGGGATAGACCTTGGCCTACATCCAAACAAAGCCTCAGTGAGGAGCCATTCTTCCTTTGCCCTCCCATTTCCATATCAGAGGACCGTTTGATGTCAATGGGGGAGCACATAGACGCCCACCGACACCACCACCGCGCTCTTCTCCACGCCTTTAACAGCAAACACTGCACATGCAATATTCTGTAAGTGCATGCAAATCAAGGACCATTTGATTTCATTTGAATTCTGAGATGGTCAGAAAGAGAGAGAGTAATAGAGAAGCGAGGGAGAGAGAGAGCAGCGTGGAGGACGAGAAATCAAACAGAATAAAAAATGTTAAACTCATGCATGGGGGGTGCGTCTGTTTTACATATGGCACACTGTACTTATGTGTTTACTTCACATTATGGCCACGCAGGGGGGGCGACTGAGCCCTGGCACGCACCTCTGGACTGCCACTGTTACACTGCAAAAACATGTCATTTAGAGCGGTGCAGAGACAAATGGTGCAGAGAAGAGGCGTGCACACGTGAGCGTGTGTTGTCAGCAGCCATAAGGATGTGACACAGCTCCCAGCGTCCTCGGCAGCTTAGCTAAGATAGAGGTGACGCTCCGCGGTTGGTTGTCTCACCTCTGCAGACTGCCGTGTTACGTCTCTGTAAAGTGCATCTCTGAACATTTGGTGGCATGCTCGTATATTGTTTGCTTACACAGTGCGCCATATGTATCGAGTGTATGTGTACCGGATATATATCTGTGTGTGTGTGCTGCTGAGCCTGCCATGTTCACTCTCTTGTACCACTAATCTTCGCCTCTCCTAATTTGCTGTGTTGAACTATGCGGATGTGGAGCTGCTGAGTATGACTGCAAACAGCTTGTCGAGCTGTGCTGATACAACGCTGCAGCATCATTTATGCATGGGAGAAGACCAGGCTTTTTACATGCACACCACTAATTTGCTATACTGGCAGGTTTTCATAATAACGGGAGGTTTGGTCGAGCTCAAAGACGAGGGTGAGCCTGGGATATAATCACTGCTACTTCTGAACAATCCTGTTCAGTTCCTGCGCAGAGAAAGCTAACAGGCTGAGGCTTAAAGCACGGTGGTGTGGATCAAAGCAACACAGTATGTGCTTAATGCTATTACACATTTGATCTGAATTTCACTCTGCATTTAGCTTATTGGTCAGCGCTTGTGAAGGGTACAGTCGTTCAGGTACTGATGCAAAAATGCATAAAACCTCAAATAAACTGAATTGAACTGCAAATGAAAAAGATAAATAAATAAATCAGACATTTGTTCTCGGACGTGTAAACACTTAACAAAGTGAGTGTTTCCATAGTGTACTGGTTTGTACACCAAAACCCTGGTTTGAGCCCAGATGGAGACAAATCCATCCGGTATTTGTCTCCATCCAGGAGGACTGACAGGAGGGGTCACATGGCATAAAAATCGTAGTGGTGTAGTAAACAACAACAACAACAACAACAACAAAACATTTGTGTACAGAATATTTTTATCATTACATTTACATTAAAGCCAATGATTCATTCCATGTGTGGCAACCAGTGTTGGTCAAGTTACTTGAAAAAAGTAATCAGTAACTAATTACTGATTACTTCCCCAAAAAGTAATCCCATTACTTTACTGATTACCTATTTTCAAAAGTAATTAATTACTTAGTTACTTAGTTACTTTTTAAAAACACGATTTACAACCTGAATAGGTGATAAAGCGATAGATCTTTCAGCCCAATTCTACTTTTTCTGCATAATCCATCATACAAAATGTAATCAAATGGAAAAGTCTCTTTTTAAAACTTGTTTTATTAGTTTTAATCTTTTAACTTTATGCATCAAGCAAAAATTTAATTATATGCAACATTCTCTGACTGGAAGAAATTTGTTTAACATTTAAACCTATTTTCTGCACATTCAGCACATAAAATAAAATATTTTTTGTGTTTACACGCAGTCTTTCAAATAGATGCAAGTAAAACACAGCAGAAAATAAATAAAGTCAAAGACTCAGCGGTCCTGTTGCTCTATTTTCACCTGTAAAGCAGGAGTGGGGTAGGCGGAGGTTTACCCTGGTGCAGGTGTGCCGCGGTCAGTGGAAGAATCCGCGAGTTTCTCTGTGAGTTTCCCATTACGTCGTAGCTACTCGGTGCTTGCTCGGAAGTTTAGGGGTTTTTTTCTCTGTAAAAGAAGTTTTCTTCCCACGCACAGCGGACACTAATGTTTTTGTCACTTTTTATGGAATCAAACTCAAAGTAAGGTCAGTACTTCCACGCTTTAAACGCTGCACGCTCATACTCTCTCCTGCACTCGATATGTGATCCATTGTTGATCTGCACACAGCTGTTGTCACGAACGTCGCACTCGCTTACGTCACTGTCATGAGACATTCTCGCAAAAAAAAATCACGGTTTTAGTAACGCAGTAACGCAGCGTTCCTACGGGAAAGTAACGGTAATCTAATTACAGTTTCTGCAATAGTAATCCCTTACTTTACTCGTTACTTAAAAAGTAATCAGATTACATGCCCATCTCTGGTGGCAACTACGACACTGGTTTGTCCCTGTTTTGAGGCCTCAGTGTTCGATTGTTGGTGCTGCTGTGTTGACTTTTTAGACATGGAATAAAGAGCCTGGTGATTAACCAAGGCTCCAAACG
This sequence comes from Simochromis diagramma, assembly GCF_900408965.1. Taxonomy (NCBI): domain Eukaryota; kingdom Metazoa; phylum Chordata; class Actinopteri; order Cichliformes; family Cichlidae; genus Simochromis; species Simochromis diagramma. The sequence continues at coordinate 1,242,365 of NW_024387471.1, read as the reverse complement.
TGGCGAGGAAGATGCATCCACAGACTGTTTTTTTTCCTTGTATGAGGCTATAAAAATGTGTTTCTGCCATATTTCTGTGTTGTAACCAGCAACCTGCTTCAGGAGCCTCCCGTGGTCACTCGAGGAACAGTTCACCGTGAACTTTTTGCCTTTTTCTGGCTTCACCTCGTTTCTTGTTTTTTTGACGCTCTTTCTCTCGACTGCAAGTTAAACCGCTTCGTACGTTACAGGCTGACAGGTTAGTCAACCACAACACACTGTTCAATGTCCCGCTATGTCAACTTAAAGTCACTGTGAACGCTGCTTGGCGTTAGCTTCCTTCCAGGTGACAATGAAGGTGCCCTTCAGCCAGTGTTTCAGAAAACGCAGCTTTCTCCACAATTTTGAATCCTAATTTGAACTTTTTTCAATTTTCATGAATTGAAATTAAACTTGAATTGACTTGTAAATTTGATAATGAATTTTTCTTTGGTTTCCTGAACTCAGAACTAAAACCTCTTGACCCTGTACGCAGATTTTAATGTTAATGACATTAAAACTCATTAAAACATAACTAAAACACAACTTCTCCTAAACGTCTGATGCAGTATCCTGTTACAAACCGCACTCACTTGGCCTTTACGACCAATAATCATTGCTTGTTTTTTTAACCATGTCTATTTCACAGCTGTGGCAAACACCAACATGTGGTGCTGAGATAAAAGGAGGCTGTGGGAGGCCCGGTGCTAGCTAGTGTTTAGTTTCAGAAGGGAATGGATGATTCACATTGACTCAATGTCCAGCAAGTCCAAATCCTGTAACGACAGGAGACCACAGACTTCCTGGCTTCATTCCTTCTGTCAAATAAAACGTTTGCTAATCTTGTAATTATAACGCATAGTCAGCACTTATTTGCCTCTTTGCCAGTAATTCCTTCTGACACCAAACGATGCCGTGTTTGACCGGCTATTATTGTGACCAGGTATTATTCATCCTGACCAGACTTCACACTGTGCGATCAGTTGTGTATCTCTGAAGTCATTCTCTGCACTGTAGCCTAACCCAGAGTACGAACACAACACTGAGAACATGTCTGCAGTGGATCTGCTCCTGCTGTGTGCATCGGTAGTCCACCTCAACACATCTACAGTCTGAAGGAGGCTGTAAAACTCTGAAAACGCTCTCTTTCATTATGAAAGGCATAACGAAATAAATACCTGCACAACTGTTAAATGGTCACATATAGTTTGAAACACCTATTTATGATCTTTAAATTAAAACGCACCGTTGTCCATCTCAGCCACTGTATTTAAGATGACAGGGCAACAGTCAGTGCCACTCATGTGTACCGTATTCTCCGCACTATAAGGCGCACTTAAAATCCTTTAATTATCTCAAAAATCGACAGTGCGCCTTATGTATGAATTCTGGTTGTGTTTACTGACCTCGAACTGACTTTATGTGCTACACGGCGCTCAGACATCTCTCAAAAATGTTTTAGTACAACCTTGGTAAGCTAGGAAGCCGCAGCGCCTGATGGGTTGTTGGAGCATTACGGCTACCGTAGTCAGGAGCCTCGCGGAGTCATCTGGGTCCTAAACTCCGTCTGGTTCAGGTCCCAATGTCAAACGAACACTGCAGCATCACTGAGAGTTACAACTGTCTAAATTCTTTCATCTTTAATAAAATGATCAGCGTTGCTGCTTTACCAGGTGTAACAATGAAGTTTAACATCCAGGCATCCATGAAAACAGAACAGAGTTAAAAGTTAGCAGGAAGTTAGCTCGCTAGCTTCCACCTAAACATGATATAGCATGTTCTGACTGAGAGATTTCTGAAAAAATCAAACGTACAGCTCTGCTGTCACTTCCAACATAAATGAAGACAGAAAACTAAACAGCAGTGACGTCTGTAGGGTTACTGAAGTTGGGCTAGCTGCTATATAATGATGTGCTACAGCTATGTTAGCATAGCATAAACACAGTGAAGCTGGAGGATGAACGCTAACGCTTGTTTCACTTAATGTGCCTTATAATCTGGTGCGCCTTATGGTCCGAAAAATACAGTATTTTTAAGTTTATAAGAACACAAATAGTTATTGGAAGATATAACTAAACACTAATCAGTGTATATTTAAAAGTACAATATCCTATTACTGTACCTTTAAGGTGAAACTGCTCCTAATTATAAAAACCGCTGTGAAGAGTCGATGCTGTATTTGTGACTCGGGTCGAGTAAAGTCGTTTAAAACCAAAAAACTACAAACAATCAGCGCTGGCACCATCACTCCCTCCTGAGAAAATAAAACTACAGGATTTTTGCTGCATCTGAAGAACCACACTGCCTGTGTCCTTAACAGCTCCTGGGCTGAATGTTCAAAATATTTCGCAAATCAGCTGTTCTTCCTGCTGTCTTAGACGTGCAGCTGCTGTAAAGACTTTCTTACCTTGATCATACGAGAGAGGTCTCCAGCATCTGCTAGCTCCAGTACTATGTTCAGCTCATTGTCCTCAATAAAAGACGCGTGGTATTTTATCACATTGGGATGGTTCAATTGCTGACAGGGGGAAAAGAAAAAGACAGACGTGTCATTCAGGAAGCATAAAAAGCAAAAATAAGACTTGCTGGTGACACTTGTCACATTAAGAACCGACATGGTCACATTCCTCAGGCGTCTTGCAAACTTATTACACCATTTATATAAAATGAGCCTGACCGTAACAAACACAGGTTTGTGTCATGAACTTTGACCACCAATTAAAACAAGACTGTTTAAACCGTACATGGGATTCATACATGTGGACCTAATGAGAAGCTTTAGTCCCCAAGTGTGACAAAGCTGGCTGACATGTCACAACAGCCCCCTGTCTCTGATGACAACAACTCATGTGTGAGACACACACACACACACACACACACACACACACACACACACACACGCACGCCTGACAGGCTGACACGGCTGGCAGTCAGAAAAACAAGCATCCCAGCCTCTGCTGCAGCTGAGATTCCTTCCTGTTGGTTGGTCAATAAGGCAGGAACAGCATTCCTTGTAGTAAACAAAAAGTTTCAATCCATCCAGAGCAAGAAGAGGGAAAGGGGGGAGGGGGGGAGAAGCAGTGAAGAGGAACAAGCAAATGACACAGTGACACAGACAAGCAAGGCGGATGATGGAGACAGGGCAAGGTGAAGAGCTAGGGAACGAGAACAAAGGTGAGGGAGGAAGAAAGAACGGGAGAGCGGTACGGTGAGCCGAGTTGGAGCAGAGGGGGAGGGAAAGGGAAGCGGCGGTGCTGTGCGAAGAGTCGCGGCGGTGATGCGAGCAGACGGAGTGGTGTGACACGCGTCCTCCGCTCTGCTTTCTGTGCTGTGATTAAAGAAATGTTCATGCTCTGGATGATGCTGAGAGGAGCACAGTACAGTACAGTACGCTATACTCTCCACTCCATCTCTGCATCCTTCCACATTCCCCTCTCTCATTTGTTCTCCCGTTCCCTTCCTCATGTCTCCATCTTTCCTTCTCCCTCCCTCGTCCTCTCTCGCCAGATGTATTTTTGGCTCGGAGTGGCAGTTCTGCACGGCTCCACGCTGTAGCACAGCCGAGGAGCGATGACAAGTTCTCCCTCCCCTCCTCGCCCCGCTCCTCTCCCACAACTTCAACCCCAGGCGAAGGATACAGATATGTTCGCATGCAGATGTTTATGTAAATGATGGATGGGACCTTACTGCAATACAACAGCCATTCGTTGGGAAATATCGCATAGAGTCTCGCATGATTATGTAATTACACATGCTGGCTGAGACCCACCGGTGTGTGTAATTACTTAATCATGCACGACTCGATGTGAGATATTTGTTGAGCTGGTGATGTGCTCCAAAGAAGAACGAGACACTGACTAATGTAACGTGATGGCACAAAATTAAGCATGCTAGCAAATTAAGTAACAGCGTAATTATAAATGAAATTAGATGCCAACAGGAAAGCAGCTGGTAGGAATGGAAACTGTTCGTTTAGATGTGAATCGGCGTTTACTCGGCCTCTCCGGCAGAAAGGAATCGTTTGCGTTCCACTAACGTGTTTTCCACTTCACCGAATGTAAAAATAATCCACTTTAGCTTGTTAGACGAAGGATGGATTAAACGCACATAATGAAACACATTTAAAGTACATATTAATGTTTAAAGAATATATTATTGCTCGTACAGAGAACAAGATAAAACTGATTTTAAAGCTGTAGCTCGTTTTATTAACAAAACATGGACCCGGGCATATTGTTCAAATATGGCACCGTATAGCACAAGAGCTTCAGCTGCCTTTGCCTTATTGGATCACGACACGGTAGAGAATTAAACGTGAGGTTTGATAACATGTTCTCCGCTGAACTGTCCACCAACAGTACAATCTGATAGATATCAAACCAAACACAGGAAAAAACCTGACATCATAACAGCCTTTCACTGCTCATTAGGGAAGATAATTAATCAGAATACGACCCAAGACAGTAACCGTAAGTAAGAGGAAATCATCAGAGCGGCAGAGCGCTGGCTCTTCCTACAACCAACATTCCCATCAGGAAAAATTTAGACAAAAGGACAGAAGGAGAAGTGAGATTCTCGAGTTGAAGTCATCATGCCACAGCAAGAAATAACAGATGAATGAGCAGACACAAACACAGACAGACAAACAAACAAACAGACATACTGTTGAAAGGTCTCAACAGAGTGTGTGTGTGTGTGTGTGTGTGTGTGTGTGTGTGTGTGTGTGTGTGTGTGTGTGTGTGTGTGTGTGTGTGTGTGTGTGTGTGTGTGTGTGTGTGATCATGGGCGACTGTGCGTCACTCCATTCGAACCATGCCAGTGTGCCTCTCATTATTCTGATTTGGCTCTGTCTCCTGTTGGCCTGTCTAGTGGAGGATAAGGGAGAAGGACTCTCTCTCTCACTCAGTCCTTTATTATCAGGCTGGCTGGGCAGCCGGGGCCAGGCACAGCTCCATGTTCACCAAGAATCAGCTCGTAGGATAAAAAGAAGGAAAGAAAATGGATGAAGGAAACAAGGCAGTGAAGGAGAAAATGGAAAATCAAAAAAAGCAAAAGCAGCCGAGACAGGAGAAATAAATTCTATAGATTCAAAGACGATTAAAGGGAAGAAATGCAGAAATGTAGGCGTTGCATACAGGAAATGAGAGACACGGTCACGGGGGTCAGTGTAACGTTTAACTCTGTCCTGACCCCTTTTAGGAGGTCAGAACTACAAACAGGAAAACCCTGCTGTCTTCTGCCATCGACTCAACAGTCTGCTACTCAGATTACAGCCTGGTCTCGCCTGCATCAGAGTATCGTTGTCTTTGATTGGCCCAAAAAGCCCCGGGAGCTCCAATGAAGTCTGAGTGGCACAAACTAATTGGTTGTGTTTTGTGTTTCTGTCTAATGTGTACGTCTGAGCGTACATATGAGCCCAAACTGCCTGCAGTGCACACGCGTCCGTGAAGGAAAGCTACAGATAGGGCTGCCAGAACTGCGCGCACACACACACACACACACACACACACACACACACACACACACACACACACACACACACACACACACAGTCAGATAACACAGGCAGGGCTCTGACACACATCTAGGATCTCTCAGACAGGAAAGACATCGGAGCTGTCGTTAGTTTGTTCATTAGTGCTTAAGAGCAGCCTGGCTGACACATGTTAAAGGTGGTTTAATAAGCACAAAAACTTCATTGCACAAAGAAAAAACAGTAAAGCTAAATTAAGCAAAGTGAGGAGACACATGAGAGACGCTGCTACGTCTCCATGCTGATGCACTGTTGGCTGGTTTTAAACATTACAAAAAGATTGTTAAAAAACAACAACACAAAAAAACCACAATAGTTTTGGCATTAAAAAGGAGCCGATGTGTGCCTGGGGGGATTTAACACTGCTGTACCTCTGCACGCACACACACGCACACACACACTCAAGGAGAAAGCAATACACACACACACACACACTTATTCACATTCTCACTTGTGTGCACAAATGCTCCAACACCCCTCTGCATTTGTAACAATCCGAGGAAACGCACGCACACACAGCACGCAGATCCACGCCGTCTGGTGCAGATCAATTGTTTTCATGTGGTAGAAGGTCTCAGCTGAGGCACCTTAAGAGAACAGAGCGCAGCGCATGGCGCCGTCTCCCTCTTCTCTGGTTCTTTACCTTAAGGAGATCTATCTCTTTGATGCAATCTTGCCGAGCTTTGGCATCCATCAAGTCGAATATCTATCAAGAGATCAAAAGGGGAGAGAGAGAGAGGGTGAGAGAGGACAGAGAGGAGGTGTTATGACATATTCAAAAAATGTAAGATGGAGAGATGTAGAAAACTAAGGGTGGAAAAAAACACTAAACAGAGAACACGGTTACTGTTATCTAGAGGGTGGCGCTGGAGTGTCTACAGGTGTTTCATATCTGAGTAACAAGCCCGTATATCTGAGGTGTGTGTGTGTGTGTACACAACGTGTCCTCTTATCAATGTGTGCGAGTGTAGAAGGCAGTGAATACCACAGATACTGTCAGTGCAGATACACACAAGTGCAGAGTCACACTGTGAGTCAAACTGCACTTCACAGGCAAATAACTCACAAATGTGACTTTGTTGAATATGCTGACCGCTCTGGCGGCACTAACACAATCACAATTACATTCTCTTAAATTTCTCTACATAGTGACAAGTCGAACTCAGCGAGTGTGACCCAGCTGCGTTTGTCCAGAAACAGCAGCAGTATTTATATGTGAGCTTCTACTGCTGTAAATGCTCCGTGTATGGCTGAGGTGAACTTCAAGGACCGAAACACCCGCTGGTGTGAATATATTAGCATTGGCCTCGTGACAGATTTAACTCGGGCTAAATTTTACGCTCCTCACCTGAATTTTCTTCAGGGCCATAGACGTGTTGTCCAGCAGATACCTCGCTCGGTACACCTCGCTGAACTGGCCGCGTCCAATCTTCTTCTCGATCTGGAAGTTAGCCAGTGAATTATGGCCCATATCTGGCTGCAACGGTTTCTGGAGGAAACAGGAAAGATACAACTAGTAACTATTCACGCATGATATCAGTCCATGAACACGTGCACACACTCTCTCTTTCTCTGTGTAAGAGAAAAACAAATAAAAAACAAAGTATTTGCAGGATTTTTGCTGTTGCCACTAGTTTGTCACTGAGGTGAAACCATCTGTGCGTTACTGAAAGATAAAAAAGACGAGGGCTGGAGGATGTGGGTTAGACGCTGCCAAAGATGCTCATAAAGGTCTTCAAGGACGATTGTAGCTGCTAAACTGGTGGACCTAAATCTTCACCACCACGTCTGTATACATACAAGCAGAAAGGGGAGCGAGTGAGTCAGCGCTCAGAGCACAGAAACTTAGCTGGCTTCAAACACACCATTTATTTTCAGGATAAAACACAGTCAGAACCCCAAATACAAGCTAAAATCCCCGTATACAATAAAAATAGTGTTTGCAACCCGCTAAAAACCCTGCCGGCAGGAATGATTATATTTCCACTGTGTGACACGATCATTCAACTTTTTGAAGGTAGCAAAACGGTATCATGTCATGTAGGGCTGCCACAAACGATTATTTTGATAGTCGACTAGTCACCGATTATTTTTGCGATTAGTCGACTAATCAGATCATCATCCATTGGACGTAAAACGTACAGCTTATTGCACCAGCAGCATCTGCTCTTATATAACTATCATTAGCTTACAGCTTTAAGTGTGTAAGGTCTGTGCTAACTAAAAATAAAGACAAGATGATAGTTTATTAAATTTTAATGAAATTTGCAGATTGTTTCGGTGAAGTTTAATAAACTCCTTGCTATCTAAAATATAACAGGACACCGGAGTATATTCTGGAGCATCTCACACTTCTGATAATCAGCTGTCTGCTTGGTTTATTCAGCTGTGTAAAAACTATAACTTTAATCTCAGCCAAACCGATTTACTCAGGAACAAATAAAATACTGAAAAAAGCCAAACAATAACATTTTAAGTTATCTAAGTGACTTATATATCATGTTTAACCTGAGTAGCGAAAGACAGCGGTGGGTTTGAAAACGATTTGCCGGGAGTCCGGTGTTCTCACGGCTCTAGTGAGCCTTGCCCCCGGCTAGCTATCGAGCTAGTGGGTAACAGACGTCTCCGAAAACGTCGGAGCGCTTTTGAAAGTATGCGGTGTCTTGATAAACTGAGCAGATATTTGAGGTTTACACAGCTACATTCTCGCCTGAAAATATGTTAAACGTTTATTTTGTGACCCAGAAAGAATAATAAGAATAATATTAAAACTAACTAGCTGCCGCCATTGTTGGAAACTGAGCTGGGCTGGGCTGCGCTATGAATTCTGGGACACAGCTTCTTCTTCTTCTTCGGGGTTTAACGGCAGCTGGCATCCTTGTACATGCAGTGCTGCCATCTTCTGTTTCAGTCCGTTATTACACTCTTAAATCCTGCTACTTATTCCTGCGTCTTTTGGGATCTTAGAAAGCTTCAAACGACACGTCGACTATTAAATCAGTCGTCGACGATTTTAATAGTCGACGTAATCGTGACTAGTCGACTAATCGTGGCAGCCCTAATGTCATGTATGCCAAATGTAATGCTTTATTACTACAGTAACATGATATTGTATTAGACCGTGCACTTACACCTTGCAACATCCAGGGAGGCTAACACGCTGTTCTGTAGCAAAAACAGAGCAGAGCAAAGGTGAGTTGACTATTTTCCAATGAGGACGGGAAAATAGTCACGTAAATATAGGCGTCATATTATTTAATCCAAGTGTTTTTTCTGTTTGTGTGTTTGATCAAACGGCACCCGTGAAATCCTCTCCCTTCATCTGTCGAGTCCCATCACTGACAGTCTGGCACTGGGCCACAGAACAAAGTACTCCACACCTCTCCTCACTGCGTGAGTGATTGTACCTACTGAGTCACTCACCTCCGCAATTAAAAACACTCAAAAATAAACCAGAATGAGCCCCTTGGATATAATGTGTGAATAATACACATAGCGTGCTGTGTGACCTTTCCAGCCTTTTGGTAAACTTGTAAAAGGCGTCAGCAGGAACAAACACAAGGTGACAGATATCAGAATGCTGCATGTCACCAGCGCTGCTGTGGGAGCAGCTCAGGGGGCGAGTGACCTAGGACCGAGGGGAGGGAAATAAAAAGGTGGAGAGGGTCAAAAATGAATCTGCTGGGTGCTAAAACACACAGGAAGGGTGTGTCATTACAGCTGTTCGCTCTACACAAAGTTACAGTGGGCACCCACTGAAAAACATACACGATACAGCTGACCTGAGAGAGGCACGAGGTATCGTTAAAGTAAAAAACACTTAAAGCCAACGAATATATCAGAAAGAAATAAGAAGAAGAAATAACCTGAAATAATTTATTCAAAGGCCAAAAATCATTTCTGCAAAAAAACAAGTAAAATAAGAATAAAAAGGCATGAAATTCAGACAATGATGAGAAGCACAATATCAAACTGGATTGTTAACACTAGAATGGATGATTTATTTTGGGGGGGGGGGCACCGATTCATGCGTTTTCAATGTTTTTCCGCAGCTGACAGCCAAAGGAAGAGGCGCGAGCCAATCAAATGCCCTGCCCAATTAACACCGCTGAGGTGTGTGCATTTTTCAGCATGACACCGCCGTCATCCCGAGCTGTCAGGACTCACAGATGATGCACTCTTCCACAATCCACAACAAACCCTTCAACACAACCGTACGTCTAAAGGAGGGACTACGAGGATTCACTACGACAACACGGAAAACACTGACATCTGACAGATGACTGAAAGATCTATATCCATACATTTTATGGAGAGTTAGTTAAATTAAACCTATACATACTCATTATTATCTCCAAGGTGTGTTGCGCTGAAAATGCAACCATATTGGGGGATGATTTCGCATAATGTGACAGAAGCACTGATGCAAAGTTGCAGTGGGATGGACAGAGAGGGAGAGAGAGCAATAAGGGGAGGGAGAGAGAGCAAAGGATGGAGCTGGGAGGACAAGAGGGCATTGCTTTCATTCGCTGCGTGGTAGCTTGACAAATGTTAGCATGAGCCTCTAAAGCGCTGTGACAACCGCCTGCTGAGAGCACAGTCTTGCTAATGTGTCCTGGCATGCCAGCCTCGTAATCACACATTTACATATGCAATGACCTACATTTGCATGTCAGATCGCACACTGTCCAGCGTGATTAACAGTGGGCACCTCCCCGTGTGCAGTCGCCCTGGGTGGCAGCAGAGGCCATGCGAGGGCGGAAGAGAGGGCTGGAGGGAGGGCGGCTTTTCTGGCAGCCAAGGGGCCGGGCTGCCAGGCAGGATTATGTCAGCCAGTGCCCCCGACATTAGACACTTCATTAGAGCTAATCTGTTTAGCAGTGGGCAGTGTATGTAAACTTCACAGGCCATTTGCGGCACCTCTTCGCCCCCTGGCCTGGCCTTCAAAGGGCAGCCGGGCCACAGCTGACTGACAGGCCGTCTCATCTGCTGCACATGGGTGTCACACAATCAGGAGCTCCCAGCTGAAAGACAAGGCCACACACACACGCACACCTACAAAGGAAGTCACAGAGGAACATCCCTGAGTGACGCAGAGGTCACGGTCTGGCCAAAAACGGGAGAGGAGGATTTTGGACGGATCTAAATCTGACTGTTCATGTGACGGACAAATATCATGACCTCAAACACAAACGTGGTTGTTAATCAGGGCTCGTATTTATATTTATGCGTTTGTGTGCAACATCTGCCAGAGAATGCCGAGACCGGTCGACTGAAGCGAGCCCCGACCGCGCCTGAGCACTGTCCATTTTTGTTTTTCTAATGCAAATGGTGCAACTGCTAAGTTAATATAAGTACCACATTAAAAAAAAAAAAAACCTGTCCCCATTATTCTTTTTACACATATTAGTTCACGTTGAAAAGAAATCATTTTAAAACGCAGTAACGATCAGGTTACGTGTTTATGAAATTTCACCCGTTTACCTGAAACGTCGAGGCGGGTTTACACTGGAAGTAGGAAATGAATTTATCTCCATCCCTCTCTTACTGTTAACACTCAATCTAAAAAACTGACCAATATTATGTCAATGAAACATTGGTATGTGACCGGAGCTGCAATAATACTGTAAAGTTGTACAAATAAAAACCTCACTACACAACGTCGCAGCAACGGCTCAGGCCCAGGCATGTCTGAGAGCAAAAGCCTCCGGTGACAATTTAGTGCTTAGAAAGAAAACTCCTTCAACTGCCTCCTGAAAAGCAGAGCACTTTGCAAAATATGCAAGAAAATTGTTCTTGCTCAACATGGAAACGACAAACTTGTTTAGCCGCTTTGGGCTAACACACCATGGAGTAAACTAAAGAAATGATAAAGTGTTGAAAAGTTACATTTCTATGTCAAATTTCCAGGTAAAACTACTTTTCTGTTTACACTTGACTTATTGTGTGCCGCTGGATATAATGCTGCCTTAGGACTACTGTACTGTAATTTCCATGCAGGCACTCTTTGAATTAGGAAGTGTGTCATGGATTTACATGCACTTATAAATGCTGCTGCTTGCAAGCTGCAAGCATTAATAAAATTTTCAGCATTTTCCTTCCATGTGGTCAAAAATACGATTATTGCGATTTAATGTTGAACCCATATGACCCACCTCTGACAGTCGACCTGAAAATGTGTTGATGGTAATGCAACCACTTTATCCTGCTGTTGTTTATACACACATGGTACATCCTGAATTTAAATGTTTGTATCGCAATCACAATCCAAATTGTGCTTTTCCAGCTTGGACCCACATGAAGAGCAAAAAAGAAATAAAACACTGAAATATCATTATCCCAAAATGTTTTTGCATGTGGAGGCCGTGTCGTCTTACCCATACCCAGAACTATATCAATAATAGTTCACGTATCAATAATCCAACACATACTGTTACCATCTCATTCAAAATATATACTTACAGGTTTCTCTCCTATATATGTTTTGTATCATCTGTTGAAGTTGTGATTCAGTAGCTTCCGCTCTTATTTATAAAACCTCTGATGAAATAAATTAAAAATGGCTGTGATGCAACTGCCTCTTTCCATCTGCAGTCACCGCTCTCGATCAATGTCTGACCCACACACTCCGTGAAAGGTCGCAGGTCACGAGTCTGCAGTGAAAGTAAAGGTGGGAATCCTTTTTTCGACAGTTATGTTGAAGAGGAGGCCGAATAGCTGGGAGTCGTGGAAGACGATGCATTTGGCTCTACAGCTTGTGGTCGCCTCCTCAACCACTGAGGTAAAGCAGCACCCATTACTGCAATTTGTTTAATATTAACAAATAGTGTGATAGATACAATGTTATCTTTTTGTCCCCAACATCTTTTTAAATTAATAAAACTTCAAAGTCTGTTACTATTTTATTTTTATTGGTGCAAAATGGGATCATAAGCGTCACAGACTGACCATCACGGTCCAAACCTGTCCTGAATGTTGCACCTGACAGCCCGGGCCACACTAACTGTCAGCACTAATCCACTATTACAGGAATGTTGGACGTTAGCGGTCGCCAGTCCTCTGTGAGATAATGAGCTGTTATAGTCACATAATGAATCCACAGCCTGTGACCTCAACATGTTGCAAGTTAATGCAACTCTTTCTGCTGAACTCTGAATGTCCTCTTCACGCTCCACTTCTCCGTGGCGCCAGGGTACGACTTTGTCCGAACAGAAACATTTCGATGGCGGGAGCTTTCCGGTGCCTAAAGTGTCAAACACTTTTCCCACACGGTCGTATAGACATGGGTCTGTGCAGATAAAGCAGGTCATTGAATGTGTGTTTGTTTTGGGTAGTCTGTGTCGGGGTTGTGGTGACGGCAACAGCTGGGCGATCACGGCAATTTTGATCCCATTTCCCCAGTGATGCACAGAAAAAATGTGTCATTATGCTGAGATTCATTATTAATTAAATGTGCAAAGCCATAGCTTGATGTTTTACTCCACATACAACAAACACCTGTAACAGCGACACATGTGGACGCACGCGGGCGCGCACAGAGGCTCGCGGCTGGACTACTACATACACCGATCGCTCACAGTCATCATCAGATGAGAGGAAACAGAAAGAGGATATTTCTCACTTTAGGATGGATGTTAAAAATAAAAACAGAGCATAATGTCACCACATTTGGGAAAAGGCTCTTTTATCACGTCTCCCACCCGGTGCTTCAGTCGATGACGAGCGAAGGGGAAGGTGCGCACAGGAGAGACGGGTGAGGTGCTTTACAAAGAAGAAAATTAACTCGTCAAAATAGAACAACTTCAGATCCAAGTACAAACTTAAAGGACTGGTAAATGTTTTTACATTTTTATTTAGTGCTACTGCACATCATCATCATCATCATCTGGGTCCACAGTGACTACAATGTAACCACAGACAGCAGTGTAATCATAAATGGGCTATTTTTGCAATTAGTTCATAATATTACTACAGCAGTTATCAATAAAAAAGCAGCCTGACTTTGAATGTCTCGCTATTGTTGTTATTTAAATAACTGAAACTAAGTTTTGAGCTCTTCTAAATTTTGGCCCAAAGATTTTTACCTGTAAATGTTTCCAAATATTGACTTTTAGTGTCCCCGATTACTGATAATCAGCAACATCAGTGTTGTTGTCTAAAAAATAAAATAAAATAAAACATACTGGTCAACTCTCACAGCACGCTCACATCATTCACATTATTCCAGCTTGAGGACAAGCTGCAGGATACGAAGATAAAGTGGCAGCTGCGCAAGGCATTATGGGTAACGCCGGTGAGGGACAGAATGTCTCGGGTATAAAGGTGACACACAGCCACCACGAGCTAGCAGGGGGACTGAAAAGGAGAGAGGAAAGTAGAGCGAGAGACAGACGGGGAGCAGACAGACAGCTCATTGGAGGAGGTGTGATATGGGCTGCCCGATAATGACACCGTTGCCAAACACAACTGACAAGACACATGGAGAGTGGAAGAGGGAACGGGAAGACGGGATAAAGATAGGGTGGGGGGCAGTGGGGGACAAGCAGCAGAGAAGAGAGGGCCGACGTGACAGCCCAGCAGTGCCGACGGCTGCCACAGAAAGGCCAGCGGCAGCAGAGAGGTGATGTCTCACATGGAGAGAGACTGAGAGGCACGCAGGCGCCGGGAAAGAGAAACTCGGGGCACAGACGTACGAGGAGGGCTAAAGTTGAAAGCTCGTCACTCTGCTCTGGCATGCTATCCTGCAGTGAACAGCTTTTTAGACAGCAGAGGTTTTCAAAAATAGACTCCAGAGTTAATAATCAGTGGGTGCACGTCTATTTGTTGTGGATGTGGAGACTTAACAGTAACACCAGAAAAATCAAAGGCAAAAAAGGAAGAAAGAGAAAATGACCTACGACACGGACACCAGTGAAAAAGTAGAAGAAGACCAGTTCACACATTATAAAACCAAAACTCTTCATCTTGTTAACATAATATAAAAATAAAAAGTGCATATATTAAAATAACTAAGTTATCAGCTAAGCTCTCCAGATGTTTAATCCAAGACTCCATGAATACACTTTCTTTCTCACCACTGTCCAGATGTTGGCTGTGATGCAGAGCTTTGTCATCAGTAATGTCAGTTTAATCTCAAAACAGGATAAACAGGAAGAAATACGGTCTCGAGAGATCTCGACCAAAATACTATCAGACTGTGCTGAGGACAACGTCGTTTTCACATGAAAACAGTGTTTCCAAAATATGTGGAATTAGCTCGGCTGTAGTCCAAAACAGACAGAGACGGATATACGATAAGACAGCCAGGAACACAAGAAGAGACAGACACGGCAACTAGCAGCCCTGCGGTGAGGGGGGGGGAGCGACTCCCACTCTCACCAGTCACCAGCCCCCTTGAGAAAGCACCATGCAATATTCATCCTCAGCCAGTCAGCCAGCGAGCCAGGCAGGCAGTCAAACCGGCAGGATTCACCCCAAAGGTGCTTCTTCTTCTCCTTCCACACCACCTTGTCTCAGCGCTTACAGACAGATCTGTGTCTGTCAAACTCTGCAGTGACGATCAAACTCCGGGGGGATGGTGGTGGAGGGTGGGGGGGTCCCCACTAACCCTCCCACTCACTCAAGAGCAAATGCACCATTAAAAATGCACATCTTACCAGCTCATCTCGTTTAACTAATGCATATGCATCATACCTCCGGGACCAAGAGAAATTATATTGCAAGTGATACAGAATATCCTTCATCACATATACAATTCAGATTTCTCCAGGAAGAGGCTGGTAGGGTTTTTTTCTCCCTTTGCTGCCGAGTAGACTGAACCTTAGGAAAACTGTGAAACGGATACAGGACTTGTTGAAAGACACCCATCTGGATGCTGGTTAGACAGTCATCTGCATAATCTGACTCCATCTTCCGCTGAATGTGGAATCGGTTCAAACATGTTCTGTGAGACTGAAAAAATGATGCAATATGGAAAGTTCACCGTGCTCCCGAGTACCTAAGCGAAAGAGGTGAGCCTAGAATTAACACTGATGTAAACTGCTGGAAATAGATGGAACAACACAGAGCGAGAGAGAAAGAGATCATTAAGACTGAACAACAACACGTAACGAACTGCTGGGAGATCAGCTGGAGATCTACTGTATGTGTGCGTGTGCGTGGGGGGACGGTTGCCTAAGTCAAATTAATTATTAGCGCTTTTATCTGACTTTCTTCTGTGTGCAACCCAATTATCCTTAATTTTGCAATTACAAATCTCAGAATAATCAAGCCCCTTGGCAGTTCCAGTGTTAATGTTGCCGTGCCCTTGCATACGCATTGAAAAAATAAATAGATAAAAAAATGAAACAAAAACAACAACGAGTACGGAGCCTATTTTTAGTGCTCCTTTCTCAAAAAGATTCCACGTTTACTCAGGGGCATATGGATGATCTTCTTTGTTTAAAGTCTATTCAATACTTATGGAGGCAAAAACATCCTTCTGTAGAGAAATCAATGCGCCTGAAGTTGGAAGACGATATTAAAATCCAACAGCGGCCTGATCTGCACAGAGCAAACTTGAGTTGTATCGAACCGAAAGAGGCTTGCGAGGAGGCCGGGCTCCGGCAGCCTCCAGATCTCTGATCAATAGTAACAACTCAACATTCATCCACTGTCTGTCTTACACAGGCTACAGAGGTCTGAATGAAGATCAGGCTGAAAGATACATCTTGATTGATGCAGAGAGAAGAGATGAGCATGAAATATTTACAGTTTAAAACAGGAATTAGGAGGAATACAACAGATGAAGGAATTTCCCATCATTCTTCAATCTATAATCAAACTAAACGGCATTGAACACATCTGTTAAATAAAGGCTAAGACAGGTGCTGACCACAGGATGCCGAGGCTGAGTAATTCCATTTTTATCTTAGTCTGCATCCTACTTCAGATCCTAAGTCCTTCTGACTGGTGTTGCAGTGTGCATCTGTGTGGGGTTACCTGGGGTTGAAACACTGGCACAGCTGCTTGCTGTCCTTGTGGCTGCGTGTCCATATCCATGGTGTTAGGAGCTTGATCCCGTACACCTCTGCGAATCACACAAACAAAACAGGACTCACGCTTAGACGATGCAACGCTGATCATCAGGTGAAACAAAAGTCGATCATTTCCCTTCAACAGTACGATTAAATTGTATTCAAATGTGGAGCAATGTTCGTTCTGCAGCATCAAACTAAGGAGTGACGGTTGCCCCGGTGTTGAGTTTCAGCAGCTGAAACCTAGGTCACGTCTTTGGATATGATACTCTTTGTCTGGGTCCCTCTCGAGTTGCGCCGTGGCCGAGCTTCGGCAGAGATAAAGCTGCTTGGCATTCTCCCAAGGAACCTTTCCTGGGAATTGCAGGTTACACCAGTTACTGGTTTAAGCAATTCCACTTTATTTTTTCTTTTCCGAGAAAATATAAGCCACCTCAGGGTGAAGAGGTGCAGTATGTGTATATGCCATGTTTTTCTTTAATTGCACGTCCTGGCATGTGGCTTAGAAGGAAGCTACTTGCCTGAGCAGCACAACAAGTTGCTTGCCTCATCGTCACAGACAATGCAATAATAGAAAAAAATCACCTGAATGAATAATTTACAGCTTTAAAAATTACGATGCACAATTATATTCACACTTGAAATTAGCTTATGATTCCAGTCTACACTCACCGTTTCAAAATTAACACAGAATTACTTGTGATTTACACGAGATACCCGCCTGTTTAACACAAACCGTGTGCCATCCACGAGGCAACACATGAGGTGAGATATTTGTATGTTTTCAGCATCACAAAAACGTAGCCAAGGACAAGCGTGCACACAC
The DNA here is from genome assembly GCF_900408965.1 of Simochromis diagramma. Classification (NCBI taxonomy): domain Eukaryota; kingdom Metazoa; phylum Chordata; class Actinopteri; order Cichliformes; family Cichlidae; genus Simochromis; species Simochromis diagramma. The sequence continues at coordinate 1,224,973 of NW_024387471.1, read as the reverse complement.
ACACGTGCACACACACGCGCACACACATGCACACACACGTGCACACACGCCGACTGCTCGTTGATAGGAAGCAAATGACTAATGATTGGGAACCGAGGATAAAAGAAATACCAGGAATTACAACTCAACCATGGTTTTGTCTTCTTAGGGACTTATTCACAGGAATAGCACTCAAGCAGACGCACACACACACACACACACACACACACACACACGCGCACACACGCACACGCACACGCACACACACACACACACACACACACACACACACACACACACACACGTAAAAAGAAAAGTTCCACACAGGAGGGAAAGAAAGCACACTTCACAGTGGGCCATTTGCATGTTTTTCCTCCAAAGCCGGTTTGCAGATCTGTTGGTGTGTCACTCGTGTATTGGTCACAGTCTCTTGTCTCTGTTGCATTGAGCCTCCCTGGGCCAATTAAAATGTGCCGGTGTAATGTAGATGAGAATAACACTGAAAAGCAGTCTCTGTGTGTATATCAATCAATCATCTGATCAATAGAGCAATTATATAGCTATCTAACCATATAACTGATTAATAGGTTGACACACAGATTCTTTGGGCAGTTTAATATTTTTATGATGTGTGTCTATGCACTTTGAGCAAACACATCATTTGCAATTATTGCTGTGCTAAAATCACAGATTAGCTTTTTCTTGATGTTCGTGTAAGTTTGGAAGATGGCAAAATTATTTACTCAACCCCGTTTCCAATGGATTTACATCGGCTATGCTGGCAATATGATTCTCTTTACTTATGTAATGGATCATTTATTAATAAGGTTGACATTTTTAAATGCAGAACAGCGTTAAACGCTAAATGATCCTGACTCGTTAATAAACCTGCTGGAGAAAAAGTATTTTTGAAAACAACCAGCTGTGGTGGTTTTTATAAACACCTGGAAAGGTTGTTTGACTGTTTGACCATCAACATTTCAAGCCACAAACGTGCAGCACCAATACGTTAAACAGACAGACGCACTCAAGGTCGTTTGAAAAGTCAAAAGGAGGTGAAAATCACCCTGGAGGTCCTAACAGAGCGTTAACAAAACAGAGAAAAGGCTACATTTACTCAGATACCCATGAACATCTGGACAGAGCCTCAGGCCGCACCGGTACATCAGCCCTACATCATATGTTGCTCCTTTTGATTGGTATCAGAATATTGACCCAGAACAAATACCAATATCAATATTCAACGGTTGTGCCATATTAATTTTGCACAAGCGAAATGTTCGTAGTGTGAAGAGTTCCTGAAAGGCCGTTGATCTGTGCATCTATCACCCACACTTTAAAATCAGTATCAGTACATCATCACTCAAGAGCTTTTATCTATTACAGGATATTTTAATACCAGGTGAAGTCGGGGCCTCTTAGTTTGAACAAGCTGTGTGTCGTGACATTTGGATTTCGCGGTCACAGTGGACTTTCGAGTCACCCGCCCAGCTGGCCTTCGCGGCTGTTGCCGTGATTCTTTGCACTTCAGCCCCGCGCTGTGTTAGATTGAGGCTGGCACCCTTCCTTCGCTCCCTAACCATCTTGTGTTTCTAACCGCCTGAGTGTCAAAATAACCGCAGGGCATCAGAGGACGTTCTTTCGCCTCCTACATCCCACATTAACAAGATCAATTAAGACTGCCACGTTAGATTAACACACACAAGGAAACAACACAATTAACAAATCTAACTCGATCAGGAGGCGTAAACAGGGGAAAATACGCAAACCGTAGCAGTGACTGCGCAAAAACACAACCGGCTTCATCACGCTGACCTTAAATCCCTTTCATCGCACATTCCTCTTAACTGTTCCTCTCGCTGTCTCGATATCCCCGAAAGGTTGCTCGCCACAGACAGGAATTCCTGACTTTCAAAACACATGGAAGCTCAATGTGCCACTCTTGCTTGCATTTCTGTCATGCGGGTGAGAAATGGTGGCTGCCTTTCTGGTAACAGCTAAAAGCTAAATCCTCTACCTATTCATAGATGCATGTCAGAGTCACATTTGGACCTTTGGTGAGAGACAGCTGCAAATACACAACAGGACAGACAAGCAGAGCCATTTTATGCTAAATATGTAGACACACATACGACTGGCGTTTGCCTGGAATAAGAGTTTTACTTTTATTATCGTTTCCTTATTTTTCACAGATCTTCCTTTTACACCGATATTCTGTCAGGCTGACTTTATTACAATTATTTCTGCACAAACATTTTCACCACTATAGATCGTCTATGAAATGTAAATGGACACAAACATGTTGTTTGTGAGACGCCGTGAGTCCATCCGAAAGACCGACGGTGTTTTCAGAGGAAACTGAAAACACCGTCTCCGTGCAGACCACCAACCACTCAATGAAAACAAACACTGTTTTCTGACTGCGTTCCATCTAATGTGAGACTCCAGCCCAGCATTCTCACAGTGGGCCCATCACACCGAGGTAATTATATGAAAGAGGAGAAAAACAGAGCGAGGCGGACTGAACAGTTTTATTTGTTCTCACACTTCCAGCACACAACAGATTTGTTAATTTGCCTTTTTTTTTTTTTTTTATTCCCATCTCAAATCTTGTTTTTGTTCTTTGCATTTTTAGCCCAGTTTCCTGCTTTTACACTGCTGTGAAATAGTCTTGAGCCACGCCTCGTTTCCTTATATTTAGCTTCTTTCATTCCTATGCTTGTCTTGAGCAATAGATTTCTAAATATCTTTCAAAGTTTTCCTCCGTCCTCTGGCTGGTTTTTAACAAATTTTCACTCATTAGCGAGGTTTTAGTGGAAAGGCGGCTGTCATGAAGCCATTCTTAAGGAAAGGAAACAAGAAGAAAGGGCAAAGCTTTGCTAAATTACAGAAGAACTGGACTGAAAATCAGGATTTCAGCCAGTGGTGTTGGGATCTTGTCAAAAATTTATGGAATTATCAACGCAGAAAGTACCAGATGGGATTATATGGTGGAAATTTTGATCCACCATGCAATGCCATCTGGCAGGTGTTTAATTGGGAAGGCTTCAGCATGACAATGATCCCAAACACGTTGGCAGTGCAGTAAGACACACCTGTACAGGACAAAGAAAGAAGAAACAAATAAACAAGCAGACAAACAGGAACACTATCAGTCATGGATTGGCCTGGTGGCATCAACACAGCTCCAAGAAGAAGGTCGTTCATTTCAGGAGAAAAACAATGAATCCACTCAGGTTTTTAAAGCTTTGGACTCTTTGTGTAAACGAACATGGCTGAATTTTGGAGCTTGAAGAATGGTCAGTATGGAAGCTCAGAGGGGGCAGAGATCTGCCCCAGCCTACTTTTAACCCGTCTACAAACTAGGGCTGCCACAAACGATTATTTTGATAGTCGACTAGTCACCGATTATTTTTGCGACTAGTCGACTAATCAGATCATCATCCATTGGACGTAAAACGTACAGCTTATTGCACCAGCAGCATCTGCTCTTATATAACTATCATTAGCTTACAGCTTGAAGTGTTTAAGGTCTGTGCTAACTAAAAATAAAGACAAGATGATAGTTTATTCAATTTTAATGAAGTTTGCAGATTGTTTCGGTGAAGTTTAATAAACTCCTTGCTATCTAAAATATAACAGGACACCGGAGTAAATTCTGAGCATCTCACACTTCTGATAATCAGCTGTCTGCTTGAAGTTTATTCAGCTGTGTAAAAACTATAACTTTAATCTCAGCCAAACCGATTTACTCAGGAACAAATAAAAGCACTTTGTGTCCACTCAGATATGCAGACAATGCAGTTTCCATGACAAACAAAAGGAATAGCTGCCCTGAAGCAGACAACGGTCATACTAGTCAGGGCAGGCCTTGGACCACCACATGTTTGCACATTTATCTTCATTTTTATTTGGTATAATTTTTTTACAAAGAATTTCTTGTGTTCCCCCTTGTTTGGAAAAAAGATCTGTTACATCTTTAAAATATTTTGACCACGTTTGAATTTGCAAAATTTTAAGAAAAAGTTTGTTGCACAGTAAATGTTCTTAAAATGGCATGCTATACTGCTCAGTCATTTTGACATGTATATGCAGAAGAAAAGAATATATTGCGATGCATATCGTTACTGCACATGCTTCAAATTATACCACAATATGGATTTTAGGCCATATCGCTCAGCCCTAGTTTGACCTTCTCGAAGAATCGTGCAAAACGAGTTCCTGTTTGAACAGTGAACCATGTAAACCATTTACCAAAAGGCTGAGAGAAAACTTCTGTAACATAGTTGACAACAACTTTCCCAACCTTGATAAGAAAAAGCACATCTTCATTCAAATGGGAAGAAGCTGAGTGTAAGTTGGAAAACTGAGTAGGGATAAAGCCGGGATTGTGCAGGAAAGAGAGGGACAGATGCAAAACTACGAAAACTGCCAGCAGACAGAAAAAAGCAGCTTGTTAGCCCTGATGTGCTCGTGGTCCTGAAAGAGTCGGTGTGTGCCACAGACACTGGCACTGGCTTCAGCTCCTCTTTAATCCTCATTTCCTCCTTTCTGCATAAATCATTTAAAACAGGAGAACAGCGAAAACAAAGAGAGCTAAAGGGAGGGAGATGATTATAAAAAGGTGGATCAAGGCAAACTGGGATGGAGGAGGGATGAAGGAAAAAGTGAAGGGGAAGGGTCCTGAAATTTAGCAGTCTCAAAGAGCAGAGTGCACAATCAGCTCTCCATCCCAGGACAATAAATACGAACGCAAACCGATGACCTCGGGTTTAAGGAGAAGAGGAAAGCGATCGGGGGGGGTAAAGAGGAAAAATATAACGTGACACTATCCGGCCCGAGTGCACGATGTGAGAGAATCAAAGGCACCTTTGAGGAGCCAGAAGACGACAGCGAAAGTGCTGGAAGAGTGGTGTCCATGATTACAAGAAATGGAGAAACCTTTGAGTCTGGGCTCATGAAAGCCCACCCCGGGCCTCTTCTCAAAACCCCTGCTACACTAACAGTGATGACACAGAAAGAGGAGAAGAGGAAGAGAGCCACTAATGATGGAGGGGTCCAGATACTACAGAAGCAGCACACTTTCCAATTCATTTTAATCACTATTCAAAATCATTAGCACAAATGTGCAGGCACTCGTGTTCATTGGGCCGTGAGCTGAGAGACAGACAGAGAGGGGTAGAAGACCAATTATACCTCAGCGTGTGAGCCGGGCTTTGAGGTCTTCGAGCAAGACAGTCCAAGACTCGATGGAATAAAAAAATGAAGTTAGGACATTAGATTGTCCTGAAAAAATCAACAGTGTGATAAAAGGAAAACTGTGGAAAAAAGGCAGCCAAACAGATTACATGTTCCCTCTATCTAGAAATTTCCATTTCCTCATATCTGGTGACAAAAGCATGAAGTCAATCAGGCAACAGACCCAAACAACAACACCGACACCAGACAGGACTCGCTGTTCAAGAACAAGCAGAGGTTTAAGCTCCGTTTCACATCTACGAGCCATCGATGGAATAAATAAATAACAGCCATAATAATAATAATAATCCTCATTTTTATACGTAGAAATGTGTGCTTGTGATGCTGTTACAAACCTCCACCCTCTTACTGGTGGAGCGAGGACAGAAAAATAATATTTAAAAAAGGAAATTAAGACAAAGAACTGCGCGTTGGTCCACCGAGACGCTACAAAGGCCGGCGATCCATAATGTGGCTTGCTGACTATTTATAGTCACGCTTTACATTTTTCACCTTCAGATTTTTATAGCCTCATGATTATTTCACTGCAGAAGTAAACAGCACAGCACGGTTAGCCGCGCTTCATGTGAGGCCTAATCTGATTTATTTCCCCACGATCCAGCGCTCTGCTTTACACGTACAATCCACCTACTGCAGCCTCTACATAACACACTTTCATCCCACCTCCATGACCCAGTAATCCCATTAACGACGCGGGACTCTCCTCCGTCTTCCTGTTTGTTTGTGCGTCTCCCCGCGCACGCACACCTGTGCGTTTGTATACCCGCGCATCTCGTTTTCATTTTCCACCACTGGCTAAAGATGTTCACCATTGAGGAAAGAGCTCAAGCACAAGCAGGTGTCAGCCGCTCTCCTCCTCTTTATCCATGTCCCTTGCTCTTCTCCTCCTCCCCACCTCCTCCCCTCCGTGCTCCGTCGCTCCTGTGTGCTTTGGACACGAGTTGGCACGCGGCTAAAAGCCCAGGCCACCTCTCTGCTCCATTGTCCTACCCACTCTACAGCGGTACTGACGGCGAGGGACCCTTTGTTGCCAGTCTGTCACTTCAGCAGGTGCCTTACAGTAAGAGGCAGGAGGCAGCCAGCCATCCAGCCTGCACGGCTTCGTTAGCACAGAGCACCGTTTGATGTGCTCATTTCATCAGCCGGAGACGGCAGCCGAGGAGGATGCTAATAATCACTTGAAAAACAAATACATTCCACTCAGGCTTGTAAAAGATAAACTCCAATTTCAATGATAAAAGGAGAATGACAGACATTCATGCTACCAACAGAAAAAGAAACTGCCCCCCCCCATGCTAAAGTAAAACCAATTCATACTGTCAATCACTGAGAATAAACAAGGTATATTGACAAATTGCTGACTGTGTAAAGAAAGACAAAACCGTGTGGGCAAAGTATGCAAAAACAGAGCTGCATTTAAGACAGCTGTGTGATCCCTCAGAACCAGCTCAGTGTGTCAGGGAGCAGGCTGTGTGAAGGAGAGAACCCCCCAGGCGTTCAGCACGGGGACCCTGGGGGTTTAGGCGCACGCTCACTACATTCACAGCCTTTCAAAACGCTGCACCACCATCACACCTCAGTTAAAATCACTTAGAAACTGAATGCATAACGTGTGAAAGGAAATCAAGAGATTTCATTTAGACTGGTTTGTCTATCTTCAAGCGACGCCGAAGACTGCGTTTCCCCTCGTATCACTGCATCAAGAACGGTCTAATTATGGGTATATTTCCAAGTGTGACTGGTAAACAGTTGGAGAATTATAACTTTTTGAGTGCCGTTTAAAGTTAAAAACACTCACGTAGCCGGATCGGAGCCAATATAAATCGTTATCCGTTTGAGAGCACGCGTATTTTAGAACGCGGCTCTTTACCACCAGGAAGTTACGCCGTGTTTTTTAACGTCGCCTCGACTGCTGAGTTACCGTGAGACTCTGGATCTGAACTAAAATGCAAAAGTCTCACAAAGTGACCAGAGGAAAGTAAAAGGACCGTGTTTCCTCAAAGGAGTCAGAAATAAATGTCTAAATAAAAATGTCTTACAGTTTAGTTTCCATTAGTGTGATTTACACAGTAGGTTAACATGTGACTTGGGCCACCGCAGGGGGCGGGGCTGCGCACGTATCAAAACTTATGTAACACAACATCAAGATTTGTTTTTATAAGCGACACTGACTAATCTGAATATCCATTAACTCTTTAAATTTGCATATCAAACCTGACTCCATAATCTCAGAGATCTCACATGTATATTATTATTAATGCAAAAAGCATTTAATCCATGAAACAATGGATGGAGGACAGATTTGTTTTTGTCGCCGTTACTGTTTTTAAAAGCACACCCTCACTTCATGTGCACCAAAATATCCACACCCAGAGTTGCAGACCGCAGTAAGGTGAAGATCCCAAGGCTTTAGGCTGCATTAGTCCCTTGTGGCAACAACTCCTGGTCTTTCACAATGAAGAACAGAGTATTGCGCAGCCGAGCAGAGCTTCCTGCCCTCCAGGACCAACGAGGGCTTTGTTTGTTAGCCATGTCACTGACTGACCACCAAATTAGCTGCATCACCTCTGGCACCAGGATATTGGATGCGACATTCTGTTCCACGGGGCTGTGGCTGTGTTTGTCTGCGAGACCACGGGGCCAACATTAAAAAATAAAGAAATGAAAACACAACGGGGGCAAACGAGGGACTTTCACTTTTAAAAAAAATAAAAAAATTAAACAAGGGAATACCGTGCTAACTACTGCTATGTGCTAAATAAGAATCGATGGGACCAATTACTCAGGATTATGTGTTTATCAGTTCCTTTTAATCGGTGCAGCCTGCATTAACAAATAAAACTCACGTCAATGGAAACTGTGCACAACTTTATCAAATAAAGGCATTTTCTCCTCCTTTGTTAAACAGCTTAAACCCTGCTTAGGCCCATCTCATTTGTTTTTTGAGTCGTTTGAGTCGAAGATGATCACAATCAATAGAACTGGCAAATATACTGGTTTTAATAAAATACCAGTATCTAGCTTTGACAGAGTCGAGTGTTCCTCGCTGTGTTTCCTTTGGCCGAAGCTCTTAATCAAGCACAACACGAGAAACAGCAACGTAATAAAAAGCTTCTTTCAGGCAGCGGGAGTAGACGTGGACGGTTAATCACGCTTTATGTTCATTACACTTTCGGCTTCTAGCAATTACAATAAAACAGCTGAAACAGTCCTATCCCTTAATCCATTTTACAAAGATGCAGTTCGGTTCAGCATCAGTGAGCAGCGGCCCTAAATCATATTTAACGTGTCTGAGCAGCCATGTGACCAAATAATAAAATGATTTTTACCTTTTAGTCTGCCACTGTCTGGTTCTTAGATGACAAGGCACGACTCTCTGCGAGCTGGAGATGGGGGCTGTCATCGTTTTCCTAAGAACTAAACTTTAGCAGAAAACATCTGGAGTCCACTTTGCCCATCATACAAAAACCAGCAGCCTCTCTTATTCCCTCAACGCAGGCTTTTTCCCTTTCACTTGCATAGTTTGATGCAGTTACCCTGTGTAAGCAAAGAAGTTTGTCTAAGAGGAAATGACAAGCACAAGATGTCCAAATCATTAGTAATGTGAGAGGAGCAGTTCCCAGGCATGTCTCATTACATAGCTGACTGCTAAGAGCTCATGTTTGGGACTTTTCTGGGCCCAGGCCTTCTTCCATGCTCTGCACCAGCATCTGTTCTCCACAGTTTGTAATGGAAACTTCTAAGACCCTGAACCCACAACAACCTTTACTCAATCCTGGCGCTCGATGAGGAAAGAAAGAGACACACAAACAAACTGTGGTTCACTCAACACATTAATGTCATAAACGTAATCTCGTGCAAACAGACGCAGAAAAAAAAGAATGAATATGAAGCTGGAAGCCTACACCGAGCACGCAGTAACAGTGGGCCCAAGGAAACACGGCTCCACAAAAATCAAGCTTTGGTCTGGCTGCGGTTCAGCCCGCTGTGGCTTCTGCGGTGGCTTCTGCAATCTTTAACCAGATCCAGAGCGCTGCTCCTCAATCAGAGGTCAAATACTGCTCTGTTGCTTCACCGGCATGTGAGTGCTTTGTTATCAAGCTGCCAGGGAGGGCGACTCTTTAAGCTGAAGCTGCTTCTACCAGCTCAACAGATTCTGAATATGACGATTGTAGACTGTGAGATGATTAAAAATGGGGCTGCAGTTAGAAAACCAGGTTTGTTGGCACAGAAAATAAATCTGAATAAATCAAACTATACAAAAGCAGCACCACATTTCTGCCCGGGTACATCTCAAAATAAAATACGTCCCGGGGCTAGCGATATCTCCGGTCGGGCGACCAAAATCTATCTCATCGCTGCCCCTCGGGCCACCATATAGCCCGACGGGCGGGGCTGAGATAGATTTTGGTCGCCCGACTGGACGTCGCTAGCCCCGGGACGTCGGGCTAGCGATTTTGCGAGCCCTGTTTCATTTCTCTCCTCACAACTTCTCCATTACATGCAAGTATGTTAGGGAAGACATGTATGTTCTGTCCTTTTTTAATGCAGCAATGCAATCAAGTAAAACAAGCCTGGTGACGCCATTTGTCCCATGTTGTGAGCAGGCTGCAGTACACCGACTGTAGTCGGCAAAAACTCCCAATTTTGGTCCCGATATCATATAAAAACATAAACTTGCACATGAGAATAAAACATGCACAGAAGCATAACTACACACACGCAAACATTTCAATGTTTATTTTTATTCCTCGGGCACTCGTCCTTCTTTGCATGAGCGCATTACCTGGCACGCCGACAGAGCATTGCTGTATGTGAGTATGTGTAAGGATCTGACGATCGGAGAATACCGTTACCCCTAAGGGGTCGCACCTCTCTCCGTTCTCGCCCTCCTCCCTTATCCCTCCTCTCTAGTCTGTGCCTGAAGGGATTTCCCTTTTCAGTTCATGAGAGATGTCAGACCTGTTCCACCATCCCTCACACGGAGGCTGGACTGTGCCCTATATTTACCCAGCATCTGTAAAACTCCACAAATCAGCCTCATTTCTAGAAATCAAAGCCAAGCGGAGCTTAACAGAATGACAGCTGAATCAAAATGCCCTCGACTCATCTTCATGCAACAAATGTATCCGATTACTTTTCACACCGAGCGTCACACGCAGGAGTTATGAACTGTTGCACGCGATACCACTGTGTGGAGATTAAATTAGGGATTCCTGTTGTTGTGTTTCATTTATAAGAATTGTTTGGGATTCCACTCAACATTAATTACTAGCCAGTAGAGCTGTGTCCCATCACACTGCAACGTAAATATATGTAATGTGATCTTTAACATTTCTAAAACTGAGCGCATGTGCGTATTCTGGGATTACTTGATGAGCATCACCTCGTGGTCCTGTCCAGGATGACAGCTACACAAAGGCTAACAAAGGTCACTTTATTCTAACATTTCAAATTATTATCAAATTTACTGTGAGTGCTTTCATTCATGTATGTTAACTGCACAAACACAACCACAGGCACACAGCTCCAGGTCTGGAGGTCTTTCAGACATCACTCTGGTCCCTTTAACATTAGATTGGAACAGGATCTTGAGCTTTATTGTGAAAGGTTTATGTGGATGCTTTTACCGTCGTTGTTGCTAACGACAACGCATAAAAACAGGCGCTTGTCCGTCCATAGTGTGGTGATATTAAATATAAGAGAAAGAGAGAACTTTAATGAATTAATATAACCGCTACAGTGACCATTAAAACCATGAACAAATATTGCCATAAACAGTTTATTTTGCGACACCACGAAACAAACGATAGCGTAAAATGAAACGATAGATTTTTTTTTATATCGTCATCCGATATATATCGTTATATCGAACAGCCCTACTATAAGGCGCACTGAAAATCCTTTAATTTTCTCAAAAATCGACAGTGTGCCTTATGTATGAATTCTGGTTGTGCTTACTGACCTCGACCCGGATGAACGTTAACTTTTTTCCACTCGATAAAAGTTAACGTGAAGGTTCCTGATGGTTAGGGACAAATGCAATCGCATGGCAGGATGCTGTAAACGGACCAAACTTCAGTCAGGAGAACAACTGAGATAATCCATCCACAATACAAGGTTTGCTTAATGCGCCTTATGGTCCGAAAAATACAGTACATAAAAGATGGGCGCGACATCTGGGCTGCTAATGCAATCAAGCTTTGTTAGCAAGCTAAAAGTATAAATTGCGTAGGTGTTTAGCAGACCTGGCACAATCTTTCACTCTTTTGCATGTAGTATATCTGATACTTTACCAAAGTCAGGTTTATTTATACCAGAATAGAGTTGACAATATTCCGAAAATGAAAATGTCAGTTACCGATATTTGCATAGAAAGACTGAAGCAAGAGAGGGAAAAAAGGGAGAGATGGAAAGAGAGAAGATCCCCAACAGGGGTTGAAAGCAGCTAAATCAGATAGGTCTTTCCTGCCTCTTTCTTTCACACATTACAATATTAATATTAATGAGACTTCCTGTTTTTCCCACCTGTTTTTTTTCTCCCTCAGATGATTTGAACATAAAAAAAAACTTAAAAAGCGCAAATTCCAGGAGTTGCGTATCACAGTTTGACCTGGAGCCACACAGCAGACACCAACCATGACAGACTCGCTGTTCAAAGCACGCGGGAGCTGCTTTCATCAGGGTATCCTGGTGGGGTTTTTTTTACAGTTTGACACCACCAGCCCATGCCATCTGCCTTTTTCTAAAATCACAACTTCAAGATGAGCTTTCTGCTTGTGTGTTGTTTTAAGGTGGGCTTCACAACCAAGGCCCAGCGTCACGCAAGCTTTTCCTGCTATGCTGCTTGCTGGCTGCTGTTTACAGCCAAGCCTCGCAGTGTGGTGCAATGTTAAATATTCACTGTTAAACTGTCAAGCCAGAACTGCTTGGGAACCCAGCCAAGCACTCACAGTTCAGCAGCATCGGATTCTCCTCTTCTTCAAACATAACCAAACCAAATCAATCACTCTGTTTGCAGCCAAACCAAAAATCAGATCACGTTACCTCCCTCCTCCTGCCACACGCCTACTTCCTGATAGCCTCGGCCTACAGGGACCACTTTATTCAGCCTTTTCCTTCATTTATAAGTAAACACATATTCTTTATCATAAATACTAAACACACTTACATTAACACTCATCATTTGTACTTTAAAGACCCCGTACTCTAGGCCTGAGTAAGCCTCTGCTGTCTCCCGACGTCTGCCATCAGACATCTGTAAAATATTTTATTTGATGCCCCAATACCACACTGGCAAAGGTCTCTCATCCTTGACTTGGCAGGACTTCTGACAGACCCAGCCGGCAGTGCCACGCAGGCCTAACTCCTGCTGCTACAGCTTCCTGCTGCTCTGGGGGAGTCAGGCTGCGAGCCTCCCAGACTGTGGGCCAGGCAGGGCAGGAAGGAGGAGACTGAGGCGAGGCCCCAGGTAGAAAGGACTCCCAGGAGAGGTAAAGCAAGAACAAGAGGACAGAGTTGAGACATTTCCAGTTAAGATGTGTAGCACTGCTGGCTTAATCAGTCTGTTAAAGTGACAAGATCCTGACAGAGGTTAGCTTTACTCAGACATGCCTGCTTTTTGAGGGGAGGATAAACGCATAGGACTTGTTGTGGTTTAATAACCCTCATGAAGTGAAACCACCATGCTTTTAAATGTGTACTTCTCACCGTCATTAAGAGCAGGGGCTCTATGTGTGCATGCACTCAGACCGATCATGTCTGAATGTGCGCCTGAGTCGATTGTCTGCACCAAGTCAGACCCGCTAACATTTGTCAACATGGCACACGTCTGACAGCACGCCGCTACACAGAAACACGTCAAACATTGTAACTTTGTATCTTTCCTGTATCTCGAGTTGCTCAACAAACTCAAAGCCACAGTTGTTTTGAAGCATGCCATAAAAACTCTTTGAGCAAGAAAAAAACTGTCTTGGTGCAAAAACTCACTTCCAGACTTTGTCTCACGGTCTCACTCTGCCCAGATTAATCTCACTGAAGCCACGAAACTGCTCCTTTATAAAAAAAATTACCTTGACTTTGACCAACCGAACACCAGTATTAAGTAGGGGTGCAACGATACTCGTATCGATATTGAACCGTTCGATACAGTGCTTTCGGTTCGGTACGCATATGTATCGAACAATACAACATTTTTAATTTATTTTATCAACTTTCCTTCTGACGATGCTGTCTGTGTTGAGAGCTCAGTGGATCTGCGTTCGACTACTCCGCCTAGGCTGCACTGTCGAGCGCAGATCCACTGAGCGCAGTGCAAGCTAGCAAGACAGAAGCTAAGCTCGTTGCAACATGGCAAACTGAACCTCCCCCACCCTCATTCAGATCTGGCCTTTGGAATTATTTTGGTCTTTATGTGAAGCATGACCCTGATGGACAAAAGTAAAACAGTATGTTGGATGTGCCACGCAATGCTCAATTACATGGGTGGGAACTAGTGCGTTAGCGCAGTTAGCTCGTTAACGTGTTGACACCGTCCAGCCCCATGCACGGGGCGATTCGCGGTAGCTCATTAATGGAGATTTGCGGCGTTATGGCGTTAATGTCATTTTAACAAGATTAACGCTGACAGCACTAGTGGGAACACAACGAATATGACTGCACATTTACTCCGACAGCATCCTAGTGCAAAGACAAGTGGAAGCAGACAAAAACAACAAGCAGGCATGCTACAAACTTTACCCGAGTCATTTAGACAGCCGTTAGCACAGGATTCTCCTTATGGGGACCTGATATGTTTAATATGCTGCTGAGAATATAGCCCAGAAGAAGCGTATAGTATAGCTTTTATTTTGGAAAGAGCCATTTCTCTGTAATAAACTCTCTTTTCCAAAGATGAGGGATTCCTCCATCAGATAGATTTATTTTTTATTATTATTTTGTTGTTTCAGCAACATTAAATTTAAAAACTGTACTTTTGAGTTAAAATATATATTTATAATTTTAATAAATTACATATTAAGAAAGGCATGAACATTTTTTTGTATTGAAAAAATATCGAACCGTGAATTTTGTGTATCGTTGCACCCCTATTATTAAGCTATGATTTGTTATCCATGTGTTTATCACATGAGTCTCTCCTCACTGTGAGAGACTCATGTGATAAATGAATGGATAACAAATCCTCTCAAATGGTGTTATTAAAATAATAACTAGCAACAGGCTCAGAGTAAATACTATGAAAAGCCATCAAACCAACATGTTCGGACGCCCGCAACTTGATGAGGATTAACGGAAGAGGCTTAGGAGTCACAGAGGCCAAGGTCAGGGAGAGCGTCTGAAATGAGAAGCAGTAATATGGGACAAATCGAAGAAATGGGTGATGTGGAAGTGGAAAGAGAGTGAGACAAAGGGGCTTGAGGGCAGTTTTGGCAGCAGGAGTTAAGGGGACCTTTTCATTACGACTCCTCTTCCTTCTCGATGCCCTCAGGCACTGACCACAGCCTCTAAGCCCCGAGCCAAACCGAGAGACCAGGGAGACCACAGAGGACTGCAGTGAGTCAGGGTACAAACACAGAGGGGGGGAGGAGGGGCAGAAGAAAGATGTCTCCCACATGTAAATGAAGCGCCGTGAAACTGATTCAAATAAGAGTATGGTTTTACCCTTTCTTCATTTTAGCTACGACCCAAGTGATTTATGTCACCTACCTATATTTATCTACACCTAATTATTACAAGTCTATATTTTCAACATGTACCACCTGATAAAATAAGCATACATTACGTTACGAGTTGTAAATAATATAACAGCTTTATAGAAGTTTGTATACAACTCGGCTCATTAGAAATACTTTGATGGTGGTTCCAGCGTTCTAACAGAGCACAGTGGCACATTTCTAAAATAGGGCTGTGCGATATGACCAAAATCTCATATCAGACATTTATCGTCCCAACAACAAAAATTTTACATTTTCTGTAAATTCTGTCAAACTCGAACAACTCGACTTGCGTGAAGTGTTTTCAGCTGGGCGTCGTTACCTGGAGTCGAGTGTTACATAAGTTGAAACGGCTGCAGGGAAAAGCCTCTTCTAAGGTTTATTTTTTTGCACCTGACGGCTCTTTTTTTTGTTTCTCATACATAAACACTCTGCATACTATTTCATGTGACTCCGTTTATTTTGAAAAATCTCAACAGGATCTTGAGCTTTATTGTGAAAGGTTTATGTGGAAAATAAACAAGCGGACACGCGATGGTGTTACCGTCGTTGTTGCTAACATCAACGCATAAAACATATGCTTGTCCGTCCGTAGTGTGGTTATATTAAATACAAGAGAGAAATTCTACGGTGACATCAAAACGATGAAAAATTATTGACGTAAACAGTTTATTTTGCGACACCACGAAACAAACGACGGACGTTTTCATATCGTCATCCGATCTATATCGTTATATCCAACAGCCCTATTTCTGAGTGCAACGGGTCACAGCAATTTCCTTTTAGAAGATAGTCTTGCTGCTCTGAAGATATCATGGTAATGGGGTAGTATCAGCATTTGAATGGGGCATTTACTTCCTTTCTTTTGGAGCAGTGAACACAGTGCAAATCATCTATTTTATGGTTGATCACAACGACAAAAAAAAAAAAAAGTTCCCTAAAATGAATCCTGCAGTTTTATCTCTGACGTCACTAGAAATGGAAAAAAAAACTAACTGTAAAAAGAAGAACAAAGACTGCAAGAGAGAGCGAAAAATGTCCCCAGATTTTCACACTAAAAAGGGGAAGGGTAAAACAGACAATCTGTCAAAACAAAATGTTCTTATACAAATTTCCTCTCTTCGGCAGCAAATCCCGTGTGAAACATTAAGGCTTATTTGTGGTGAGATTGGAACAAATGCCCATAGCACACTCAGCATGCAACACACACAAAAATCCTCCTCTCTTTCTGTTCATAAGTGCAAATTCATTCTGCTTTTGTCTCATCTCATGACAAATGCATACTGTCACTGTCACTGATGTGCTGTTTACTGTGGCATATAGCATCTTGTAATTATTCTGTGAAAGTGAATTTGTATCCTGAGGGATTTGTATTTTTGTGTGTGGGTAATCAAAAGCGATAGAGAGGGAGAGGGGACGACTGCAGAGTGATCACCGATAAAAATCCGACGGAGCTGCTGGAGAACCATCTTTACAGCACAGTTCACAATATGCCGAGATGGCTTTGGTACTTCAGTCATACACTGACTTAACCTGCAGGCTAAGCCCTGATCAATAGTGGATTTTACAGGCCTATGCTTACAATTTGGGGGTATTGTAAAACAAATGAGTAATAATGCAATAATGCACTGTATATGACTACTGTAATATATCTAGGTGTATAGATAACCAACTAATATACATTGTGAAAACACCTGTTCATCTACTTAATATCTGCAGTACACTGCATGAGCAGCTAGTCTACCAACATCTAAACAGAGTGTTAAAATGCAAACGTGCTGTCAGTTACTGATCCTGCACAAATTACTTAATTTGGCAAAACTGTGCAAAACGAAAACGAGTGTACAGCGTGAGCCACGCTTATCTCCTACAGCAGCTTTATTAAAAAGCAATTTCCAAATCAAAACTGCTAACTGTGCTGAAATTATTCAGTCTTCATTTAAAGCTCTGTCTGCTGTGCACATGAACATTATTTTAAAACAGGTCTTGTTTAACTTTCTCAATGTACACTGAAAAAACCTTTGCATAATTGCACCATTTAGTTAATTAATTGCTTTAATAGAGCGATTATATAAAAACACAGTTCTTTCATAAAGGGTTTCAGAGACTGTTTAAAAAAAGAGAACAGCAAAGATGTGAATCAACCCTTCCTCTCATTTCAATGATACTCCACGGTCCTAGCATTAGCTGACCCACGGGCACTGAAAGCATTTCATAAACTTTGAATGAGGTCCTAGGTCAGTAATTTTGTGTTTGCATGTCTTTGTAGTGGGTTTCCCCCAGAGCACTACACAACCCAATGAGAAAAGGCATCAGTGCCACAGTGAAATTGAGAACTTTCCCGTGACGTAAGGAGCTGCGAGGCATCCACCAAGGATATTTGAATACTTGAAACATCAGCGACCCCTGATAACAAAGAGGGGAGATGGATATGAAAAATATTGACGAGCAGGCAATTTAAGGAGTGTGAAGCTTGCTCACACATCCCACTCTCACTGCCAAAGAACCTATTTTAAACTCCAAGCCTGGAAATGAAAGACTCAATACTGAAATGCTCTTTTTTTAAAGAAATATTAGCCATTATATTATATTTCTATTTTTTTATGTGCAAATAATCTCAAAACCTGAACAACAGAGAAACCTATACAGTGATCTGCTACTTTTGCCAGTTTTTTTTCTGCACAATGCTTGGCCAAGGTCTTTGACATCATGCAAAAGACAGCGTTTAATGTAGCTCGAAATGGCCTCGGGAAGCATCTTCCTTCAAATATGCTCTGTGAAAGCAAAGAAAAGAGCCAACATTTTTTCTGTTCTCTGTGAAAACCCAAAGGCAAGATGACTGTTAAAAGTGGTCAGATGACAAATGTCTCATCTGATCTTTAATCCAGGAGGGGGGGGCGGCTTCAGGGCTAAAACAGGAAACTCACACAAGATTGAGCTATTTGGTAAATTCCACTGTGCTAAATCACCGCTGCAGTGCCGCACATTTCTCCACACCGATGAATGGCATTTCAGTCCTCGCTCTGAAGGTCGTGCTGCTATCACACAATGTGTATGTATGGGACCCCGGGCGCCATCAAATATCCATGTCTGTGCTTCTAAAACAAAACTTTTCTTCAATTTATGGCATCGTCAGTGTCTCTTACAATAAATAATGACTTAAATAATTTCTAATATGAACAATTTTCAGTTTCTACTTCCCCCGAGCTGCCATTCAGTAACACTTTTATTAAATCCAAACAACAGAACGGGGCTAAACAGCCGAGTTTTGCCAGAGCTTGTCAAAAGTAATCCACCTCTCATCAGCTCACGTTCAAAGTGGGATGTTACTGGCAGAAATCCCTCATCACAGAGACTGATGCAAACATTTGGCAGCCATTTTCTGATCATCCGGTTCATGACACATTCCTTGATAGTCAACTTCACAGAGCCAGCCAGTGTTCATCTCAATCACCTGATGACGCTGGCAGACTCGAGCCTGTTGTCTGACGATAATCGGATGTGGCAACAGAGAAGTGAGTAATAATTGGGTCAACAAGGTATGTCAGCTCCCACTAACTCTGGTTTGAATCATCTCTCTGCAGCGTAGCCAAACGTGATAGTACGACGCCTGAAATATTTGGCTGTGATAGGCAGCGACAGCAACGTGGCACGGGATACTGCTTTCAACCTACATCTGACCCCGAGATGATTAGGCTTAGCGGAGATGAAGCCGCCCACATACCTGTGCAGGGAAATCTGGTGGTATTTGTTTTGTTTGCTGTGCCTTTGGCTTGTATTCACTCCTTTTTTCCCCAACTTGTTTTTCCACTCATGCCATTGTTATTATAATTTGTATTTTTAATATTATTACGTTCAAAATTAAAGATGAGAAATTACAAAGTTCCAACAAGACTGTGGACGCCATGAGTGTGTAAAGGTTTTGCAATAACTACTGTTACTCACAACAAAGGAAGTAAAACGAGAAAGGCCTGATCTCCGATTTATTTTTTATTTGAATAAATTACTTCTTTGTACCGACTAGCAGCTCTCTTCCAAATAAACCTCGTCTACCAAGTGTATAGTTTTTATTGTGTTTGGCAGCGTGGAACAAAAAGACAGCTGGAAGCGCGTATGCCTTTCCCAAAAATTACTAAAAGGTTAAGAAACAAGTGTTTTGTAATACGCCTTTACATGTTTTCCTAGATTAAAAAAAAAAGAAAATGCAGAGGTGGGTTTGTTTTTTGAACTTCCATATTATAATATATTTGCAATTTGTCTGACAGCTACTTTGGCTTGAGTTTAATAACACAAGCCCACATATGACAACTAAAAGAAGCTAAACTAAGGCAGATTCACTTCAAATTTTTCATTTTTTATTGAATTTATAAAAAGAACATTATTTTTTCCCATTATCAGTGATAATTGTGAGACAAATCAATTTAGATTTTGATCTATAAAACATCAGAACACAGTAATTTCATCAGTGTTATTGAATGTGAGACCAACAGTCCAAACCTCAAAATTATTTACTTGACTTCATGTTTTTTTCCTATCAAAATGTCTCGTGGTTGTCACACATTAAAAAAAAATTCCACCCAGGGGAAAATTACAGTATGGGCGTATGTAAACTACTGGGTTTACATTTACAGAGCATGGGTGCCAAGCAGAGGTTCATGAAAGGCACCCACTCCATATCCAACCCTTGGCCCCGCTGCAGTCATGTTCATGGATGTTATACTACTCGACTAAGAATTCCTCCACAGCTGAGACTTCAAGTATAGTAAGCGACGTTGACAGACACGTAACACATCACTATTGACACATTATACAAAATAAGCCTTTGACATGAAAAATACCTTCACATCATAAACTACTGACAATCGAGGATATAAAGAAACGCTGTAAAGACAGTCGTGTTCTTCTACATCACCGAGGCGGTGTGTGATTACTACTGTTTGAAAGCTGTTGTGTAGTACGTGTAACATGACTGTAACATTGTAGCAACAAGTGTCCACTGTCATGTTGGCGCCGCAGGATTAGCCGCTTTAGCACTTTAGCACAAAGCCGTTTTGCGTACATTGTAATATAAACGTTACAAAGCAGCTGGAAGCGTTTACTGACACCTTCGACTGTCCGGTTTTATAAAGATAAAGTCCGCAAAGCGACATGCTAGGAAGCTAACAAGCTAGCCTAGCTAGCGAACTTCGAAAAACTTCTTCAAATGAGTGACAAACTTGTGTCTGAAGGGCAACTGGTGACTACTACGAACT
Organism: Simochromis diagramma; assembly: GCF_900408965.1. NCBI lineage: Eukaryota > Metazoa > Chordata > Actinopteri > Cichliformes > Cichlidae > Simochromis > Simochromis diagramma. The sequence goes on along the minus strand of NW_024387471.1, from coordinate 1,204,770 downwards.
TTTTCTGTCACTTTCCGAGGAAGTTAAAGCGCAAAGGGCAACAGCTTACGAGGAGTTCATTAGCAGTAGTTGAGTTTCAAAAAGTTCACTGTCAGCTAACGCCGTGTCAGTTCTTACCAGGAAGTGGGAGACAGTTGCTAAGCTATTCCTTCTTCACGCTGAGGCTTTTTCCTGATGGTTATGGCGGTTATCTTTGTTTTGCCTTTCCCTTTCTTTCCAAGGTCGCTGCGAGAAGTGGACTCGGTGGGCCTCTGTTCCTGCGTGGCACCGTGACTGAGCTGGAAAGTTGTCTCGCAGAGAGCGCCTGTGCCGCACAGCCAGGCGAGATGTGTACGTGTTTTCGGACAGACTCTCCACTACTAGGCCCCCCTCATCACCACAACGCTGACCCGTGTGACTGTAATGTAAACAACCCAGCATTCCCGGAGCGCAGGGGAGGAGCGAGTGTCAAAGAGTGAAGGGAAACTGTCCAATACCGCGAGATTCAAAGGAGCAGCTTCACCACCTCGCGCTGTCTTTACTTTGACTCGTGTTATTTACGGACAGAGGAGAAGTTTCCTGTTTCAACTTATGGTGCATTTACCGGCTCTTTCTCGAGCTTTTCACTTTTAATTGCTGCTGGGTTTTTCAAACGCACTTGTAGACAAGTGGCATCTGCTTATATTATAGGAAAACAGGTATGTCTATAGCAGGCACCTCAAAAGCTGTGCAGCTCACACCCGAATAATTTAGATGGATAAATAGATTTACAGTTATCGCTCTGTGTTTAGTTTAAAGAAGTTGCATTACACCAAAAAGTTGCACCTTAGTGTTGCAAATTCCATCCACCTCTCCAGTTCACTTCTGTGGTTGAACAGAAGATGGTCCTAGCTTTCATAGGGCAAGATGGCCCACTTCAAGTGGGCCTGTTGTCCAAGCCTCCCGCGATTATCTCGACTTGGGTTTTGTTTTTTTGTTTTTTTTATGGCAATCTTTGCTCAGAATCGTTGCGTTTTTCTTCATACCGCCCACCACTGTCTAGGATGTCATTCTTAAGTTGCAACAAAACTAAAATATTTGGTATTCCAACTTTGCTCAGAATTTGCATGACAATCTGTTGAGGCAGTGTAAGAAGGTTTAAGTGTGTTCAGGCAGCCAGGTTGCGCTGAATCCACTGATCCACACGCGTACTCTCGGCTATTTGCTCACAGTCTCGCTTGCCATCATTGCACGTGTGCACATGACACGCGCAGAGTCTGTAATTGGGAATATTAGGAGAATTTATTGACAAAAAATGGTGCCGCGGATTGACTCGCGTGGACAGCGAGCGCAACTGGAACTGATCAGCTTACTTTGCTTTGATAAGAGCTTCAGCAGTGATTTCAGACTGACAATTCAAACAGCGCTGATACACAGGAAACACATCTGTCTTCTTCCCATCCCCATTGTTAATAATCAACAAGTTAGGTGGGGCTGTGTTTTTTCTCCCTACTTCAATCGCCTTTTTTGTTAACCTCACTGCAAATATGGAGAAAGGAGAGATGCCTGGAGTGTGGGATTTTTTTCCCCCTTTTTCTTCAACAACAGTTGAAGATTAAAAGAAACGTCTCACAGAAATCTGTCAATTCTGTATGTGAATAATGCTGTGTGGAATTTAATGGCATGAGTTATATTGGGTTTCCTCTACACCCACATTTTCTCTCAATAAGATCAATGCCGCTCAGTGACAGATAGGGATGGTCTTTTGTATCTTCAAATTTCAGGTTTCTAAGGGAATAATTAGATGGATGGATGAAAAGTAATGCATCAGTCTGCGAGGGGAGCTGCACCCCGAGTTCCTGTAGTTCAACACGCATGCCTCCACGTGTTTGGTAGAAAACTGTTTAATAATCGTGTTGGGTTTCCATTGTTCTAAAAGTGGCTCTCTGCACTGATGTGGCGCTTTAAACCAATGGCAAACTTTTTGTGTTCTTTTTTTATTGTTTATTTAACAGAGAGGATCTCCTTTTGATTTGGGGATATTTTTTTTAGAAAGGGAAGCATTCTCATCTATTTCGCTCTGTTCCTTTCCAAACTTTCAGGTGTCGCTCGCAGGTAACCAGCATGGAAAAGGTTCTTCCTCCAGGGGAAATGAAGTAGGTTGAATCGCTGAGTTTACAGAGACCTTTTACTGTAAGTGTGACATTTAACTCTGATGTGTTTGAACACACATGCTGAACGATATTCCCACAAATGAGAACTGATGACAGCGAGCCTGAATTTACAAGAATTTGGCCGCAGTGTGAATGTTCCGATATTCCATAAGCGATGGCAATAAAAACAACAACCAAAGTTGTTAGACCTCATTTCGTTGTATTTCTCTGGGAAAAAACATGGAAATCCAGTATAGAGCCAAACCAGAGTTTCTGAAAGTCAACATTTGGCATGACCACTTTTATTCCTCAACTCTTTTAGACAAGCTTTCTTCTCATTTCTTTAAGTAGTCTTCAGGAATAGTTCTCCAGGCTCATTGAAAGACATTCAAAGGTCTGCTTTAGATGTTGGCTGCCTTTTGTTCCATTTCCTGTCAAATTGATCCCACACTGCTTCAGCACTGCTGAGGTCTAGGCTCTGGGGAGCCCCATCCATGACTGAGAGTGTTGCATATTGATGTCATTTAGATTTGGATTCATCACTCCATGAAACCTACTACCTCTGCTTTTCAGCCACTTCTACTGTAATTTGGCATTTTATTAAAAATGGCTTCTTGACCATTTCTGATGAGGCAAACAGCAGGTGGATCAGCTGAATGGCGAGATGCCTCCTGCATGCCCTGTGTCAGGTCTTTGCTGGATTTTGTTCCTATAGGACATGAATCTGCATCATCAGTTCATCAGCCATGGCGCTTCATCTTTTGTCCTCCACCTGTTCAGTTTCCTCAGATTACCTTTTAGAACACACTGCAAAGCAAAATACTATTTAATGTCTGCCACACTGTGGCATTTTTCAAGTTTTATTGTCACGTACAGGTAAACAGTGTAGCCACATGAAATTCTTTGGCTTCTGCTCCTCAGCTTTACATGAACATATAGAAGTATGCAGTTATATTAAAGAGGAAAATAATAATAAAAATAACAAAATACTAAATTATTAAATATTATAGAACGTAAGACAACTGTTTGGTATTTACAGTTTGTGCAAAAACTTGTGCAGTAAAGATTTAAAGTGACAGTGTGTAGAGTCCAGTGGTTGTAGTGAGTGTGTCATGGTGTGTGCAGAATGTCAGCAGTTCAAAAGCCTGATCACTTGTGGTGGTTTTTAAGAGATCTAAAGAAATTGGAATAAAAAAAAAATTCTATTCATAAGTCAGCGTTAATTGGCTTAGCAAACAAAAATAGTCTGAAAGTTTCCATAACATATTCCATATTATTTAACCCCTCCTGGAATTTTAGAACCACAGGATGAACATCTGTCTGCTGACCGTACTTTACAGTTGCCCATTAATCCTGTAGCATTCCAAGGAAGCATGCAGGGAATGGATGTTAGCTAAAACAGGTGGTCCTCTACTCATTTACTGTATCATTATTATGTTAGAGAGCTTAAGCTGTGACACCACTGGTGCAGCGGGTTGCGAAGTCGTTTATGTAAAACAAGATTAGTAGTGATCTAATGTGGGAAGATCAGATACTGGTCACTCCCAAAAAAAAGAGTGGAATTTCAGTTATACGTAACTCCAAACACTCCCACCTGAAATAATATGGAAATCTGCATTTGCATTGTTGAGGTTAGACATGTGATCCAAGCTAAAAAGACTACAGAAAGCTTAAAATGAATCTGAGTTTACTTGCAATGTTTTTTACATTAAAAAATGAAGTCGTTTATACAAAGACCAACTCAATTAGACAATAATTCATCTGATTATTTGTAAACATGATACACTTTAGGCCAAACTCAAACATTGTGAAATAAAGAAAACATGGTCAATTTCACATAATTTGCACAATAGCAGTATTAGCTGTGAACAAGACACACACAGTGTTTTTGTTCGTGTGCAGGTTTCAGTGCATTCCAGCTTTTCACTGCTAAATTTGCAGATTTTTTTTTTTGCACCCAGAGGCTGAAAGCACATTTTAAACACTTAAAAAGAAAAAAAATGTTGGCGTCTTTTTATTTTCCTGCGTGTTGTTGATCTGGCTCAGGGGTTAGGTATGACTGCAATGTGGTAGAGACAGAAGCTGCAGTCAAAGCTCCTGTGATCGGGTGCAGACTTCATAGACCAGCAGATGGAGGGGAGAGGATCTGCGTGCATCCTGAAGGTTTAGCAAGAACTGAGAGGTTACACTCCTCCAGTACAAAGATGACCTGTCACACACTGAAGCATGCCTTATCAATGCAGACGAGCATCCTGTTTATGTACCTCACAGAGCACAGCTATCACAGGAAAAGAGAGAGGGATTACAGATGGAAATATGTATGAAATGTTGTATCTCCCCGTCTCTCTCTCTCTCTCCAAATACCCAGGCGAACTTGGAGGCAGCGTGCATGTGATGCCTGCATTTCCATTTTATTCGCTAATTAATGTTGTTTTGTCTTCAAAGTGCAATTGCAACCTGTAGTTATCAGCCTTGATCGCAGCATTTTCAAGGTTGTCTAGATGTGAGCCGTCACATAACAAACAGGTGTAAATATAGAATAACAGCTCAACAGAGAAATGGAGGATTTATGGCATGTGGAGAGCACTGTGCAAACGAGGCACAGGAGAGATCGTTTGTGATAACGTGAAGGACAAAACAGGCATAATATTTCTATCTATATCGCTTTTACAAAAGCTGCTTTTCACCGCCTGCTTTTGTTTGTGCGCGTCTGCTCGGCGTGTCTGTTACGTTTCCCTGCATGTGCTCCGTATTTGTTGGTGTGGTCCTTTCTCTTGGCAAACACCCAGCACGCTGGATCTCTCCACCTGCTCTGCATCAGCCAGAGGGGCAGGCCTCAGTCTCACACTTGTGCAGCTCTCTCTCACACACACACAGCTGTGGGGCTGTGTTTCATTCACATCGTCACCCTTCTGACATCTGTCTATGTGTGTGTCACGGTGCCGGTGTGTGTCTGAGTTAGCAGGGTGGTTGGTGTGCGAGGTGAGGTTAAATGGGTGCCTAGCAATGAGAGGAGGCAACTGAGGCGGAACTGGCAGAATATCTCACACACACACACACACACACACACACACACACACACACACACACACACACACACACACACACACACAAGCAGTGACAACAGAAACAACACTATCAGAGCAACATGTAAACTGCAGGTGCGCCCTATGCCTCGGTGATTATTCCATACTTTGTTTCGACCCTGTCGCCTGTCACCCTGCGTGCGATAATGTGTGATAATGTATGTGCGACCTCGTGCAATGTGCGCTTGCAGAAACACACTTTGGGTTTTGGACTTGTTGCTTTGCAACATCTAGAACCTGATGCACGCTCAGCGAAGTATTTATTTTTTCCTGATTTCATTTGAATCTGACGTCGACCTGGTTCGTGGGGCCTGGAGATTTTCCCCTGTGATGACAGGCAGAATCCTCATCCTTGGAGTTTCTCATTTGACCTTTCCGTGTAACATATTTTTCAGACAGACATATCAAATATCAAACCTTGGTTGCAAATGTCACAAGCTTAAGCCGACGTTAAAAACCAAAGCCTTCAAAATTTGCACAAATGCACGTTTTGTTTGTAAATCCAACGAGCCTGCTCTGACCACAGGAAGTTGCATTTCTGCAGGTGGTTTTTACAGCTAAAATCACGATGGCCTCTGTGGCTTTACATGTTTGATCAAAGCACTCTTGCACTGTACATCATGATCCACGTTGAATTGACTGATTGGACTGGCCAACCTGCAACCATCTGGGATCGGCTCCAGCCTCACCGTAACCTTGAATTGGATAAGTGGAATTAAATGGATGTAGACTGAAACTAAAGCGCTATATGCTGAGCAGAAACCCATCTGCTTTATCTGTAAATGAACTCTTTTTTTGGACCACCACATATGTCGGGATCAGCCACAGTATTTCAACGAATCCTCGTGTGACTGAAAGCACACACTGTTGTCGGCGTTGTTTTTCTATCATGGTAGTACACAGCTGTCATTTAACAGAAGGAAGAAAGGCAGAGTAGGATGCCAGCCTGCATTCATCACCTGTTGCTGCGAGCACAACCTTGTTCCTGCCTTTGCATGAACGAGGATATTTTATTTGAATTTAAAAGCATTCACTGATTTAAAGAAAAGACTTTGTGCACAAATGCTTACAGTGTACTGTTGTTATATATTTATTTCCATGCAAATATCCTTTCTCCATGTGCACCTTTTAATATTCCGTGATGAAGGAGCAGCGCTGCCACTGCTCTGACAAACACAAACATTACCGATGAGATGCATCACAGCCACCAGCAGCAAACCCCTGAAATACTTGTCGAGCAGGGCCGCGATTTGGTCCAGAATTTTTATCCTGCGGCTCCAAGCGCCGAGCGGGGCTGGCTGTGTTTGTTTGTGTTTCTGCTCCAGCCCTGCTTCCTGTAGCTCTGCGGTGTCAACCCGCCCACCGTCCTCCCGTCAGACCTGTGGAACACAGCCCCGCTGCCACAGCGCAGCACAGGCACCCCAGTGACTGAGGTTTCCTCTTGGACTGACTGAAGTGTTTGCTGTTTTCCACATTGTTGGAATTCAACACCAGCCTGTTTACTGGTCCCCATGTGGCTCCAGTCTCTCTCTCCCCTCCTCCTCCTTTCTTTGTGCATGTTTTTTCCCCCTTTCCACAACATACCTTCTTTATATGGTGTGTGTATCCTCCTTTTACACAAAGTACGCACACAGCACACCTATGAGGTGGAATTCTTGCCTATATTAGACGGTCCACACGATATCTCATGTGGCGTAAATCACACTGGTCAGTATGAGGTTGATTGGTTGCTTTTATCCTTTATTACAAAAACAATCACGTGTTCAAATGAATAAATAATTTTCTATCACTGGAATAGAGCTGAAACAACGGCAGTACACCATAAATATGGTTTGGCTTTTTTTAGACACACACACATGAAAAGCAGGAATCTCGGGCGTCCGAGCGAAATATTTAGGAATATTTAGTGCGAGACACTGGAGATCTGCCGCTTTCATAAATATCCACAGCGACGAGGTAAGAAAGCAGCAACGCTTCACCCTTGACAGCAAGCTGAATGTCAAGAACAAATGAGCTTGAAGCAGTGCTATCAATGTCCTCACTGTGACATTTGGAGTGTTTTTTCCCACGTGAGGTACCGCATGTGCTTCGGGGACTTGATTTTCATATGCTTTATTTTTGCAGCTGACAATAAATCATACAGTAAATCAAAGGAAATAATAATAATATACATCTCAAGGAAAAAATGTTAACAAGATGACGAGGTGCATGCAAAATGAGAATCTCTTCCTTTTCCTTTTCACTTCCTTCCCTCGGTGCAGCCAGATGGCAAAGCTCCAGCTCTGCAGTCCTCTTCATACACTCATCATATTTGATGGGCATCCTGCTGCTGCCGAGTTTCAAGGAGGCCGCGTGTTTACCAAATGACACTCGTGACAAAAGAAAACTTCTATTTAGCAAGCTGGTTCTTGGATGAGGTGCACGGGGGCAGCAGCGCGCGCGCACGTGTGTGTGCGTGTGTGAGTGTAGACCCTGTAGCGTGTGCAGGTGTGTGTGTTGAATCACGTTCTGCCTCTTCTGTTTTTCTCTTTCTCTACACTATGTTACATTTTATTATCACTTTTGTGCATTGAACCACTCCAGTACAGAAAGATTTGCGTTCACATCATAAATATCATACACGGTGGGGGGGTGGGGGGGTCTCCTCCGCTGATGGACAAACTTTAAGCAAAACAAAAATCACCTGTTGTACATTTGCAACTGAAACAGGTTTGGGGGTTTTAATCTTTTATGTTGTTGTTGCTGTCGGTTGCCCTTTCGCTCTCATTACGCTCTAATCTTATGCTAATATTGTCTTTGTCTTCAATGGTGAGGAATTCCCATCAAAGTTTTCCCCTTCTCTTAATACTTTAGGGAATTTTCAAACGTCGGGATGTATGGCTGTAATGCCCCAAGATTTGTTCTCCCTGAAAGAAATGATAGAGTAAGAATATATTAACTACAGAGCAACCTGGCTTTACGCGGTCTGCATTTACTCTTACTTCATTTTAGGTTTACCAATATGTTATGCATAAATATATATATAGATAGAAATCAATATATGCTTTGCAGCATTCCTTTAATTTAAAATTTAAAGCCATGTTCATGCATTAAAAAGCAATTTCATATTTTCGACTGCAGGGTTTAGATGCAAATCCATGGGGCATTACGTTAAAACCATAAACATCATAAAAGAGGAAGTAGAAATTAAAAATGGAGGCAAAAATGAGGACGTTTAACTGGTCATTAATAACTGAATGCTTTCTCGTTTGTTGATGTGAGAAACAAAACTAAAAAAAAAAAAAAACAACTGTATCCAAGAAAGAACAGAAAAATGGCGAGTGTAATGAAAAATAAAAACCCATTTAAAGCAAAGTATTTTTTTTTATTCACACAAATTTAATAAGATATATAACAACCGTTTGGTCCATAAATATTTAAGGGGAAATAGTTTCTATACACCATCTTTGTCAAGAAACAGGGAAACATGGACAATCTTGATAGAACACTTACTGTACTCAACTATTAACACGAAGATCAATATATAAGGTTCTCGGATTACCCAACTATATCTGAAAGAGTGCACAAATGCTTTCCGTGACATCGCTGCCCCCTTTTTAACAGGATACACCATAAAAAGATCTTCGGAGATAAGATGCAAAACAGTACAAAACTAGTGAGGCGCCAAAAAGGATGTGAATCAGTTAACAAAGAACACATAGATCCTGAATTTCACAAACTTCTCCCAAGTTATAGCGTAAGGCACATAGAAGAACTGAGTTAGGCATCTACTCCATCGAGTAGATCGGGGGCGCCACCTTTGCCCCCCGACAGAACAAACCGTGACGCCCGCTCACGACGAAATGCGTCGACTCCATTGAAGATTTGCTCGCCCTTTCCTTTTCTCTCGCTCTCTACCTTTCAGCCAGAAGAAACGTGGTGGTTTTTTCTTTTTCCCTTTTTTTGGTCTGTTCAGTGGCAAGTGTCGTTAAACAAAGCAGAAATATACGGCCGAAAAGGAGAACACACGGACAGCGATTTCCCGCTGGCTGCCTCTCACGACTCCACCTATGTGAGGTCATTTGAATGTTCATGTCAGCTCTACAAATCTACGTCGCGGCCGCTTCGCCCCTCGCCCTGCTCTGTTCTTTTTTCCCCAAGATCACATCGTTACCCTGAGCAACATGATAAAAACAATAATGCACTTTTCACTGGGCAGTATATTGTCACTGTGCAATCGAGTTTAGCTGTGGATCTACGCTCACCAGGCTTTTCATCCGTGGTTAATCCGTGAGGCCAACAAGACAACGACAAAAAAAAGGCAAAAAACCAAAAAGTGCTCTGTCGTGAAAACAATCGTTAACTGCTCTCCAATCAGAATTTCTCTGGCCGGTTTCTAATTGTCGAAAAGGTGACGACATCACACGTCGAACAGTTACCACTGTACAGATTGAGGGATTTGCTTCTCTCTCCTCGTCACAGTAAAGTTTCCTATCTGCACATTTTTCTCCTTCGTCTTCTTTTTCTCACGTGCAGCTCTGATTCCATCCAACTCGGTCTTTAAGACCGAAACATTCGGAAATAATTAAAGCCTGTTTTCTGGAGTTACCCATATACAGAACATTCTACAAGTTTATTTTTCCCAAATGAGTCCAAAACAGAAACAAAATGTTTAAATCGGAGAGTGCGAACACAGTGCATACATGTACAGGAATCTGAGGGCGAAATAGCGGTAGGATTTTAAAATTGACCAATTAAGCATAAATTAAGGAGGGCCCGTTTTCACTCTTTTTTTAACCAGAATTCAAGACAAATGTACAAATTAAGTTTTCCAGGCAAACTTTTTTTTCCTTCCTAAAGCCTTCGCCTCCAAAAACGTCCCATCCCGAGTCAATCTCTGCATCTGCAGTTTCAAATGCTACACATTAAAATGGTTTCCTCGTGTCTTAATGCGGTCGCTGCTGCTTGTTGCTCTTGTTGCTCTTGTTTGCGTGCACAGTGCAGCACTTTGTGTTCCAAGGAGCTGTCTCTGCTTGACTTAAAGGTGTCACTTTAAAAAAATAAAATGTGAAACTGAAGAAAGAAAACAAAGAAAGAAAAGTAAAAGAAAGAAAAAGGGGAAACAAACCCAAACAGAATCAGTCTGCTAGAGATAGCTTGTTAGAAAAGGTTTGTCAAGGTAGTTTGCGAAGGGCTCCCCGAATCATGGCTGTCCAAACTAGAGGTGACGGAGGTCACTACAGTGATAGAGGGGTTTGTCAGGTCTGTTAGTGTGGCCGCGCTGGAGGGGGGGGGTCAGGGCCCCACTGTCGGATGAGGGCGGAGGGAGTGAGGTGCCATCAGCCTTATCAACACCTCCATTCTCCTGTCGCAAAACGTTCCTTCTGAATTTGGCTCTTGCGTTTTGGAACCAAACCTGCAAACCAATCCCAATGTGGCTTTTACTTTTAGTGCTTTAAGGAACTTTCTTTTCTTTTTTAAAGAAAGTATCAGATCATGTGTACATTAGCTTACAAGTCAAGTTATCACAGCTGTTACTGTTTCAAAGTTGTCTCAAGTATATGAATCTTTGTATGATACATTAGTTGGGGCTTAAGGGGCAAGGTAACAATGAACCAGTGAGTCTGTGCTGAACACTCAATACAAGAATGTGGATTTTTATAGCAAATCAAAACAAAATGCTACAATTTACTGATTTGTTTGATTTGGTTGTTTTTAACTGTGAGAGTTTCATTACACCTTTTTTCTCTCTTCTAAAGTAAAAGTGCACTCTGGCTACTAACAAAGTTAGCAATATAAGAGTTAACTGCTTTCTCCTTTCTTTCCCTCCAAAAGAAAGAAAAAGAAAGAAAGAAACAACATCTACAAATTCCAGATAAACCCCTTGGATATACATCTAATGACTGAATGGACCAACAAAAGAAAGCAAAACTAAAAAAGATGACGACATCAATGATCACTTTGGTGTCAATGAGGAGGAGGAGTGGCGTGCAGACACACACGTGGGGTGAGCGACTTTAGTAGGAGCAATGACTCTGCTTACCTGTAGGACTCTCTTAGTGAGGCCTGTTTTCTGGGCCAGCTGCTTTAAGTCCTTGGCATCGGGGTTGTGGTTGATGGCAAAGTAGGATTTCATTGTCCGCAGCTGATGGTGCTTGAAGGAGGTCCGCATGCGTTTGGTCTTCTGCGTCGGAGGGTAGGCCTGCTGGTCCCGGTCCAAGTGATCGGTGTCGTTCTCGTTACAGCCTGAAGAGAGGGCAGAGCGTGAGGCGGGCTTTAAAAAAGAAACTTCGGCAGGTCAGTTTACATTTGGATAAACAGCCCTCTGTGTCAGACTTCATTTGCACTGTGCCCCAGGCCACTAGCACCGCTATAACCATAAGAAAACAGCTTCATTCCAGTGATTTCCAACTGACGCTGATGAAAAAAGAGACAAAAGATTTCCACTGACAGGCTAAGGCAGAAACAGCTGTTCTGTGTCGTCACGGCGTATCGTCAAAGTGCTGATAACAATTAAAATCCTCAACAAGCCGAGAAGCTGACTGAACCGGCTAAAAGGAAAGTAAACCGCGGCGTGCGGCTCGTGTCTGCGTGAGCAGATCTGAAACAAAAAACAGCAAAATGATGAATTTTAACTGTACGCTGGGACGGGGCTATATCCATTCTGCTTGTGTTTGCAAAGACTAATAGGCCTAATGGGCCTCATTTGTCAGTAGCTTAGTGTGTAAAATACTTAAAACGGATCCAGTAAATTAAACGCAGGCGCTGCTTAGCAGTGTTGCTTGTCACTGCGAGAAAAAAGGCTTTTTTCAAACACAATTTGATTTTTTTTATTATCCCAGACTTTATGAGATTTTGTCTAAAAACATACAATGAAAATGTATTTATTTTGATCCTCACATAAAAGAAGTGTTTTCAGGAAAGCACGTCTAAAATATCTGAATCTTTTACGTGGCTGCAAAAGCAGCAAAAATATAGAAATGTAGGATTTCTCAATTCTAAAGTGTGTCCTGTTGAGCCATTTTGGGGCTAAATTACACATCATTTAAAAGAAGAACAGCGATGCTGATACGTGTGAAAGGCTTTAATTATGTTTGAATATCCAGCTTTAACCTAACAATCACTGACATTTGTGCTCTTCTGTTCCAGTCTTCACTGGCTCGTGTTTAACTAGATATTACCCACTAGGGGTCTCTGTATCCAAACAAGACCAGCTTTGCTGTGGAATCCACAGCAGACTCACACACCTTTCCCTGGTGAAAACAAACATGGATGTGCTGCAAAAGCAGGAACAAAAACCTCAAACAAAACCTCTTCCTATTTGTTATGAATAAGAGCCTGCTGATCTGTGCAGCCACTTATATGAACAACACAGTGATGCTATAAAAGTGTGTTCGTAATGCAGAGCCCAGTGGAGGCAAAAGAGTGCTTTGAAATAAATATATATGCGCATGTATATTTATTTCAGTTGATGCCGTTTTAATTTAATTTTAAAACATAAAATAAAATCTCTCATTTGTGAGCTCATTTTAACATTTTAACGTTTAAATTAATTACATGTGGCTAAAAACAAAAATATCCTTTTAAAAATTGATGGTGTTTCCACTCGAGTCCCAAATGAACACGATTATATTCCCTCTGGGACTTTTATTGTGTCTGCGGAGCATACCAATTAATTCACATGGACATCACTGTAACTGCGCTTTGGGCCTTTTTCTGTGAGCGTGGATTTTATTTCTATTTTATTTTAACTTGTCCTCTGTTATAACGCTTTGGCAGAATAAGCGTAATCTCTTCTTCTTACTACAGAAACAAAATCACGGGACTACAATGGCTTTTTTCCTATTAGAGCATCAGTGAGAAACTGGAATTTGCATAATCCCCTAGAATTGTGTTTAGGAATAACAAACCGAAGCTCATTTAACCGGAGCGCTGACTGTACGGTGCTGTGTTTTCAGCCCCTGGCCTCTCCCTGCAGCAGGCCCCTCTGCGCGGCGCTGCTCTGTCCCTGAGAACTGTGCTGACCGCCGCACGGGAGGCCAGGGATTCCAACGTCACCTTCAATTAACAAAGAACAATTAACGCGCAGATTACCCCTATTCCTACCCATTCACTAGGAACACAGGAAACTTGGCGCACAATGCCAAACTTTCTCAACCGCACACTAATTCGCAGAAAGCAAGAACAAAATGGGGACACTGCAGGGAGGGCCGGGGTCGGCTTATAACATTCGACGATCCAGTGCAGCATTTTACGTGAAACCTGCGTTTAACACTGGCTTCATTTGCGCTTTCCAGCGGTTTTTTAAATTTATTTTTTTTGTTCCTCGCTTAAAAGTGAAACATGCGGAATATTCGGACGTTTATTTGCCCACGATTTATTTTGTATATTACGTTTACTCCATTCAAACGCGTTGTTTTTCACGTGTTATGACCTAAATTCGTTCTAATTATAAAAGTCGATGAGCAGGTCGGCGGCGAGGTCAACTTTCGATCATTCTGTTGGCGGAAACGGTGCGTAAAAGACGCGCGCGTGGACGGATCAATTAGCCCGCAGCTCCGAGCGCCGGTGCAAGACGTTCACGTGCTTTTACAACAAGGCCTGCGTTACGAGTGCATCCATTTCATTTATTGAAATAATAGGAGTGTTATAGAGGGGATACTGAAGGGCCCGACTACAACTAAAAAGCGACGGAAAAAAATGCAACTGCCCATCAAAAAAACGCATTTGTGAGATTTCTCTGGATTTTTTCTGATTCACCCGATTTTTTTGTTTTTTAAGGAAAGAAATGGAAAGAGGAAAAAGATTAATTAAGGCAGCACCGTCTGACAGCCTTTATCATTTCAGTCACTCACTGTGCAGCGGAGGGTTCCTAAACTGGTGTTTCGTTAATGTTCGCGAGAATCTGCTTAATGTTTAATTTCATAGGTTTGTGTGTGATGACAACATTATAGCTCGGCATGTTTTTCCTGGTTTCACTGTCCTCCTCTGCTGGAAACATCCATGCACTAAAACTTCAAGCAGATGTGAGCGATTCCACACCAAAACTAAAAAGGGGATTTTTATTGTGAGCGCGTCTGCGTCGTCGTCGTTGTTGTTTTTCGATGTGAAATGAAGCTCCGAGCAGCTCAGCTGTCTCACCTGTGTTGTAGCTCGGTATATCTATCCCCATGGCCGGACTCTTCCTCTTGCGTGGCCTTCCCTTCTGTGCCGTGCCGGTGCCGTTGAAGTAGGGTAGAGTGAGGCCGCCTCCCTTGGCTGCCAGCTCGGCGAAGTTGAGCTGGGGGTGGTAGTCCGGCCCCTGCACCAGCGTCTCGAAGTGGAGTCGGCAGTACACTAGGCTGTCCTTCATGCCGAAATGATCGCCCGTGGTCAGGGTCTTGTTGCAAGTGGTGCACGTGAAGCAGCTCAGGTGGTACACGGAGTCGCGCGCTCGCATCACCATCTCCGAGGCCGATATCCCGAGGTGGCAACGCGCGCACCTCTGCACGGAGAACCTTCTGGAACAGACACACAGTCAAGACTCCTCATCCATAAAGACCAGAGTGGACAAACAGCACGGGGGGGGGGGGGACTTAAAACTAAAATATAACCCGCAGTGTCACGAGCTAAAAGTAAGGCCTGCCTTATTTAAGCGGCCTCTATGCGCCTTAGCGTGGCTCCAGCGTCCTGCACAGGATCACTAAAGCAGGCCTATATTTTGAGGTTGCATTCTGATAGCCACATCTGGCCCAGAACTGGGTGTGTACATGTGCGCGCAGAGTCGCTACACAACCTCGACAATAAAACCCACGAACGCTAGCCCGTTTGCTTTCCTCCGACACACGAATAATACAAGCATATGTTCAGCAACACTATCAGAAGGTAAATACACAAGTATGTAATAATTACAGAGCGTAACTAACAGCATCCCGGCCTGAGCCGAAGCAGTGCCGTAAAAATGTGCGTTAAGAATATAGGATAGGACATTTTTGTCCAGCTGTTTTTCTGGAGCTACACTCGTATTACTTTAATATAATAATAATAATTAAATAATAATACGAGTTTGGATAAGAAGGTGACTTATGCATTAAGTTCGTGTTTGCATTACACACCAAGCTACAGCGAGTAAGCACTGTTTCATTGTTAAAACTTATTCCCGGTTAACAGCAGGCAGCCCACGTTAGTGACAGCTGGGATGTTTTTCGGTCCGAGGCCTGGCAGCCTGTTGATGAAGGGCTAACGCTGACTGCTCACAATGATTGCTAAAATGGTTATTTAAGAGCTGGAAACTAATATCATATATAAATAGGTCACTGTCGAACTGGGTCAGTAGATTTGGGTTTAGGTTACAGAGGGGAAAGAGGGACACACGATTTTAGGAGCAAGCCCGTAAAACTGAAACGCTAAACTTTCAGTTTTCTTACCTGTAGTAATCCTCCTTGCAATAGATACTCCCATCCTTGGCAAAACACGTTAGCTCCGACTCCAGCGCTAGTTTACATTCACAGCATTTGAGGCACCGCAGGTGCCACTGTTTGTCCACGGCCAGGAGGTAGTATCTATCCGAAATCTTGCCGCCACAGCCGGCACACAGGGCTGGCTTCTCTGGGCTCATAGAAGGCATGTTCTGGGACAAAGAAGGAAAACAAGGCTCATGGCAGCTGATCGCTTCAAACCACTGCTGGGAAAATCGTCACAACATTGTGCTTAAAAGAAGAAAAGCAAAAAAACGAAATGCTGGCCATAAAATTCAACTTTTCTTTTTTAAACCTGGAAAGCTGCCTGTGAAACCCTCAGTTATGCTACAGCAGCTTGATGTGCAAATAGCTCTTACTTATGGAACAACGCGTCTATGAATTAAGCCTATTTACCTATTATACGTATGAAGGAAAAATACAGATGATGTTCGTGTTTTGAAATTAAATCCATCTACGAATAAATTTAAAATGCTAAAATTAATAATTTTTAATTAAAAAAAAAACCCAGGTCGGCTTCTATTTGCAAGTATGAAACTGAAAAATGCAAAACGCTGTCAGAGAAATAATACGCCGACATTAATGTTCGTTTTATTTGATGACAAGACTAAAACGGTGCTTTAAATATATTTAGAAATAACGACACCAGAATTAAAAGCTGTCGTTCACGCCAATTATTTTTGTGCAGAAGAAGAAGACGCAGCCATTAAAAGAACACTGCTGCTATGAAATCTATCATATCCAATGGAATAATATGGATAAAGACGAGAATCCTCCTCACTGGCCTCCTACTTACCACCCAAATGTCTGCACGTTTCCGGGCACGTTAACGTGCCGTTTTTCGGTCTTGCGGTGAGTGAGATTAACGCGACTTTTTAGCCATTATTTCACACACGGCTCGGCCTGGCTCTTACCGACTCTCTTCCGTTCAGCTGCATGCCCTTCGCCAGGCGAGACTCCGTTTTCGACCTTCTCTCCATCTCCTCCATGATTCCTTGGATGTGATCCCCGGAGATCCCGTGGAAAAGCATGGCTCCAGGTCCTGGACGCAACGTGCAACTGCCTGCCTCTGTCTTGCAGCCCACAACTTCCATATAATGCACTGCAGCGCTGCGCCCCGCTCTCTCAGCGCATCCAAATGGGCTCTGAGGCTCTAAAAAGAGGCACAAGGAAGAAGAAGGAAAAAAAATAGACACAACCCCAGAGATTCAGATCACCTCCTCAGCAGAAGCAACGGGAAGAAAAAGGACAAAACGAAGAAACTACAGCATGAGTGGGGCAGGAGGAGCTCTCCTTCTTCCTGTGAATGTCTCTCCTCCAGGAAAAAAACCAAAAAAAAAAAAAACATATAGTCCAAATGATGCGACAGGCCGGTGTGGAAGTGGTGGTGGAGTTTGAGGAGGGGAGGGAGTGTGAACACTGGCCAAAATAATGACACAAAGTTTTTTTGTGTGTTGTTGTTTCTTTTTGGTGATCTCTCTCTCTCTCTCTCTCTCCCAGTTTCCCAGTCCGGGGCTCCTCGGTGCTTGGAGGTCAGGTTGGGACTGCCTGGATTTGAGAACCGTGTCCTATTTGTGAAGAGAGCAGAGCCGGCCCAGTCTGAATAATTTGGTAGGAGGAGTTCCTCTCTCCCTCCCTCCCTCCCTCCCTCCCTCTCTCTCCCCATCTCTCTCTCTCCCTGCATCGCCGCTGATTTCTATTCAGCAACAAAGAGATGTCACTCTCCCCTCAAAACCCCCCGACTCTGGACCACTGCTTTATGGTACTGACATTTTCATTACGTTTGTTCTGCCATTTAAAGGCGAGACGACGGGAACGTAAGCTGCACAAAGTCGGTGCAAATATATTAGATTTATTTATGAAATCATCTGCATCCCAAGCAGGCGACCGAGGCCCTCTGTGGTTTCACCGGACGCCTCACAAGTGGGAATAAACACGTGTCTCACGGGGTGTCGCTTAAAGACACTTTCTAATAAAACTTCGGTTGGTCAGACTGGAAGAGTTTTTGGGAAGTGCGAGCTGGACCAGACACACACACACACACACACACACACACACACACACACACACACACACACAGTGTGTGTTTGTGACATAAATATTCTGTCTGGGGCGGGGCAGTGATCAGTGATAGGCTAGAGGGCGGGGACAGATTCAATTGAACATTTTTGAAACAATGTGATTTGTTTTCAGCCCAAATGAATGAGATTTGATTAAAAACTGAATTAATTAATGAATAAAATGTATCCCAGGTAACGACAGCCTCCTTACTCAGATAACCCGAACAGCTCGCTGCACGCTTACATGTATAGAAATCTCTCTCTCCCTCTTTTAAACGCTCTTTTGAAGCAGTCATTATCCACTGTCAAGGATTCATTAACGCGGCCCTTCGTCTTTTCTCTGTCTGCTGAATTAGGCCAAAACCTTGTTTACCTGCTGGAGAGTTGATCTGACAGCAGCCGAGAACTGTGTAGTCTCCGCATTTCATTTGTTTGTGTGTTTCTCTTTCTTTCTGCTTTTCTTCTTACGGGCTTTATAAGAAGCAACGTGGAAGTAAAGGCGAGATGAGAGAGAGAGACCTCCAGTTGGTGGTCGCCACAGGGAAACCTCAACCAGCTATCGCATATTTTTAGAAATTCATGCTTTTTAAAATTCCATCCCTATCTCCAAAGATGGTCTGCTTTACGCAGGGCGCAGTGGGGGCTGCAATAACGATCTGTGTCAGTTTTAAAAGGGTGTGGAAAGCTTTGTTGCCCAAATAATAAAGCCAGGAAATAAAACGCGTTCCGCTTCCAGTATGCAGTGCAGACCTGGTGACAACAAAACTATATTTTTTTTAATTAATTTGTTCATTAATTGGAGATTTTGGCCGCGTGACCTTCCAGCTGGATCCATGCCAGCGAGCTGTGGTCTTTGTAAGATCGATGACGGCATTATTTTTCATCAACAACAGACAAACATCAGTCCCGTTAATAGATTTAGCAAAGCTCGGGGAGGTTTGCAGGTGTGGATGCTTCATCTCAAGACGTGTTACATTATCACGTGAACCTCCCACCACCCATCCACCTCACCGCACGCGCGCGCGCACACGCACACACACGCGTGAGCACCAAGCGAAGTTGTGTTGGCTTTAATTGGAGGCCCCTTGATAGCAGCGCTATAAGACGAGGCTTGAACCCTCCTGGACGGGCTGGACGTGCAGCTGTTGTCAAACCCATAACGCTCATTTGCGCTCTGCAGTGTCCCGGCACCAGCCGCAGAGTGGTGGGGGAAAAGGGGCACTCAAAAAGGACACGAGGATTTCATTTCACCTGGACAAAGACGCCCCGAGTGGCACGATAAGCTCAGCTCTGTGTGCGATTTTTAATCTTAACTGCAGTTTTCCTGCCATTCTGCGTCTTCTCTGCGAATTAGGCAAAAGGGTGTGTTTTGAATATGAAGAAGTTTTTAAAGAAAATATCATTATTATTATTATTTTTAATGAAAGCGTTAATGTCGATAAATAACGCTGTTGTGGCCCGTTGCCTCCAGCAGTGACATTTAATATGACTGAAGAGCGTTTACCAATGTGTCAGTGAACACCAAGGGGATGGGGGGGCGGGGGGGGGGGGGTGTCTTTGTAGCTGCTGTTTGGTTTATTTTGGTTTTTTCTGTATTTAAAACATATATTCTTGAAGCGTTTTATTTGTCTGATTGTCTTTTTATTTCACTTCGGATTTTGACCAAACTATATATATGTATATTTTTTTTTACAAAACGAAAAAAAAGTCACTTTTATTTTGAAATATCTTTTTAAAAAAATCTAAAACACCGTCAGTATTTTTAAAGTGTCTTTAAAAAAACCGGTAGGAAATAAAACAGTGGTTTTGTGTGTCATTCCCGCTTTAGTCAGTGAGAGTGATTTATCCAAGTTAAAGATTAATTTATTATTATTATTATTATTTAAGGAATTGAATTTATTTTAAGGCTTTGGAAAAGCACTAAAGCACAAAAATCCACAGTGTCAGCATTTCTGTTTGACATGGCGAGAGTCGGCTCAGTGGGCCACTGACGTTTGTCAAATACATAATGAAAATGAAAATAATAATAATAATAATATCACAATCACGCACACAGAGACATTTTGCCTGTATTTTCATAAAACGCGTACATTTGTGTTTCGCACGATTTTACTGGCGTGCAAACTCCAATCTATTATTTATGTGCATAATCGAGACTGATTTAGGCAAACAGAAAAAAATAATAATAAGAAAAAATATATATAAGTTTTTTTTTAAAACACACACCGATCGATAAAATCTGCGCTTTTATCCTGGACAAAATCACCCATGTCACTGTCTTTATCACGCGTCAGATCTGTCGCGCATTGCTTCACACGCTGCCCGCTTCTCCTTTCGTTTCCCCCCCAAAGCCCTCTCTGTGTTACTAATATTATTATTATTATTATTATTATTATAAGCGTTTCCCTCAAGAATAAATAGCTATGGAAAAAAGTCTTACCTGCGGCTGTGCAGTGTGAGAGTGAGATCCCTGTGCAGCGCGCAGACTGAGCCGCTCCGGACTGTGCGCAGTGTGCAGAGGAGACAGAGGAGAGGCTGCCGGTAGATGGGGGGCTGTTCCTCGTTTCTGAGCTTACAGTTCTAGTTCGGGCGTCAATTAAAACACAAGACATTTAAATATTCCTCTCTCGTAGGCAGACGGCCCTCAACACACCGCAGCACACAGAAAACGGGGAGCCATGAGCCAATGGCCTACTCAGCATGTAGGTTATAATCTGTGATGTGCTTCTGAATTAAAGTGGTGAAGTCGGTGGTCTCCAAATGAAACAACAAAACTATCACTGTATAAAATAAAATGTAGGGACTTTTCAGCAATTAAATATGTCTTTGTCCTTTAAACACCCCAACTTAGCCTGTGCTGTAAATGAATCCAGCTCCTGCATGGTTATCATTATTGTTATTCATTTTACGCACCTAATATGAATAAGCCAGCGTCTGCACAGATCAGAAATGAAAGCTGGCTCCAAGCACATCTGGGCCTAAACAGTTATAATCCCAAAATGCATCATAGCTTCTTTACCTTTTATTTTTAAATATATATACACACACCGATCGTATTATAGGAGACTGAGGTGAGCTGAGCACGGTTACAGTCTCACTGGCTGGAGAGGTTTGTGTGAATAAATAATTAGGGTGTAAAGTCAAACTGGATCAATCAAATCTGACAAAGATAGGGAGCGCAGCAACACACGCCTGGAGGGGAAAATGTTTTGGTATTGAATAACCAAATACCAAATCGAAGCCATTTTCAAAATAAAAGTGCTCATTAATTGACGAATTGTGCGCATTTTAATCATGTGGGTACTGGACCAAAACAGCGGAGGGTTGCCTATTAGGAAAGGTCGCGGTTTTTTTGTTGCCCCCGCCTCCCCCCCTTCTCTGACCTCCTTGATTTCATATTTTCGTGACGACAAACGAATAATAAAAATGTGCGATCCGTTAATACAAGACGACACGTGACTCCCACCACACTTTTTAGTCTAATTTTATTGATGCATTTCATTACAAACACAAATAAGACAAAAAAGACATATGTGTCTGGCACACTGCACGCCCGGATCCTTTTCTGAGGAGCTGAGCTGACAAACTTCATAAAAATTCAAAGCAATAATAAGTCTGTTCAGCCAGGAAGTAGACTTCCACACTTGCCTTGTGTGGCCTTGTGTTGCAACATCCAATGAAAAAAAGAAACGCTGATGAAAAATTCACCAATAATTAATAATGTCAAGATTTTAGTAAATATTAATAGTGTTTATGTTTTGAGGATGGTTTGGTTGTGTCTCTCTTAATGAGGCCGTATTTTCTCAATTGAAGAGGTAAATACAAGGAGCGCGAGGTTTCTTACTTTCTTATTATTCTCCACCTGAAATGCAAACTGACAATCGTGCATTAAACGGTATCACCGGTACGAGAATGAAAAGCGTTTAAGGAGCGCTCAGCTCCTCCTGAAGTGCACGTTCATCTTAAACACGAGAAAGGGAGGTCATCCAGAAAAACAACAGGATAACCCAAACGTGCTCGTGCTCCCCACGGAGCGGCGCGCCGTGCACGGATGGACTCGTTTCAATTGACTACGAGTGAATAGAATATTGTGTGAACGAGCACCGGGGCTGGAGCGAAGGGTGACAGTTAATTACACCTCTGCACCGCTGGCATAAATGATCACGTGCCACACTGCTAACAGTCATTTTGCTTTGCTCCTTCAGCCTGGGTTGACATCACAGTGTATCTCATCAATAATGCAACAACACTGAGATCTATTTCACAGCGTAGCACAACACGGAGCGCACACACAGCGTGCTAGGAGCACGATACCCAGACAGGCGCTGCAGCGCGCTTGGTTAAATCGGCGAAACCGCGGCTACAGCGCCAAGCAGGTCGCCTGGCTGTCCCCCGCCCACCCCCGCACCTCCCCGAGTGCCTGGCTCCTCTCTGCTGTAGGGCACGGTGGTTAGATTACCACACATCCAGAGTTCATCTGGAGTTATCATTTCTGGGTCACCTCAAGTGACACTCAGTCTCACAGGGGGAGCTCTCAGTCACTCCCAAAGCATGGCCAGAAAAGGAGCCTAGGAGAGGTGGTGGAGGCGAGGAGGCGAGGAGTAGGAGAGAAGCAAGGAAGAGGAGGAGGCGGTGGGAAGGCTCTCCCAGGATCCAGTGAGGTGCAGGGAACCACGGGCTAAACGCTGACAGAATGAAGGAGAGGGGTGGGAAGGGAAGGGAGAGGGTGAGGCGAGGAGGAGGAAGAGAGGGAGGAGTGAAGCACTGTAAAGCTGTATCCCAGTCACATGAGCCTGGGTGGCTGGATGGTGAGACATCCTGGAAATATTTACAAACTCACAGTGGACGTGACTTTGTAATTATTGAAGCAGAGGCCATATCAGAAATGCACAAAACCGGGGAAACGCCCCCCCGCCCCCCGGCGGCGTCTCATAAAGAGGCGAAATGCTGAACGGCGATTTTAAGGAAATAACGACATGGAGGATAATACGAGAATCTCCACGTCTCCTCCTGCTGGTCATTTCTCCCCCGCCTCATCCTGCTTCTACCACTTTCCCTTTTCTGCCTCTTCCAAGCAACGCTCCCCCCCCCTCCCTCCCTCTCGCCATCCACCCCTCCTTCGATCTCCTCCCTGCTCTGCTCTGCTGGAGCTCAAATCACAACCCCGGTCCCTGGCAGATGGAGGATAGGAAAGAGAAGCTCTTAACTAGCCAGCCTGAGCCGCTGCTCTCTGCACACCAACTGCTGCCTGCCTCCCCTCCCTGCCTCCAGAACAGCTACCACTACATGCACCCCACCCACCCCCAGCACCTCTGGGGACACGGTATCCTTCTGGGGAACGGTGCGTGTATTAGTCCGTATCTGGACACACTAGAAAGGACATGGAAACATAATAGATGGATGTTATTTATCACTACATAACCTTATGGGGCAGAGCAGCGTTTGCGAGGAGAGGGTTAGTAAATATCGTTTTGCTGTCAAACAAGCGCCGTCTTTCTACTTCAGTGAGCGAGGACACAGAGTCAGAAGACGGCGTAATGTGAAGCGAGCTGGAGGTTAGATGGCGTGACAGCTGAAGAAAGCGGCGACACGTCGGGTCCAAAGCGCAGATGAGAAATCACGAACGACTGCGGCGATGCAAAACCAGGAGGGAAATAAACAGGCCAAAGTGCTCCTTGGGCACTTAAGTGCCTTTGACTGCCCCCGACTCTGCTTTTATCTGGGCTCATCTGGCGACCGCGGCTCGGCCTGGCATGAGCCTGACCACCAGTTGCGGTCTGAGGGAGAAACTGCTCCTCTGTGCTATTTGCAGCCCTGTCTGTCCAAAGGAATCTGGTGCGCTGACTGTCACTCAGTGGCCATGTGTGTTTTTTATCACTAATTCTACCACAGGGATGTGGTTGTCCATATGACCACTGTGGAGGCTGCTGCCCTGAGGCGAGCTGACATTGTCTGTGTAGAACGACCAGACGTTGATGTAGGGGCTGCTCAAATGCTGCTTCAATATCAAGACACACACACACACACAGGCAGGCAGGCATACTGAGCGGTGCCTGGCCAATTGCTGAGACTGATGTTCCTTTCAGCCATCATATGGCTGACACTTAAGTTTTTTTCCCCGCCAACCTTGTGTCAGTTCCTGGCTGCTCCGGCCAGCAGTGATGGAGACGCTGTAACCGACTGTGGTCGGGGCCACTGGCCGCGGGGCTGCTGTGCCCCTTTGAGATGGGGTGCGATGGGGGTGGGGGCTGCTGCTTGGCCTGTCAACTGGTTGTGACTGGAGCACGTCTGGTCACAGATCCAAACTGGACAGCTCGCTCTTTCTCTGCAGCTAGTGCCATCATCCTGCAGAAAGGCACACGGCGTATAGCTGCCACTCTGCTCCAGTACAGCATATGCTCCAGCTGAGGGTCGGACATGTTCAGTCCAAAACGCCTGAGAGAGTCGCCTCACGTGTCTAACCGGCTGCTGGGAGCACATGTGCACTGTGGGTAAAAGAGAAAATGATCGTGGTGCAGCTCAACCCAGAGACAACCCAAATAAAAGGCGGGACTTTAATCAACGTTAGATAAATTAATTTGTTTCAGTGATTAAACACAGAAACTAGCCGAACGCTCTCTCTCATTGTCCCAGTGCACTTCACAGGCTACTCAATCAATCCGCTAATGAATTAAGGATGAATTAGTAACCGGAGTGCATTTCTCTGCTAATCTGTGGAAGGTGTGCTGTTTGCGTCTCAGTCACAAACTGCTAGGCTGGAAGATGATGGAGGGGAAAAAATTCAAACTGTGCCATCACTGGATTGGGAAGACGTGGAGGGATGAGGCAGACATGAAAGTTGGCCTATTTCATGGTCAGGCTGCGGGACCGCCGAGGCCCTGAATGGCAATGCATCTACTTTAATGTGACAGACGAGTCCCTAGGCAAAACCGGCAGAGCCGCGGCAGGCAAGCGGGCCCAGGTACTTGATGAGTGTGACACCTTCGCCGTCCCGCTGTAGAAATGTTGCTGCCGCACGCTCCGCTGCCTCGGTTTAGAATAACACCAAATAAACTCGCCTCTCATCCCGCCTGACGACGCGTCCCCAGAACCTGTCCTCCCCAGCACTGTCGGGATCACCGATCTCCTTGCAGCCGCTCACAGGGCTTTGCTCCGATCGCTAAGCACTTGCCTTTGGGACCCACCTGCCGAGGAAAAGACACATCCTCTCATGGCGATGCCGTTTGCCCAATCGGGCGGAGAAGGACGAGCGTGCGCGTTGGGTTTGCGGCGAGCGCCCGGAGGCGTCGCGCCGCCTACCCACATGCACTCGCAAATCAAGCGCCGCATCTTTCCACGGCATAGGTAGTTCTATACGAGCGCTTGACCTTACCTAGCGCTATCACTCAGGGCTACGAAGCGCGCGGTCAAGTGCAACCTTTATTCTATATTGGCCTATTAGGAGCCACGCAGTGTTGCGATGGAGCGAGCCTGCCTGCGCATGTGTGCGTCTAAGCGAGCTGGTGAGCGCCGAGCTGATCTATTGCAGTCCTGGGATGAGAGGGCCCAGGAGTTCATTAGGCTGCGGCTCAGGAGAGCAGCCGCGGGGAGCTGCACTGTAGCCGAGTGTTGCCAGGAGGCTGAGCTGCAAGTCCGGTGGGGAGGGCTGCTGTTGATGTCCGTGGCATGTTTGCTAACAGCCTGATTCCATCAAGTGGTGTAAAAGCAGCGCAGCCAAGTGTGAGGGCTGACCCCTGGCACCTTCCTATTTTTAACAACACAGTATCTCAGTCAAAGGTAGACAGTTCAGTCAAGCACTTGTGGTGTGTAAATGATGCTAATATTCATGCAGTCGTACGTTTGGGAGAGGAAAAAAAATAACAAGCGATGCGAAGCAAAAGAGCACAAGACTCCATCTGACTATCTTACAGTTACTTTCGCTTATATGCCCTTTATCTGGAGGGCAAAGATCTAAAATGCACTCTCAGTTTTTCATCTCCATACTCCCACAACCCTTGTAAATGCATCAGAAGAGCAGAATACTACAAAATATTAAATACTCTTGAAGAGAAAAGAAAAAATGAGGCTCAAAGGCATTTCACTGGACACTGAGAGGAAAAAACAAGTATCTGCAAAACAGAACAAAACAAAAATGTGATAAAAGACTGTTTTGCATGAGGGTCTAGTGAACAAATCCGTTCTCCTCCTTTCCCATTTTGCCAGAATGAAAATAATCCTAAGAATAGTTGTGATTCATAAGAGATAGGTATTGCACAGACACTACCCATATTTCATCATTTATTACACGGCTAAAAGAAAAAAATGACTCAAGTAGTCCAAATAACGACAGGCAGAAGACAAGCAACGTGCGGTGGGTTCCATTCCAAACAGGCTCCTAGCGCGTTACCTTGGCACGAGGCTGTTAGGTCTACACGTAAAACAGGGAATTGAACCGCTTCTTCGTGGCGGGGTCCTTCACGTTGACTTGGCCATATGGACACTGGGGGAGACGAGAGATAAATTAGCGCCGGTTAACAGCTGCATGTGGAGCAGAGCTTTAGTCACACTGAGAACGACACATGAGAAGCAGATCGAGCAAAGGAAAAAAGGACGAGTCGGATAAGGACAGGGGGGAAGACGGAATGGGATGGGACGGGGCGAAAGCAAACCCCAGAGCAGGGATGGAGAGTGGACAGAGCAAAGCAGATATGAGCAGAGCGGGGCTGACACCGTCAGAAAACCCACAACACGTCTGTGTATTTGGTTTGTTACACACGGATGACCCGCTCAGCTTTGCATTTCACCATCACCGATCCTTAGTCTGGAAACTTCAAACCAGCAGAGGTCAGGAATGATGCTGAGCAAATAGATCCCCAAACTCTGAGCAGATGAGCCTTTCTGCTAATGTCACGCTCACGTCTCAAGTCTGTGTCACAGAGTCAAACCTAGAATTTGATCTTAACCATATTTACTGCTGTGATCTCAGCTGAACCGTCAGGAAGGATTATTATGATGCCTTCGTGTCCTCAGACTGGACTAATTCAGCGTGCGTTGGTCTCACTTGCTGTCCAAAATGCGACCGCGAGTCCTCGGTCCTCGAGCTCGGCGATCAGAGCTCTGATTGTTGTAGCGAAGCCGTGCATCCATATAAAACGTGCAGGTCTTTGACGTCGTCGGAGGTTCTTCGCTCTAACCTGAAGACCGAAGGAGACTGTAGACGGCACTAACTGTTTAAAACATCGATCATTCTTTGTATAGGCTGTTGTGTTTGTTGTGGATTGTTGGTGTGCAGCACTTTGTGATCCTTATCTTGAAAGGTGCTGTTATAAAGACAGTTTACATGTTTGTGCCCTTTCATATTTTGATGCAACGTACTGGACCATCTATTTCGTTTTATTTCTATTTGGTTCCATCCACGTACAGAAAGCAGCCTGGAAACTAACACACAGCGTCATTAGCCCTGTTAGCTCATCCTCTTCAACACCATGGAAGCTCCAACCCACCAAACCTGCTTTCGTTTCATGTTTTGTGCTGAAAATAAATGACGAACGTTGGTCAAAACTGCTCTGGCAGAACCACGGTTTACAAACGAGGTCGGTTACCGTTGGAAACAGACAGGATCAAACGAGCAGGGTGGGAAAAACACGGCAGAGGACAAAAACAGGGAGAAAAACCAGTAAAAACAAAGAGCTCACGTGTCTGCACGCGCTGCCGCAGCACTTCCCTCTCTGAAGGTGGGCATACTCCGTGAACACCTTATACCCGCTGGAAGGGTCAACGTACATCTGCTTCTTTGCCTGAGCATAATGAAGATATTACCATTCAATTAGAGTGACACACAAACACGTGGCGGGATGTGAACCGCGCACACAGAAATACATACGATACATATACTCACCCAAACACAAGAACGCCTGCAAGAAAAATAGTGCCTAAGAACGTATGCAGAGACAGATTGCTGTGGTTCAAGGAGAAGGAGGACTGGGTGACCTCTGAGCATAGAAACAGATGTAAGACACCCTCATTCTTAAGATATTACTAATTAATTAGCGTGCAATTCAGTAGGTGAGAATACGCTATGACTAATCCGCTGGTAGCCCTGAAACCTGCACGTCGTTCTGACAATTTTCAGGATGGTGAAAAATCAACTTTACAGACAGTCGTTGTTTTATTTGGTGCAGTTATTCGTCTTGCATAGGCACAAAAACACCTTCTGTAAGTGGAAAAACCCTGAACTCCTCTCCATCCCTTAGGAAGTTCCAAAATGTCATCTCTCAGTCTGTTTCAAACTGAGAGCCACTAGTTGGTGAGCTTTGACAGGCCACAAAGGGAAAAAGGCCCCAGGCCCTTTGGTGACACGGCTTGTCATTTCACATGCCATTGCAAGGCCACATAGTGAAGCTGGCATAGCTGGGCCCCCTCTGTATTGTACTTTTCCCACCCAGGCCCTACCGCTCTCCTCAGGTCGCGGCCAACTTGCCTCAACTTCATCCACACTCCGAAGCACAATATTTACAACAGATAAGCCTAAAGGCATGCGGATGACACCTATTCACCGCTGTCATCAGCACAGCTCGCTGGTTCTGCTCCATGGAAGAGCAAGTGAGATTTGGTGAATATGATGGATCTAGCACAAACAATCAGCATCATTTCTTTGGGGCAGCGGGCAGGTATTCTCCTCTGTGTGAAAGTTCACAACAATAACAGGTGGACACAGACACCTCCTACGTTCAGGCGCCGTTTCGTACTTCTTTCCAATACCTACACTTTCACTGCAAAATAATTAAGATGTTTATCTCGGGTTAGAATGGAAAGACTGAGTCAAAAATCATCAGTGGTTTCATCTTCCTAAATGTCACTTGGTTAAGGGCTCGGGGGACGTGGAGGGGGGTTGGGGGCACCGCCATGGGAACAGGAGGGAGATGCATCGTAGCTGCCAGGTTATCGTGCTGCTAACACACGGTGGCCAGTTTGAAAACATCATGCTGGTATTGTTCCAGATTATTGACGTCAGATTTTAACTTGTTACTGTGTTTAAGAGAAAAGACTAATAAAAAAAAACAATTCCAACAAAAATGTTGGAGCCTGAAAAGTAAGAGGAGCTAAAAAGAAACAACATTTATCAGTAATCAGGTCAACTGGCACCGGCTCAGTGACATGAGTGAGTATAAAGAGAGCGTCTTAGAGAGGCAGAGTTTCTCAGAATCAAACACGGGCAGAGGTTCATCAATCTGCAGAAACCTATGATTACATTATCAGAATAACGCAGAAAACTGTGAATATCTCATCATCTGCAGTGCATAATATCAGAATATTTGGAGAATCTGGAGAAATCTCTGTGCGCACGGTACAACGCTGAAAATCAATAATAGATGCCCGACATCTTCTGTCCCTCAGCCAGAAGTTCCTGTCTGTGAACACAGTTCAACCTGCCGCCCACAAATGCAGGTGAAAGAACGAGATATAAGCGAACATGATCCAGAAACGCTGCCGTCTTCTCTGGACACCTGCATTTGAGGATGGCAGGTGACACTTTCCTACTTTGAGGGAAAGCAGGAATCTTTTGTCAGACCGAGAATGAAATTTGAAAGTCGTTTTGAAAAACATGGACGCTGCACACTCCAGACTAACTGCAGCTAAGTTCAAAAGCAAGCATCTCTGATGGTATGGGAAGGCATTAGTGCAGATGGAAGCGGCAGCTTGCCGTCCATACAACACTGCTGAATTACGTACGGCATCTATTATGACCGCAGGCTTCATAGGAGAGGCTAGGTCCTGAGCTGACCGGGTCCAGACCTTTCACCAGTTGGAAACATCTGGATCATCGTGAAATGAAAAGTACAGCAAACGCCCAGGACTGTCCAACAGTTATAAATCACACGATTTAAGGTGTGTAGACGTGGTCGAGATGACCTGCTGAATTAGAAACTGGTTGATTTAAGTGACTGAAGAATTTTTGGTGACAACGCGAAGATTGGAAAAATGATAATTCTTGATTTCTGCTGTGCCATTCAGATCGTGGGGTCGGAATTTGGCGCAAACATCCATTCTGCCTTATCACCAGATCTCAGTCCAGCAGGGCACCTTTAGGATGTGGTGCAACAGGAGAGCCACATCAAGGATGTGCAGGCAAATCTGCAGTGACTGCATGAAGCTATCCTGTCAACAGGGACCAGAATCTCTGAGGAACGTTTCCAGGAATTATTTGAATCTGTGCCACGAAGAATGAAGACAAAGGCAAAGGACGTCCAACCGGTGCTTTAATCTTAAGTTAGCCCAGTGCATTTAACAGAGACAACACGCTTATAGATTATCAGCTGCTGCAACACTCACTGAACACATTATTCCATCCGGTGCTGATCACCTGTCACAACACGCACATTCTAAACTTTGTAACCATTTTTGCAGCTGTTACTCTGCCGTCCTTGGTCTGCAGTAAAGCGTCTGCGTCGGTTCTGCAGTTCGTCCAGTCCCAGAATTATCATCATTTCTCTGTAAAGCGCGTGTAATTAATCACCCGTGGATCTGCGGTCCGATTGTGCTACATGACACGATTGGCTGTCTCAGTGATGCATCTTACCGCACACGCTAGTCTATGGATTCTGTGGATGGCCATCTCGCCCTCTGTGAACTTTCCCGCGGAGGCGGGGTCGTTTTCGCCCCCCGCGTCGCTGACGTCTGCTGCTGTCGTGCCTTCGTCGATCTGTGACGCGCCGCTGTTCGCCGGTGGCTCGGAGCTTTCTCCCGACAGCTTTGGCATCGACATCGCTACGAGTCGTTTATTGAAGTGGAAGCAGAGAAGAACGAGTCTGCAGACAAACGCTTTACTCGGGAAGTTTTTGCGAAACATGCTTCTGCGATAAACCATCTGCAGGTTACAAGCAGGGAGCGGCTTTTATTAAGAGAACAACTGTGACACTGCGTGAGGAAAGAAACGCGAATGCGCCTTTCCCTGCTCATGTTACAAATCACTGTTCAAATCCAGCCTCTCCCCATGTTGCTGCACAGAAAGCGTTTTACTTCCTCATCGGCCCCTGGTCACGTGCCACCAATGTGACCGTCACGTAACTCCGACCCACCGGCTCGTGCAGCGCCTCTGCTGTTTGAAAGCTGCCACTACACGGAGGTACAAGTCCACTGTTAGAAAGATCACCAAAACCCACAAATACCGAATGAAAAAGTGGTGACCTGCTGGAGCGTTATTATTCAGTGTCACACCGATAAACTGAGGCCTTGTTTTCTGTAGCCTCTGCTATAGCATGGGGGTAAACATGCAACATATATTTCATGGGACTACAGTTAGCTTTCTATTAAAGAACTCATCCACCCACTTCTGTCAGGGTCATGGAACCGAACCCCCTCTTAGGTCAAGACGGAGAGCACACCCTGGACAGGTCTGTGGTGGAACTGAACCCAGGACCTTCTTGCTGTGAGTGCTAACCATGAAAGCCACCAGCAGATATTTCTGTAGCCATTAACAAAAATGTTTGTCCACACATATACTTCTGTGTGTATATGGGTGGTGAAGCATGCTGTGTTTCTTTGCGTGATTGCGCTGCAGAACAAACGCAGACAGCTTTCCATAATAATAAAGTAACATGGTGCCTTGGACGGATAACTGCAAGGTTGGTGAGTGGACATTAATGAGTCCTTTCAAGGTTATCCGCTGCTGCAAGCCACTACTGATGATGCCCCTGTTTCACAATTATGGGTAATGAAACCTGACAAGTGTCTTTTGACTGACATTGTGGGGTCAATTTACCCTCAGACAAATTACACATCACTGATAAAAATATTTGCACGCACAGCATGGAAGGGAAGACATATTTAAACAAAAGCCAAACAAATGATGTATTTTCCAAGGCCCGTTGTTTTCCATCGAAACCTTTTCTATATTCGGCAGTTTTGGCGCATCATCTCATGCTGTAAAAGCGACCTGATTAATGTAACAGATGCTTTATAAATTCACTTGGCAATAGACTCCAGAATGATTTTATGTTAACTCTGCTGCAGGCTGCATTTACTCCCTGCTGCACCGTCCCAACATGAACCCTGCTTGTGTCTTTTCGTCTATGTGACATTTCAATTCAAGAAGATACATCGCTCGCTCCTCAGGTAGATAAAACATGTTTGAAGACGTTCTGTAACAGATTACTGGGATCGCTGAAGGACAGAGAAACAGTGCGTTGTCCTTTTTTCAGCAGCAGGAACTCTTAAATGAATATTATCTGGGCTTTTATTGTTTTATTGTTCACAAATTTCTGCATTTTTTTAGAAATCACAACGTTATGGCAACAGCCCCACCACGATCATTTCATACGTATGCCTGAAACAGCACGGCCCAGGCTGCTGCCATTTAATTACCTTCCAGTCAGCCTGAAGATATCTGCCTCTGATCCCGTCACACTCTCGTGGGGAGAGAAGAAGGTATATCTAAGCCACTGGTTCCAGGTTACCATCAGACAAATACGGCTGAAACGTGTCTCAAGATTTTAGATAGTAGCAACGAGTTCTGAGTTTACTGTGTCATCAAGTGCCAAGAGCTGCTCCTTTGACAAGTACGTGATCGAGTGTGAGGGCTCGCTTTGTTTGAGATATTACAAGCGAATTAGCTTCAGCTCACGAGGTTTACAGCAGTGAACAAACCCTGTCCCATTAGAATGAAAATAGTGCGAGTGTGCTATTACAGAAGCATGCGTTTCCCTTTAAGAGGACAATGACTCATCTCTTTCACAAGCATTGTTTTTAATATAGAGTTCTGGAGAAGATTATGGTGGTCATATAAAAGGATAGGGACTCTACACAGTTTGCTTATATTACTGTGGCACTTTGAGGACATTCTCAGTAGCTTGATACTAGTTTAACAGTAACATCATTGTGCACTGAGACATTGATATTATTCTATTGCACGTACTTGTGACACTCTGTAATTATGCAGTTGAAAGTCCAGTCATCGCAGCCTCTTCTGCACAATAACACCAAACCCCACGCTGTACCTGCTGCATACCAACAAACACTTCAGTGGAGTTGTGGGAGGTGCAAACACCGCTCTTTGATGTTCATCACACAGATCAATCGCACAAACAACGGTTTTTACTTCACCGCTACCACGGAGCGTCAGGTGAAGCCTTTTTCCAGCACCTCCTCCAACACGGAAGAAGTCCTCGTGTGTTCTCTGCCGCTAGAATCCAGTGCGTATGATGCATTGTTTTAAAAACACACAAAAGGTATTATAGCTTCTTTTTTTTTTTTACATTCATGGCCTGTACATGTGAGGCAGACGTAATATCTGAAGTAGATTTTTTCATTGTAATCTTACGTATTAGACCCAAGGAAACAGGGCGACAGATAAAGGCGCTCATCAGGAAGAAGAAAAACCACCAACAGCAACAAACACAAGAGAAACTCACCTTATGAGCAGCCTGATCGACAGTACCGAAGGGCCAGAAAGACCACAGAAGACAATACGGGACTTGAGAACAGAATTATTTCTATAGTTAAGAAAATGTTTTACATCTGACCAAGTCAGGAAGACTCTGGAGGTAACACTGTCAAGGTCTACAATCGAGATGCCTTCAGAAACAGAAATACAGCAAATAAAAAAATAAGGTTCAAACCAACAGTTAGACCCAAGAACGGCACATAACTGCTCCGTTACTTTTCTTTATTCTTCGTTTTTCCAGTTACTGTGGACAGATGAAACACAGGTTAACCTGAACCACAACAACAGGAGAAATATGGGGAAGGAGGGAAGCAGTTTGTGCTCTGATGTGTTTATTAATGATAGAAGTAACAGGATGAATTGTGACATGCAAAGCTTTGTACTCTCTGCTGAGATTCAGACAAATGCTGCAAACTGACTGGACCCCACGTCTGAGTGCAGATGGATCCAAAACACACTGCAAAAGCAACCCGAGACATTCTCAAGCAAAGATAACCTTCAGTGTCCAAGTCAAGTCACCTGATCTCAGCCCAATAAAGATTCTATTCAAAACTGAATCCAAGGAGCTTGGAAAGAAAAGCATCTTGAAAACTCAACTTCAAGAAACCCAAAGAAGTCCAGATGCTTTCCAATGACCTGGATGATGGAGAGCCTTCACAGACACACAAAACTGAATGCAGAGAGACACACAAACAAGCAGCAACACAAACTGGCTGCAGTAAAGGCCTGGCAGAGCATCTCAAGGGAGGAAGTGATGTCTGTGTCTATGGGACTTCAGCAGTCGTTGACTGCAAAGGATTTTTGTCCAAGTATTAAATCGCCGTCTTCACTGGTTCCCTCTGTTATAGTCTTCGGTCTGTCTCTCAGTGTCAAGTCTTTGTAAATTGTTTCTGGTTTCCTGTTTTACTTTGAAGGGCCATGTCCTATGTCAGTGTATTCAGTTTTACTTCCCCCTGTCTTATTAGCCCTAATTTGTCCCAGCTGTGTCTCCCTCCTGTTTCCTATTCCCTGATTACGCCACTGTGTTTATAAGCCCTGTGTTTATAAGCCCTGTGTTTGCCTTTGCTCTCTGTGGCATTGTTAATGTGTCCTACCTGCCACATGCTGTGTGTTTGTTGCCTGTTAGTCTCACAGTTTTGCTCCTTAGTTCCCATCTTCAGAGTTTTAGTTTTGTGAGTTTGATTTTCAGGAGTTTTTCTAGCAATAAAACTGCGTTTTGAGTTTAACCTCCGGGTTTTGAGTCCTGCTCTTGGGTCCACCTTTCCGGCCTGCCTACCACACAGCCCATCATCACAGGCTGTAATTAAAGTGAATGCAAACCTTGTGTGAAAACATATTAAAACATATTAAACCTGAAAGCCTGAAAGTTGGTCACATATTAATTATTTTAGTTAAACTCCACTGTGATGCTGCACAGACTCAGATAAGAAAAAAGTGTGTGGCTGTGGATTTAACTGTATGAGCCAAGGATTCATTTACTCATACGCTGAGTAAGAGTCACCTGTTAATAATCGGGGCTCCAGTGTTAACTGTAAACATTAAAGTTACATGTGCGTAGGTTTACCAACAGAGAGGCCCTGGCAAGAAATAGTGAAATAAACCCTGAAGTAAGAGATGGCTAATCTAAACATTTTGATGACCATAAAGCATAAATCCATACGTCTGCTCCACAGCGTACTCAAAAGATGCAGTTTGTGTTTTTGCATTTCCAGAGGTGGACACATGGACCTGCGTGCAGGAAGGTATGATGAGAATTAGCAGACTGTCATAGGGGTTTGATAAAAATGGTAAAGAGAGCTGAAGGTATGTTTGCTGATGTAGTTGTTGTAGGAAGTTACAAGGCTGCAGTGCAGATGGTGCTGATAACATCAGTTTTTACATTTTTAACTATTAATTATTCCTGACAGGGCTGCAGGATTAGACTGAACAGTAAGTGAGCTGTAGGGTTCAGAGTCTGTTCGGATCTTTAGGAGCCATTAGCACAGATTAAGATGTTATCATTGTCACGTTGCTTCTGTCGAGCCCAAACCCACATGCCGCCGTCTGTGCGTCGTGTATGCATCCTGTCACACAGCAGACAACAATTGGCAGCTTCATTATAAGCTTAGAGAACCATGTGATTCTTGTGCTGGACTAAGATACAGCATTTCCGGTGTTATGAACACAGCATGCAGCACACAGTTTATCAGTGCACGGTGTAATAATAATACAGTAACAATGCATCCAGTCACTGTATGCATGATGTGAAACAGGTTTATCATATGTAACAAACCCACAGAGATTTGTCTTCTCAGCTCTCCTGACTGTTTCTGCATTTTTCAGCTGATTGCTTTGGCTTTTGTGGTTTTGGGTGAGTCGTTTTGGTTTAAGTCACTCTTGTCTGCAAATATAGTAAATATGCTGAATAGTCCCAGCTCAGCAACAAGCAGTGCACATTTCGAGAACCAAAACACCTGCAGCTACTACTTCAGTTAGTAGCTTTAGATATGCACAAATAACAATTCAGTCAGGGGTTCCACAGGGATCCGTTCTTGGTCCATTACTCTTTAACTGTTACACGTTCCTGCTCAGTTCTGTCGTAACGAATCATAATGTGTTCCACCATGTTGCACTTGCTGCTTCCCTCTGATGATCTAACCCTCGTTCACAAACTAATAAGCACTGATGACATTCACTGTTGGAGATCTAGAAAGTTTTCTTGAACAGAAACAAGACAGAGATATATTTCCTCTCTGAGGAAATATATCTCTGTCTCATCTCTGTCTCTTCTTATCTGAAATTGATTCAGAGAAACTGGTTCGTGCATTCACATCGAGCAGGTTTGACTATGTTAACGCTCCATTTGAGTCCTTAAACAAAAGTGGAAATATTAACATATTATCCGAGTACTGAACGCACTCCACTGGCTCCCAGTTCAACACAGAATTTATGAATTAGTATTCCTAATTCACAAAGCTCTCGATAGTCTGGGCCCGCAGCACATCTCTGACCTGCACACTGTTTATAACCCGATGAGTCATCTCAGGTCATCAGGTGCAGATTTGAACTGTTCTCAGAGTCAGACCTCCGTGCTGAGGGTACTTTCAGGCACTGTGGTCCTGTTCTTGAAGTAAGCTGCCCGCTGACCTGAGGTCAGTTTAAAAACAGACTTTTTTATTCTCTCAGCCTTACATTTATCAACCATGTGTGTGTTTAACTTGGACTATTTCACTGTTTTCATTATCTTAAGGTACTGAAGACTTTTAAAAAATCTTTAAGCACATTTAGTTAGAAATAAAACAAAGACTATTTGTAGCTTATATCCGTGTTTGTTGGACAAAATCAGTTGTTTTTACATTTTCTACTTTTAGCCCCCTCAGCGGCTCCTAGGGCCGCACTTTGGGAGCCGCAGCTGAAGCTACTGCTGCCATAGATATTGAACTAATAACACAGTCTCGTGGGGAAAGCCGTTTAAAAATAATAACACTAATGAAAAAATACCAAAACCGTGAATCACACGGCTCAGGCCTGCTGTGCGCATCGCGCTTGTTACTCAGCGTAAGTGCAGGGAGCCGCCGGCGGGCAGACGAGCAGCAGCCGCTCACTGCAGCAGCCAAGGTGCTCGTCGGACGCGCTGACGTCACCAAATCTTTGACAGCACTTCCTGGATGGTGTTTGTTGTGGGAAATAGCCGCGGAGGCGCTGAATCGTGGATTTAGGCCACATAAGCGGCAGGAAAGACGGCACCGACTGCCACGATATCGCACCTCCAGGCATGCGGACGCGGCACCTTCCGAGCAGTGTCCGATAAACGCGAAGCAGAGACGGGCTGAGGCTGAAAGAAGGACGAGGTGGAAATACTGTCGGACAGCCCTCAGAGCAAAGCCCCCCGACAGCACGGAGCTGTCGCGATGTTGTAACTAAACCATGGACAGCAGGATAAAGTAAGAGCTCCGAGTGTTTGTCCTCTCTGCTGTCGTTTCTATGCTAAAGGCTAACGCGTGCTTGAATAACGCTAAACGGGAGCTGCGTGCGTAAATGCGAAGGAATGTCTGGCGTAATTTGAGCCATCATCTCCAGCAGTGGCTTTAACAGCGAGGCCAGCTGGCTGCTCCGCATTTGGGTCAGTCTGTCGGCGTGTCTGCTAGCTGACCACCAATTAGCAGCTCCGCTAGCCGAGCAGGCGGACACCGGTCGCTCGGTGCCGTGAACGAGCCGTGTCCCGTGACCTGAGCTCGATAACGTTAGAGATCAAAGATCCCGTCTTTCTTTCAATCCAAAGCTCCGATGGCACAAGTGGGTACACCTGCATACCTGTGCACTGGAATGCGACCCAGCGGCTGTGCGTCCTAGTGCGCACTTTGTGCCCGAGCTTGTGGATGTAACACCTGCTTTTATTCCCCCTCAGCTCTCAGTAAACACTGTTTCATTCTTTTCAGGGAGAATCCAGAAAGAACATTTGATCTGGTTGTACAGGTGGCGTGTCCAACATCTGAAAATGAGGGTAGGTGATCTTCCATTTATAACTTTCAGCCTGTGTGCGCACAACTTATTTATAAAACTTTAATGCTGTGCGTGATTCATAGAGCTGTGATCAAATTATCAGCCTGTTAATTTCCTGTTTAACAACATAAATGAACTGCTTACTTATTTGTTCCCTTTCTGCTGAGTGAATGAAAGCCTGAGGTGGCATTTCGTGGACAACTTCTAACCTTAAACCATTCAGTTTTAACACACGTCTGTACCAAAATGCCCGTGAATCTCTGGCTCATTTCTGTAAGAAAGAAGCATTTTTGGTTTCCAGCAACTGAGAGGACGAGTATGGCTTTTGATTTCCTAACTTAATAAACGCATGCAGGATGCACTTGTGTACTGCTCCAACGAAGCTCAGGTATACTGCATTTTATCTGAGTGCAGTTTCCCCCAGCTCTATCACTAAGTACATAAATGGAAGTGAAAGTTTGCTTTTAGGGTCTTCCTCAATAGTCTTCTTTCACTTGCAGATTCCTTTTTTCTGACTCTGTAGCCTTTAAACTGTTCCAGTCCTGTCTGCTAATCGTTGGATCCCTGCGTCTCGTGCTGACCCTAAGGCCTCTTGTGAAGTAACAGATACTGTGGGATGATGGAACAAGAAATTAGAGAAAGTGTGTGGGCTCACGCAAAGAGACGACCTTAGCTGGAAAATGAGAATTCATGGTCATTTCACCGACATGTGACAAAGTCATCTTGTGCTTTCTGATATAGACGTTTTTTCTCAGTTTGTAACACCAGTAATTGTAACGCAGTAAGGACGGCGTGTGTGATGGGGTAGTTTGTAAATACACTGGAGCAACAGCAGGCACCACAGGACTTCACTCCTGCATGAGTCCAGACTCGAACAATGAGGGTGCTCATTATGGTTTTGGTTTTATGTGATTCAGAGTTTAGTCTGTCAAGATCCTAAGGACGAGAGGAGGTCATGACCCGGTTTGGCTTTAAAAGTGAAACTGGGAGTAGCTGTTAGCAGCTGTAATATCGTACTGTTAGCGTCGTACAGTCTTCATTTATTTGACAGATTTGCCTGAGCACGAGTTCACCAATGTAGACATTTTTCTGGCAACCGTGACCCCGCGAGGATTGTTTGGAGAAAGATGGTGCTTGGGTCAGCAGGCTGCATTAAGTGTTCGGCTCTCCGCAGCGGTCAGACATTCCTGTAGTGGGACTATCCTGGGAAACGACTGCAGCCGCTGAAGAACAACATCGGTTTCTACCTTTTTCTGAATATGGGAAATCGAGTAACCCGTGCTTCACATCCATATCCAGTGTTGCTCATAAGTCGGCTATCACTTAAGCGTATTGTAGCTACATGTTAGGCCAGCTGTCTTGGTCTGCTGCTCGGTGCTGACTTGAAAGAGGTGCTATTGGATGGTTCACGTGTGCAGCCGCCGAGCTGACCGGAGCAGACCGAAAGTTGCCCTTGGATCAAATTCTCATATTGGATTTTAAAACCAAACTCATAAACCACTAGCACGCTCTGTAATAACCGACTTCCTCTCCACATGATCTGGGGTTGGACTCATATCCGGACCCCCTGCTCTCTGGAGTGGAGCCACAGAGCTGCGTGTGCACGCCGCGGCTTCGATGAGACGTAGATGCTGTGCTGAGGTCTGGTACGACATGAGAACGGCCCCCGTTGGAGGAGTCGCCGTGACGTTAATGTGTCCTGTCTGCCAGGCGGGACTCGTGTTTGCGGTGGTTTTATGTTTCTTTTTAAAAGAAGCAGTTTCAGACGACCGTATGAGGAATGAGTCACTTCTCCTCTGATTCTCACCAATTTCCCTTTCTTTGACTTGGCTTTCGGTGAAGCGAGCGTGAAACAAAACACTTCGCAAAGGTTACAGCTGTCAGAGCGGTCTATTGTTTTACCGGCGCGTCAATATTCTATATGTATTCATGCGAGAAGCCCTGACATATGCGATTCTCCTTCCTCTGGAGCTGAATGAGTTAATGCTGTGACTCACAACAAACGGGCTCTGGCGGCGCTGTGAAACCAACATGCTCGCTCGCCACAAGCTAGAGCTGTTTTCCCTGCAACCGAATATTAGGTACTTTGCCAAAGAGTGCCACTTCACATTCACACATAATCTTCCAACTGCCTCACATAGACACATAAACAAAAATGCAGTCATGATAGACTATAATTAAATTGTCATAGCAACATGATGTAGAACGTGCGAGCGTTTGCAGAAGTGGAGGAGGGTTTAAGTTTCCTTGTGCTGTTCTCACATCTCCTCCACAGTTTAGGGAATACAAGTTTAATTTTAGACGGATTTTTTGGCTGGATTTCACTTGTTGTGTGCACGCCCTCTTCCAGCAGTTTGGTTTCAACTCAAATGCTTTCAGGCAACTGAGGAGGAGTCTCCTTTGAGTGAGCAAAGAGCCTGTGTGAGTTTTGCTGATGCTGCATCACTGTTGTGCCACTTTTCACCACATCCTGGTCCTGCAGGTTTGAAACCAGATCCATGTGCGGCAGCGTTACCCCTGCAGTGTTAAAAGCAGCATCCTTTTGTTGCTTTCAGTCATGTTTCAAAGTGCAGGTAAAATTAGCTCAGACCTTTTGATAGTTGGTCAGTGTGTCGACCCTCAAACTTCCTGTGTTAACTTTGTTTCACACCTCCTGCAGTCAGCACTGTGCAAAAAGCCAACACCCACACGCTTAAAGAAAAGCTTAACCTGTCTTTAGTTCTGTCATGATGACTTTCCTCAGTGTACATTTGTGCAGAATAAACATTTATTAGTTGGCAGCTAATTATTTTTGCCCGACACAAAGGCTGACATTTGAGATCTGCGTGACGTCGTTAGCTCTGAATATAAGTAACCAGCACTGTAACAGCTTTGATGGCTCAAAGGCATCGACTTAGAAAACCTTTGTCTGAATCAGCAGTGCAGTGCACATAAAGGGTTAAACCTTAATGAATTGTGTTAATGGGACAAACGTAAGTAACCAACCTGCAACTTTTCCATTAACCAGTTCACTGAAGCCGTGTGCTGCTTCTGGTTTATGTGGTCATTTGTGGGGTTTATTCACTGTAAGCATGAATTAGGATTTGTTTAAGTGTTGCCTCCAAGAGAACCCGAACCAAATGATACCAGATTAGGTCAGCTGGTCGTTAACTCTGACTCGCCAGCATCTGACTGAGTCCATCTAACAAAGTCTCGTCTGTCAGATGCTTCCCTTCCGTGACTGCTAATAATGACTTTCACTTCCTTCCTGTTGTTATTCCTTTTAAGTTTTGAAAGATCAGTCTATTGCAGTTTCAACGACACGGGTCGGAGATCGTTACAGAAACAATAATAGCAGGTTTGACATTTCAGGGGGAAGTACTCGGACATCATCTGTCATCTGTAAACACATTTTTGTGGTGCGGGCTCTTCGTTTCTTGAACATTAATGTTGTGGACGGGCTTATTTAGGAACAACAGTGTTCTTACTAGTGCATGTATTGCTTTAGTGAAAGCCAGTAATTACGTTTGACTTGTGTGTAGCTGTCATGTTTAACACACTTAACGTCTGTTTGAAGCACACCGAGATTCAGACTCCTGTTTCCATAAAGTGGGTTTGATCAATACACCAGAATTAAAGTATTGGTAATCTATAGTTAATAGCAGGGATGTCACGATACCAGAAGCTTGGGTCCAGTACCAGTACAACATACTTACCCATTCAATACCAAAACAAAATGATCATCCTGTGTACTTAAATATAAGCTCCTAAAATAAAAGCACATTGTAAAACACTGACATGCTGGCAGATCATTTATTTAAAGTGTTGACTTCATGTCATGTTGATGAAATGTTAGGATGGTTGCCATGTAGCCGGCTAATGTCGCACTGTTACGCTGTGTTAGCATAAGCGTTAACGTTGCCATTGCAAACATTTCAGCCGATGGAACAAAAGCTGGTTTCACAACAGCGGTGCCAGCTTTCTCAAAAATAAATATGGTGACCTGACATTAGAAGAATAATACTTTAGATGTTATTACTGTGAAATGAACAGACTCTCAATTAAATTAATTCAATTTTATTTATGCAGCTCCAAATCACAACAACAGTCTCCTCAAGGCGCTTTATACTGTAAGGTAGATCCTACAATAATACTTACAGAGAAAACCCAACAATCATATGACCCCCTATGAGCAGCACTTTGGCGACAGTGGGAAGGAAAAACTCCCTTTTAACAGGAAGAAACCTCCAGCAGAACCAGGCTCAGGGAGGGGCGGGGCCATCTGCTGTGATTGGTTGGGGTGACTCATGGGGTGAATTCATTGAACTGATATTAATGCAGGTGTGTTATGAGCGCTGCTAGATTGGAGGTATTTCAAAGCACAGTAGTGTTAGTTGCATATTACCTTTTGCAAATTGATCATCACCCCTTGGACTTCCTCAGCTGTAGTTTATGTTGTGCTGCTTGTAGTTTTTCCTGTTCTTGTGGTTCTCTGTCTGCATGTAAGGACGGACTACAACAGTTGTAGTTTTACGCCACTCGCTCTGCCTCTGTGCTTATGCTGTTTATGGTACCAAAGAAGAACAAGTGTCGTTGCATTTTTTAGAACTTTTGATGCCCTGAGCATTAGTTCTAGTGACATCTTTACTTAATAGTCAACTTGCCTTGTTTGCTACCAGTATGTGAGACCTCCCACAAAGATGGCAGATGGCCCCGCCCCTCCCTGAGCCTGGTTCTGCTGGAGGTTTCTTCCTGTTAAAAGGGAGTTTTTCCTTCCCACTGTCGCCAAAGTGCTGCTCATAGGGGGTCATATGATTGTTGGGTTTTCTCTGTATGTATTATTGTAGGATCTACCTTAGAGTATAAAGCGCCTTATGGCGACTGTTGTTGTGATTTGTTTCGGGAAAAATAAAACTGAATTGAATGAATCCAAACCTAACATATTGACTCAGAAAGGCCAAAAATACTGCACATACTGTTTGATCGTGCCCGCTGTTGGGCTTGTAGGCTCCACACAAACAATGTTTCATTAGCTATTATGCGTAAAGCCTCCCATGCCTACCTGTGGTTGCCAATGTGGGATTAAAAAGTGGCCCTTCAAGGAAGGGGGTGTAGTGTAGGCCCATTTGTTATTTTTAATTGTTTGAATGTTGTGTAGCCTTCTGCTAAATAAATAAAGAGCAAGAAGACAGTTTGATAAACTGCAGTTTAAAAAAAGCTAATTAATCTCCCATTTTTGTGCTTAAAAATGGCAAATGTCCTTTCTGTGACATACACTTTGTTGTTTAGCGAGTCTCTGATGATTGATCGGGTATTAAGCTGGAAATATGATTCAGGAAGCTGCCTAAAATTGGCGTGCCTAAGCATCGTGAAAGATAATGCAAAGGCAACGCGGGTCAATACATTTTGTCACTTTGTTGTTCAGCTGGCAGCAGACCAGTCTAGATGTGCGCTGGGCTCATGTCTCTGTTGTGCTCACAGAGATCAGTTATAACTACAAGGATCTGTGATGTTCGGCCAGCGCAGCCATTTAGTCGCCGTGAACGTCACAGGCTTTGTTGCTATCGATACCTGACCTCTCCTGCGCCCTAAAATAAAGTCTGACTCACTGCAATTTACATCACGTCTGCGTGTAAATAAGAAGAATGGCGCTAATTTGTAAGTGTGGCGCTTAAAGCATGTTATTTAGAATAATTAACTCTGCCAGTGTTTCCAGTGTGTCCTGTTGGACTGGCTCCCAGTTATTAATCCCGAGGGTGGGCTTGTTTTTCTTTTCCTTTATTTGCCCGTTTGCAGTAGTTAGTCAGGGGTAGTCCACTGCCCTACGAGTGAAATTATCTTAAACAATCAAAGATGCTTCAACTGTCAGTCTCCTTCACAAATGCATCAGTAAATCTAAAGAGCCTCAGCATTCCCCAACAGAAGCGCTGTTTAGCAAAAGGAGACAGAAAGCTGACAATGATGGCAGTGTTCGCAGGACTTGGCTCAACGCTTGGATGTGTGGATAGATGACAGATACTGGTCCTGGTCCACGGAGACCTGGCCTCCCTGTTCAGCCTCAGCTCAGTTCCGCTTAGCTCTGTTGGCTCGCTGCTCTGTGGATGCTCAGGCTGTGAGCAGGCGTCGCCTAAGAGCGTGACTGGCATGCTAGCTACTAGCGGCCCTGGCTACATAAAGCCATATTGATGTGCTTCCAAGATGCTGCCAAAGCTAGCAGATGACGCTAATGCTGCCAAGGCAGTAGGTGGGGACAGATGCTACCTGTCCTCGCCCGCTCCCTCCAGCCAGATTGTTCCCACTAACAAAGCAATAAACTTAATAGATCAGCATATCAGTTTTACAGCAACATTCATGCTGCAATTAAGGGAACGATTTACTGTTTAAAATGAAACAGAGGAAAGATTGAACGATGCACGGAGGTCTTTTATTTTGAAACGCGGTCCCGTTTACTCTGTTCGATAAACTACAACCTATTTTCTGTCTGCACTGTTTCCACAGTTCAAAAACTGCGGCCTCCAAATTGTCAGTGAATTTATGAATGAATATTCGCGACTGTTTCCCAAAAACCTGCCGATAGACTGACGTCTTCAGCAATGTGTGAAGCATGAGATCCTCTGCCCTTGGAGGATGGATGAAAGCACTTTTTGTGATCTTGTTTCCATGCCGTGTTTGTGCCTGTCAGTTGTATACCTTTGAGCAAGTGTCTCCTTTTGTCTGAGATAAGTGACAGGTTTCAGTGTTCGGCATAGCTTCCTGCCAGTGTTAAA
Source organism: Simochromis diagramma (assembly GCF_900408965.1). Lineage (NCBI taxonomy): Eukaryota > Metazoa > Chordata > Actinopteri > Cichliformes > Cichlidae > Simochromis > Simochromis diagramma. Next base: position 1,160,428 of record NW_024387471.1, on the reverse strand, counting down.
ATCTGCTGCAGGAGGACTCTGGGAGGGTTTTTAAGAAAGTAAGGTGTAGCGTGCAGCCTGATGGCTTTACTTTGTCCAATTATGAAAAGTTAGTTTTATTCTACATACTGGGAACTTTTTCGCTGAGATGCGAAGGTCTCACGGCGTCCCCTGTTAGTCATCGGTCCGCCTCTCTCTGCGCTGTAGCGCCCTCGAGCAGCGCTATAACGTTCATTTCGTTCCTTTGCCTTTCACTCCTTCCCATTTCCACCCTTCGATATTCACAGAGCCAAACTCCCGTGTGGTCGAACTTTTAGAAAAGGTTGAACACTGACATTCGACAAAATGTCAGAATTGCTCCTTGACCCGGGCTCTGCGAGTTGTGAAGTTTGATTGGATACCAGCTGTGTGTCGAGTTTGCAGCGGGCTCACACTCAGACGGGAGGCCATTGGAGTACTAACAGATGCCATGGCAGCAAGCAGGGTGTTGATTGATCATTAGAGAGCCCACACTCCTCCACTCGCACTCCTGAGAGGACCCTAGGGTCTCACACTTTGTTTATCTCTCAGCCTTTCTCCCTTTCTCTCTCGTCTCACCCTCATGACTTTGGTAAATTGGCTCTTTTTACACAGAATATTCAAACTCTTTGTTATCTTTTATCCGTTTCCTGCTGGCAGCGGCTCGGGTGTTAACGCGGGTTGTCCACTAATCACAGGGTTAGTCGTTTGATCCCTGGCCCCTGCACGTATGCTCAGGTATGACACTAAACCCCAGTTTTGCATGGCGCGAGTCCCTCGACTTCCCTGCTGTTCGGACTTTATCGAGCTGTTCAGGTTGAAGTTGGTGCTGGTTGTGATGCACTCTGTTCTTTATTATATTAGCAGCAGTAACAGGTGCATGAGTGTTTATCTGTTTTACAGCATCATCATTAAGCTGGATGGAATAGAGGCGTATGTAGTAACAAAAACTAAGAATAAGCAGTTTGGATATGAAAGGATGGCTTCGTGGTTTTTATCCCAGGTCTCCACAACAACACTGATACACAGTGAGCTGCAACATGTCGGTAAAACTCGTTTGCATTTAGATTTCTGGTTATAGATGACAACAGAAGCTGCACAGTTTTGGTCGGCGCTCCGCTGCTTTGCTCTGGAGTCGTTTGTCGCTCAGCCGCGATGTCATGCCCTGCTTCCAGCTCTTTTTGAATTTTTCCCATAATTGCTCCCCAGGTCACGACACCAATGGATTGCCAAAGCAGAAGTATCTGTGTTTGGTGGGGGTAAGTGGTTTTGGCTGTGATCGTGACCTATGAATATTACACTTCAGGTTTTATGGGAGGAAAACTGAACATTATCTTCAAAAAGAAAAAAATAACCCCTTTGGTGCGCTTTTGTTAATCCGATGTTGCTGGTGTGGCAGCAGGACGCTGAGGCCTCCTCGTGTGGAGACCAAACTGTGGTTATTCTCTGCTCATTCACTCAAGCCCACGTGTTGTAAAGGTGTTGTTCTCAGCTTTCAGTGAGATCACACTGTTGCTTTTGCGGTCATTAAAAAGTTTCAGTCCTTTTCTTTCTGTCGTCTCTTGTTTTCACCGGGACTGACGGTGATGCTGTGGCACCGATCCATGCATCATCTTAACTGCTGTTTCTTTAAAATAGAGTCTTTTTGGCTAAAGTGTGAAGAACTGGGGCAAACTGAGACAGGGTGTGGCAGGCAGGTATGCGAGGAAGAATTATGCTGATGGCGGTGGTTTATAAACGGAGAGGTGGGAATCTTTGGGGGGGTTGCTCGCTGAGCTCTCCGACGGACTGACACAGCACTCGAGCTCCGAGGGCAAACAGTTCTGTGTGTGTGAGAGACTGCGTGATAGCAGGTACGTGTTTTAAATGTATAGCGTGTGCCCCGCGCACGTACGGCCGTGCATGCGTATGCACATCGGTACGGATGTGCGAGGCTGTGCATGAGATGAGACGCAGCGGCTGTGGGAGCTGCAGGAGGCTCATCTGAATTCACTCACGCTGCCAGACTGGGAGAACATGGAAAGACTTCTAGGCACCGACACTCACCGGCTATTTTTAGACTTTCTCCCCTTTCCACAGGAGGGGAGAAGAAAAGTGGGAGAAAGCAGGGATGGATCAATAATTTAAAATGAATTTGATGAAAGCAGAAGCGTTTCATGACATTACCTCCACTTGCAGCTTAAGAAGTGTTGGTGGCTTGTTTCCTGCTGCTAAACTCAGCTGATGGGCAGGAGTGTGTATGTGCAGAGCAGCAGATGGTACACACACACACACACACACACACACACACACACACACACACACACACACACACACACACACACACACACACACACACACAATTATTCAGACTGAAAGAATAATGATTGGCTGGTCCGTATGCGTGTAATACCAGCGTGGCCTACTTTAGCCCACCGATGAACAGGATCAGCACAGACCCTGTTTCAGTGTTGCAGAGAGTTTGAATCTGACCTGGTCTGCAAATTAGACTTCATTAAGGAAAAAAGTTGTGCTGGGAAATACGTGGACTTTTGCGCCTGTCACGTAGAGCACGGCGGTGACGGGGTTTTAAAAGGATTAGGGGTTGAGTCACGTTTCATGACTGCATGAACTGGCCCGCTTCCTGTATCGTGTGCAGCGGGAACGAGGCGAGTAATATGGTTACCAACCGTGTTAAACGATACACCACTTTGTGTGAGGTGTACATGTGAATGTTTTTGATTTAAAAACAAAAAAGCCGACCGCTCTCTGCTTCTCAGAGGTCGGTCCTGTTTGTGAAAAAAACAAAAAAAAAAAAAAACAGGAAAACTGGGGAAACGACCACAAATTTGCAAAAGGTGAAATCTCACTGGGCTGATGCCACATAGAGCCACGTAAAGTGATGTAAAAGACAGAAATGTTTCCCCCGGCAATTAAGGAAATCAGCCTACTTACTGACGTGATGTGAGCACTGGTATCCTGACATCCAGGCTGTTGTCCTTTAGACCTTAATTTAGTGTCTAATGCCAAATAAAACTGTCTGTGCTGTCATCTCAGCTTCTATTCTCACTATTTACATGCCAGCAGCTTTGCCCTCAGGCTACGTCTCTCCACCCAAGGCTGCTCCGATGTTGCCTAACACCCCACAATTACTCTGAAGACGATGGCGTTTACATCCGTGGAGTCGCCCCTGCTGGCCCTTAATTTGGGTTCTGGCCTATTTTTTCAGGACAGAAAATATAGGTCAGTGTGGATGTCTGAGACCATTTATCATTGCAAATCATCATTTAGCCACTGGGCCTTTGTTTTCGTATCGACACAGTGGTTTTACTTTGATATGAAGCCTATTGATAAATGTTGGGCTTTGGTGCGAGCTTGTTCTGGAGGAAGTTTTGCTGACTCATTGTTCTGTTTGCTCAGAGAAAATATTTGAAGAATGATTAAGTGAGTAAGATGATTTTTTTTCTTAAATAACAGGATGCTTACACGGTGATGTGTGATTGAAAATTTTTATTGCAGCAAAGGTAATGCAAGCTGTTATTTACCTTTATTTTTAGAGATGGCGTTCTGCAGGACGTGGTGTGTTCCCCTTATAAGTTGTTGTTCTGCAAAACTTGGCGCGCACTTTTCTGCAGAAGCCAATTACATTTCTGAGAAGTGTGTGTGTGTGTGTTTTTCTGTCAGTACTTTGTCCATCAGTCCTGCAGAGCACCGAGATCCCCGCGAATGTGTTGGAGATTAGGAGCTATCGTATGCTTTTAACAGCTATATTGTCATCCCTGTGGAAAGACTGACTGACTGCCTGACTGAGAGCTGTCTGTCTGCCAGCCTTTACATGTGAACTTCAAATCACAGCTCGGCAGCACCGAGCATGTAGCCGCCAAAGGCAAGGCTTTACACTGTCATCAGTACCGCGCGGCTGCCTCTGGGTGCTGTGCCATATGACATTAACAGAGATCGATCCCCTCCGCATCTCAAGGAGCTGCTGTTCTGCACACCGTTTCCTCTGATGCTGTTGCCGCCACCTCAGAGAAAAGAAAAGGAACTCTCTCCCAAGTATCCGACTGTCTGACAATGACCCCGATCAGCAGCTTTTCCTAAACCGTATACGTTATCGGTCACGTGACCCAGCAAATTCTGCTTTGCAACAAACAGTTTCAACAAGATTTGTGGAATAAAAGAGGAAAAAATGACCAAAGTTGCATCTCGGTGTGCTCTTGTTTTTATGCATATTAGCCTAATAATAGAGTTGTTCGTTTACATTGCTTTTATAGATGCTGTTGACTGAGGCAGATGGTTGGACCATATGGAAGGAAATCCGTGACTGTGTGCAGATATGTTGGGTTTTTCCAACCAATCAGCCGGCAGCCAGGCGGCGAGATCCTCACCTTAAACTTGTGCTGCTGTAATCAAAACTCTGTCGTCTGCTTCAGTATCACAGAGACAAATCTAGGTCATAACTTGGATTCCAGGTTATATCTCAGATTTTAGGGATTTTTATTGGCATCATCGGTTTCATTGTTGTGCACGTCGAGCAGGAGGTTTAGAGAGTCTGTCCTGGGAGACGCCAGTTTGTTTTTTTTCTTCTTAGCTTAGGAGGCTAACACCCGCCTCCTCCCGACAAACACGCTGGTGTTGCGCTGAAGATGCAGTCATGCGGAGCCAGCGTTTGACATAATGTTGGACCAGTATGGAATCTGACTGGGAATATCAACGCTGATACGTGGTGATACACAGAGGCTGTCACAAAGGTTGCATCCATATGCTGTGCCACTCATTCGTGAAGCTGTGAAATTGGGTTGCATCCCAACTAGCCTGGAGACAGTATCGCTTTCACTTCTCTCCCTCGCTCTCTCTCTCTGCACATCCCACTGAAGCATTTTCCTCTCATAGCTGGAAAGACAGAACAACTAATGTGGCATTAATAGGGTCACATCATCTCCATGCAGCTCTTTCTTTCTTCTCCTTCCAGCTGAGACTGTTGTTTATCTTCTTCAGATGTAGCTGTAGAGATGGCTTCGAAATCCCCGAGGCCAACATCTCTCGCATGTGAAGCCTGCCAGTTGGGTTTTTTGGCTGGTAAAGCAGGCTCTACCTTAGAGGGTTTTTTTTCTTCTTTTCTCCTTTTGTTTATTCAGATTTGAAGCATTGGAATTAAATATCATCAAGACCTATTTATGGAGCCAATCTAGATCAACGGTGCCACGCAGCGGAGCGATTATATGGTGTTTTGTGTTGCGACGTCAGGTTTTAATTTAATCGTGTACCAACACGGTGTGACCAATCGGTGTTAGAACACCTAAGAACCATATCATAGTTTAAGAAGTTTCTCTTTCCGAACCTCCGCTCGCTAAATCGGCATGAAATGTAAGCCTCGATGGGCAAAAAGGGAAAAACAGTTTAAAGCGCCTGCGAGTGTTTTTCTTTCTGCTGGCCTTTGAAAGATGCCAGTTAATCTGCTTACGCCTTTAATTGCGAGCGGAGGGGTTGGGCCTCCTCCCGGCCAGAAAAAGACTACTGATCCAGAAGTAAAACGATGACCACCGCAGTTATTCCTTTCTTTAGGTTGCATACCCCCTTCCCATCCCCGGTTTTCTTTAGCCACCCTTCGTCTCCTCCTACCGTACCCTCCCTCAGAGGGAAGAAAGCTCCCCGTTCTGACAATAGACATTTTTTGCCATATGTTGGCTTGACATCTTCATCAGGTTCACAGCAGGTTACCTTAGTTAACTTTCACTCCACTGCCTGATGGGATTTTCTCCCCGTTTCTCCACTCGGCCCAGGCTCAAAGTCTAGACGGCCTCGGAGGCAGGGTCCCTCTAGCCCCGTGTCCACAATGGCCATATTGTGGACGCCGGGTAGCGGCGGCTTCCTCCAGTTACAGCGAACGGGCCGGCGCTAAAACAATGCTTTTGTCCAGGGGCATACGAGGGGGGCCTAATCCACTGCACACTGTGAAATAAATCTCTCAGAGATGAGAGTGAGTGAGAGAAACTGAAATGAATGAAATCATTGCCAAGGAGGTTAGAGTGCAGCAGTTTAACCCCTGGCCAAGAAAGGGAGGCAAAGGGAGTGGGAGAAAGGAGGAACAAGGAGAGGCAGGCGCTGCATCCCTTCATCTCTGGAGCTCGGATGGAGGAGAGGGGCTGCCGGTGGCTTTCGCAGATTCTCTTCTCACCAGAGGAGCTGCTGTTCACCATATGGGATTTGGCCTCTCTTAACAAACAGGCCCCCTATTCACTCGCAACACACAGTCGTTCGTGGAATAAGGTGAAAAAAGTGCATTTCTTATGCCTTTAGAACAGTGGATGGCCACGAGGGCTGCGAGTCTGTGTTTGATTCACATAGTATAGAGAATTATAAAATAGGGGCTTTCATCTAAATGTGTATTCACACTGGATTTAGGGGTTTTTGCTGAAAACGGTTTTAAAGCCGCGCATTCAGGTTGCTGTTGTTGAGGCGATCCTATAGAACAACGCGCACACGCCTCTGCAGCGCAGTCGTAAACCGCGATCGTCGTCGGGGTTCTTCGAATAGTTTGAAAAGACTCGTTTTTATTTAGCATCGTGCGAGTTGGATTTTCCTGTTTTTAGTTTGGTGACAAAATGACTTGAAGTCGAGCGAGTTGCCACGCTGCACTGGGCAGCGAGAGGTTTCTGACACGCTGCTGTAACGAGCCAACTTTTTCTTCCAACCAGCAGCGTTAGGGATGACATCCTCTGCCAACAGCTTCTTTTTAGCCTACTTGAAAATCCCAAGAAGCAGTAGATTTATGCCAAGTCGAACATGCCAGCGTTTTTCTTTTTTTTTGCTCACTTGAATGTGCCAGAAGTATCGGATAGAAATTTATACAAAGACTTAAAGATATCGGAGGAAAGGTAGCGTTACCACATCATGTTTATAGGTTTGTCTCCTACGTTCTTCCACCAGTGACCAAAACCAGTCAGTCGAACTGTGCTGATCTCATATCTTTACCAAAACTGAAAAAACTTGGGTCTAGATTCAGATTTTTACTCTCAAATCAAATCGGCGGTGAAACGGGAAGAAACGAGTTCATGTATCGGACGCGTCGCCCGTTCCTGAGGTTGTCCAAACTAATAACTCATTTGATGGACGGCTGCAGAAATGTGTTTTGTCTTTATTGGCATTTTGTTAGTGTCTGACATACACCAGGTAAAATACGTGTTGAACACTTCACCATTTTTCCAAGTAAATCGATTTCTAAAGGCGCCGTTGACATAAAATTCTCATCAGATGTCGGTAACAAACCGTCCAATCCAGACGTGCAAATGTCTAAATGTCATAGATGTCCATAAGTTAAGGTTTGTGCAATGATGAGAAATTTCAAAGAGAAAACAGTGTTGAACATGCTTTAATGCTCCTCCTATGCTCCGAGACGCCTCCTGTGTGCAGAAACTCAGGTGTGATTTTGGCCCAGCCTTCCACATAAAGGTTTCATGGGCGTCTTCAATGAACTTTGACCTTTAGTTCTTACATAGGTTTGAATTGGGTCATCCAGTAGCTTTATTTGCTTTCTCTGAATCCAGTTGAGATTCCTTGGCCGTGTGTTTGGGATCGCCGTCGTGCTCAAACGTCACCCTTGCAGCAGATTGTTATCAAGAATGTCTCGGTACATGTTTTTCTATTCATCCTTCCATCAGTTATGTGAAGCGCGTCGGTGCCATGTGCTAAAAAACAGCCCCACATCCTGATGTTCCCACCTCCAACCCTGTTGGTGTTTGGACCTCCAAACGTGGTGTGTGTTACGGCACCCGGAGAGTTCAGTTTTGGTCTCAGGTGACGACGTTCTCCCAGTACTTCACAGGCTTGGCTAAATGTCGTAAGCAAACACGTCTCAACGTGCTTTGTCTCCTGCAGTGGAGTCTTGTGTGGTGAGTGTGCGCACAGGCCCCGGTGGTTGAGTCTTGGACAACTCTTTACGGTGAAATGATGCTCTTTGTCCTTTCAGATTACACAACACTGCTCACTGGGAAAATCCTTCTGTAACCAGTGCCGGATGAGAGAGCTCACTGGTTTTACCCATCATGAGATGTTTCTTGTATGACGCATTTTATCTGCCATCAGCTGTAAACGAACCCGCTGATATTAATTTGCACCAAGTGGCAGGACTCTAATTAGTGATAGATGTCACATGGTGTCGTGACCGTCCTGCCTTTGTGCTTCTCCCGTTCTTCATGCGTTCAATACTTCTCCCCGTCTCGTTTCTCATTATTACACATAATTTCTGTGCATGTGTGGACTGGATTGGTCGTTCTCTGGTGAGAATTTCATGTCAACAGCACCTTTAGAAGTAGATTTACCTGGAAAACTGGTATCTGTATCTTGCAAAATCCAAGGATGAAACCCGACAACTCATCATGTTGACCATATTTATGTTGCATTCAGAAGCTGTAAAAACTGTATAAACATTATGGAATCTGCACCGAAATAAATCCTCACAGATGTAATCAGATTCTTGTTCTTTTTTTAACAATCCAAACGATTTGTCAGTTACAATCCACCAGATTTCATCCTAAAAAGGACGCGAGAGCACCAAACCTGATACGTCGACTGCCTTCGCAAGCTTTCACGGGTCCGGTTTAGATTTCGTGCCCTGCAGAAATTCTCGGCCTCCTCGTTGTTGCTTGCGGGTCTATTTTTGTTTAACCACATCGTTCTGCTGGTGAACACTAGCAGCAATGTGGCAACTGTGAAATCCTGCCATTAGCAGCAAAGTTGGTGGGTTGGGACTAAACTTCATCAGCTGTTGGGTGAGGGATCGAGGTGACTGCTCACTGACTTATGTCGAGGTGGGAAATTTCAATATGGTTACCAGAGCCTGGCGTGTTCACTAGTGACCAACCGTCAGCTGCAAAGCGAAGGGTGACGAGCAAATTGCTTCATCTGCGGACGGCCTTTAGGCCACGCACCCACCTCTTCCCTCCTCCACTCTCCTCCATCGCCCTGCACGCCGCCCCCAGCACCCTTTCCCCATTAATCCATTTTCCACTGGCTTTCAAAGGCAGATGTCTCAGAAATTGCCAAAACACTGATTTTTGATCAACCAGCACCGCCCTCATCTCACCAGTATCTGTGTCACGGCTCAGGGGCTGCCGGCTTGTTGCCCCCATTGTGACTGTTGGAGTTCAGCCATGCTCAAAGCCCTCAGGGATCAATGGACAAGCTAGTGTACTGTAAATATTCACTCCTGAGCTCGCTGTCTATCTGTAAACACGCATCTACTCACACGGTACACATTTGCACACAGGGCACGCACACGCTTTGCAAACAGACCAGCGGTCAGCCCTCACTCATCGCCACGTTTGCCCACATCAATTTTCTCAGGTGCGAATGGAGGAATCTAACCCTCGATAGGTGATTTCAATTCAATTCTCACCCACTGAATCCGTTTACACCCAACCGGGGTGAAATATGCTCTAGGTTGTTTTCACCTCGTCACTCTAGCTAAAATGTCCTGTTTTAATCTGGGCTGCAACAGCTCTGTATAGAATCTGTCAGCTGTAGTTTGATTGACATGGGGGAGGTGTATGTCTACCAGATCAGTCTGTTATGCACGTGGGCCCAAAGACCCGTGCGTGATGGATGTCTAAGCAAACAGCAGGAAGCAGTAGCTTGGTTTTACGGACGTTTCAGAGGTATCCTCGACCACGGCGCTGAAGTTTTTCCAGTTCAAATGCACGAGTGTCCCATCATTTGGGATACGGGAGAGTGGGGGTCGTCTACCAGTCAGAAGTTCTTAGCCCTTCACGCGCCCGCCTGCTAAAGTATGCTGGGGCAAGATACTGAGAGATCCATCCATCAGGGTGTGAGTGTGTCTATTTGGATGTTGGACAAAAACGCTGTGTGTGTGATGAATAAGACTTGTAGTAGAAACTGATTTGACTGGTCAAATTGACTAGAAAGGTGCCCTATAAGCACCTTTACCTTTAATTATTCTATGTGCACATGCATATACACACACACTGTATCTCCAGCTTGCTGCTAGCCTTGTCTGCTGGACACAGGAAGTGGTTTATGTCCTTGTTAGCAACAGAAAACATGTAAGTATGACGTCCACATCATACTGGAGCCAGAGTCTAAACCCACAGAGGAGAGTGCACGTGCAAATCACGTCATAAACGATACGACAGGTTGTTTGAACTAGTAACATTCTGCACGTCGTTCTCAGAGGAAAATGAATTGGAGCGGTCTTTGCAGAGTTCAGGTGTTTTTCAGAATGAGACGTATCACGGAGCTCTCACTGTGTGCAGGAGGGGAGGGAGGATAAACCAGTGCAGGATCTGTCATAGTGACATTTGTGTCCCCTGGAGGAGCAGCGGGGGTCCTCTTCACCTCTGTAACCTTCAACTTTCAGCCTTAACCCCCTTCGGGCCCCCTCTTGCGTCCACCACACGCCCTGGACGTTCTGAAGGGGAGGGGTATGTGATTGCAAGACGGTGAGAAAAATAAAGAAGGGGGTGCAGAACTGGGGAGGGTGGGATGAGGGGGGAGAAATGAGGTGAGTGTGGAAGGAGCAGCAATAGAGCTGAAATCGCTGGGATGGAGAAAACGAATGGAGGCGAAAGAATAAACACCTGGAGCAAAGACGAGAAGGACACATGAATGATAAAGGAGGGTGTTTGGTAATGTTCAGAAGTTCTTCCTGCTGCACCAGAAAAGTCTTCTTTGCGTGTAGTCGCTCTCTCTCTGCTCGAGGCATGACTCCAAACTCAAAATGAACATGTCAGGTAGGCACGCAGGGACTTTTCCTGGATCGAAGGGGCCGAATTAAAGGTTATTGGGGCCGTTTTCATACACGGTGAATAGGTTGGAATATCTCCTCATCAATACTTGAGGTGGTGTACAGAACAAGCCGTCTGGTTCCTCTGTCCTGCATCGTTCACCAGCAGCAGTTCCCATCCTCTCACCCAGTAAATAAGCATAAAATAGGCCGAACTGTCGGGGCGATGGGGGGTCGTAGAGCTTGGAGCTCTTTTTTTTTTCTGTCAGTCTTTTCAGGATGGGGCCCATGAAATGATCCAACAGGATTATGTAAGCCATCATTGATTGTGCTGCGTCCCGTCATCCGTGGGTCCTTTGTGTCCCCCCGTCTCTCGCGGACAGCCCGGTGCGTTAGCCACAAAGCTACTCGTGGTGTTGCATATCGTCTTCATCCGAGCAGCCGTCTTCTCTTCTCTGCGTTATTTTTAGGCTCGAGGTCCATCGAGTACATTCAGCTTTCTGTTAGAGGGCTCAGTCGTCCTCGCGTTTCAGACCGGGTGAACTCTCGGAGAGGTTTGCTGCTTTCACATGAACTTTTTCATCGTTCTGCTTTGTTTACATAGAGGCGGGGGGGTGTTTATGAGCCCGTGGGCCTTTTTCTGCGGCCGTGACAGTGAACTTGGCATGTGTGAGCTTGTCTGTGCAAACCCTCGCTGTTCTTGCCAGGGTCACGGGGTGACCTTGGAGCTGTGGAAGCCATGTTTACCACAGACCCCTGTGTTCTGGCTGTGGCTGGGTGATCGCTTCATTTCAAACACAAAGCATTAAGCCTGAGAGAAACTAGCGTGTGTAGTTTGGACGCTCGTGGGTCGCGCTGAGGCAACCGTCGGCCGAGGCGCCGATTACGCGGTTCTTTATCACGTGTGCCAAACACGCCCTTATTCACTATCCAGATATTCTGGAAACAGTTTCTGTGCTCTGTCTTTGCTAAATACATACGACTGCTGGATGATCGCAGTACTGTTGGCTGGTCTGTCGTGTCTGTTATTAACTTACCAGTTTGTATCTGGTGCAGCAAGGATACGATATGTTGAGGCTTTCCTCCTAAAACACCAGATGTTGAATTTTGTCTGATCAGAAGCCAGAAGTGCACCACAGAGTGTTTCATAGAAGCGCTCTCTACGCCGAACACGCCTTACTTCCTGTATTCTTATCACTGGCTGATAAAACGGGTATCACACATATTTCATTTCCTTTATTCAAAACCAGTTAATCACCTTGGCTAATCTGTCAGCATCAGTGTTGTTTAAGTTGTTTACTACAAATGGATATCGCAGTGTGCTGGGTTTCATGTAGCGCTGCTGCAGAATAATAATAACAATAATAATAATAAACCTTTTAGTGTAAGATTTACATCTCCTCAGCAACACCAGGCTTGAATCAATGTAGCAATAATTAAGCAAATAAACTGGGGTGCGTGTTACTGCGGCTTAAACGTGCATGATTTGGTGCGTAATATAAACTCATATCTACAACGAGAGTATAGATTTGCATATTTACAGCGCATGCAGCCGAGACACTCTGTGTCTTGTCTTTCACTGTGCGCTGCTCACTCTGTGCATGCGCGAGTGTGTGTGTGTGCGCGAGTATGCGTGTGTGCGTGCGTGCACAGACTCACAGCAGCCACCCTTGCCCCCACCCCTCTCATTAATATGTATGTGTTCTGAGGCAGCTAGCAAAGACGGTGTGTTTCTCACCCGCTGATTAATGCTGTCTGTCAATTACCTCTAGATCCAACCGTGCTGTGGAGCTTCCCCCAGGACCACACAGACCAGGTTGGAACACATTCTGCTTTTTCATTCCTCTGTCTGTCTCTCCCCCCAAATCTTCCCCTGGTTCAATGTTGCAGACAACCTCTACCACCTCCTCTTCTCGCATCTCCCTTCCTTCCTTTTCCTAATGCCCTCACTCACCCTGCCATCCTGTGGTAACCTTCCCCAAAACCTACCACCTCCGCCGTTCCTTCTCTCTCTCCCCTCCTACTCTCCGTCTCACTGTACGTCTGTTGTTGGTAATGAAAAGCAGTGAGCAGGTCTTCAATAACTGACGAATCAGTAATTATCATGCAACCGTGACAGGAATGCGCACCTCTGTTTTCCTCTCGGTGTCTCATTGTCCTCCTGTTTGCCTTTTGTTTCCATTTATTGTGTTCATTCGAAATCAGAATTAAAAATAAAACATCTGCTTTGTGCTCTTTGGCTCAGCGTTCTGATGAAAATCACTCGGAGGGTTGGTGTCTGTTACCAGTTTGTCACTTAAATTCCAAATCATACTCCGACTTTATTTATTTTTCTTCACTTTAATGGAGTTTCTCACCAAAGCAGAGAACGTGGGGAAACCATTTGTGCGATGAAGTTAAGCAGTCAGGTGATCACAGGTTCGAACGGGCTGCAAACTTTAACCGTTTGAAGTCTGAGTCTGTCCAAACGTCCAGCCGCTCAATCCTGGGTTCGCTCTAAGGATGCACCAGTGCTATATGGCAGACATTAACCACAGGTTCACATCAAATACACGTTGTTTTTGGTTAAAATCCAGTGCCGCGCTCTCTCCTGGGACGCCTTCGGTCCCCGAGCCTCATCACTCCCTCATTGGTTCAAATAAGAACCAATGAGGGAGTGAATGTGACCTGAAAACCTTCCTAATGCTAGTCACAGCTTTTCTCAGCTTCTCACGGGGAAATTGTGAACTCTGGATTAAATATCGTTTCATTTAAAAGTCTCTTTACCCTCAGAAAAACACAGCAGCCCAGCGGGGTGTCGTGTTTGCTCTATTGTCGATTCGCCTTTACAGTTTAAACCCAACTTGATCAAAACAGTAACGCAGCCTTTAACAACGTGCGTGTGCCCATCATCGGCGAGCGGAGGCTGAGAGAGAGAAGACAGGACGGGCTGTACATTGTGTTCGGTGCTAAAAGCAACCACAGAGCAGATCCTGGAGCCGGGTGGCTGGACGGATGACTTTGGGCAGCCTGTCAGCTGAGAGGAGGGAATAAACAGACGTGTAGCTGATAGACTCCAATATGTGGCGAAGGTTACGATAGACTTCAACACAGCAGCATAGCTAGTGAGTTTAAACAGCTCTCCTGCCTCTCTGATCCACTTTGAGAAATAAACTGAGTTGTAGAAAGATGCTTCAGGCGATGTCTGCCTGCCCCACAAGAACCAGAGCGTGCTATCAGAGTAAGAGGTAAAGGCAGTGAGGGAATGGGAGAGCGAGCAAGAAATTACACACTTGCAGAGGGAAGAACAGGAAATGGAAGCGAAGGGGGGGAACTGAAATGAAGACGTAAACATAGGGCCAACACGGTTTTTGTGTTGACGCGGGCCTCGTGCATCCTCTCCAGCGTGGCTGTCCTTTTTAGCCCCCCGCAACCTCGCTTTTCTTTCATTCTGTTGTCGACCAGATCGTTTGTGTGGATAAGATGGCCCTTAAGATGGCCAGTTAGCCTGCTGTGTACAGAGGGATTGGCCCTTTCCCCCGTATACATAAAGGCTGTATTCACGGGCCTCATTACCAGGATTAAGGCTCCTTTCCTCCTTTGTGGCTCTGAAGGCTGGAGTCCTCTGTAGCCACAGTCTCGCTCTCTTTCTGTGGCCCGAGCTGGCCGGCATATGGCGGCAGCAGCCAGCGATCTCTGCAGAGGGGCTCGCAGCTCAGAGCGAGGCCTCCTTTTGTTTAGGCCGTTATTGTTGCTCAGCGTAATGACATTTGTAGGCCGTAGGATCAGGGTGGAGGGGTTAGTCTACCCCAGGGGAGAAGGGGTAGAGAGAGGAAGAGGGAGAGAGGGAGAGAGAGTGGGATGGAAGGAGGGGGAGAGGCAAAGACATGCAGACAGACAGGAGTGTGGATTATGGAAATATGAATTGATTTTTTTCTCCTGTTCAGTGGTAGAATAGAAAGCTCAAAGGAGAACAGACTGCAGGCTGGCTGGCATGCCGGGGTGGTGCTAGGGAAATGTGAAGCGAGAGGTGCTCGCTCCTTCTCTCCCCCCAACACGACTTCTCTATCAACCCCTGAGACTTGTGCCCTGGTCATCCACAGATGCCATTTGGACAGAGAGAAGCAGAGATGGAAGAGAGAGCGGAAGGGAGGGAGGGGAGGAGGGAGGGAGGGAGAGGGAGGGAGGGAGGGGAGAGAGGTGGCTAAAGCATATATTTGAATCATAAGAAGGACTTTTTTTTTCTTCTTTTTTGCAAATGAAGCAGACAGATGGAAATCTGTCCGTTTCCTCTCAGATCTCATCCCAAAGTAGTGGAAAACACACACACACACACACACACACACACACACACACACACACACACACACACACACACACACCACAGTGTGGTATAGAAGGCCCACTTCTGTGTAAAGAACAGAGGATAATATGATAAACACTCAGCAAGTTCCACCAACAGAGGACCAACTTGCAGAAACTGTCTGCAGCTCCGCCATATTTCAAAATGTGAAGTTAGTCACTCGGACACTCCCTTCTGCAAATTGCTCTGCTTTCGAGTGTAAAACTCAGTTTTCCATCTCCAACGCTGCAGTTTTATTTCCTTGTTTTTACTTTCACTCTGTTTAATTAGTTAACCAGTTTAACAAATAGTCACGTAGTCGAGCCCTTTAAGCTTTGCATAAAATGAAACGCATGAATCATCTCGGGGAACGAGAAGTTTAAGACTTAAATTTATGCAAGTCTGGAAAAACGATGAGACAAGGATCCCACAGCAGAGCAGAGTCGATGCATCTCCACCAGTCCACTTACCTGGACAGCGATTGGTTGGAAAAATCAGATTTATTTTTAGTAACTTCGAAACAAATCCAAATTGACCCAGCATCCCCCCAGTGGGAGTGTTTCTGTTATCCATACCATTTGATATCAAGAGAATTGTTTTCCTTTTTCACTAATAATAGATATTTGCACGTATGCTTAAAGGTTTGTGTTGGGCTGTTTCATACCTGCTGAAGATGATTGTGGCAACTGAAACTAGTTGTTGTTATTCTCAGGAAATCCACGGCTGAGTCGATTTCCTGAGTGGTCTTATCTTGTGTTTGTAATGATGTTCTTTTCTGTCTTGTTGCGACTGTCACATCACCTCCATCTCTGCACACAGATCTGTCCGTCCTCTCCTTACGCTCCCCTCTGGTTCATCAGCCTTCACGTTTCCACAATCCTTCTCTCGTATTTCCCCTCATGAGCCACTGTTGCATGAAATTGCAAATTATACACACGCAGTATCTTTTTTTTTTTTTCATCCACTCTGGTTTCAGCATAATATCAAGAGAGAAATAAAGGAAATATTGAATTATGAATAGTTTTTACTGCAAGGCCTTCTTTTAACTATTAAGGTTGATGTTAACTCTCCGTGGCTATTCCACACATTTTACTGTAATAAGGAAGCTTTGATCTTCCTGCTACAAACTGCATCGAGTTGACTGTAAAACATGCTGTTTTTCATTTATGCCAAGGCTGCGGTTCAAATTCGATTTTAAGGAAATATCTGTGCTTTGATACATCGCTATGTAGAAATCACGTTTTTATTAAATGCATTCTGGGACTTATTCTGTGGAGAAATTATAGTAATGCACTTTTCCTCTTCACTGTGTGCGTTTCTTTTGCTGCCATGCAGTTTTAAGTTAAAATGCGCTGTGTTTCCTCGGCACAGACCTGCTGTGTCTTTGTGTGGATTCACAGCTCAGGTTTGCAAAATTTCATCCGATCGAAGGATGGATGTCCAAGGTTGACGTTTGGTCATGATACGCCTCTACGTTTGGCATGAACCAAACACGGCATATTACGGTTTGGCGATATATAAAACTTTTCCAACCAACAATCGTCGGTCCGATAACCTATGGAAGCCCGTTTCTGCCAAAAAAAAAAATTATCTATAACTCGAAATTTCGACTCATTAGCTCGAATTTCCAGAAAATAACTCAGAATTTTGAGTTATGGATTTGTTTTTTATTTTTTAGTGGCGGAAACAGGCTTCCATAAATAACCGATGATAGGCGACTTTTTAATGGGCGGAGCAACGTAACCTGATGGGCTGATTTGCGCATTTAGAATTTCTAAGCTTTGTTTGGAGGGAACATTTTACCTTCTCTTCTTCTTTGTTTCAGGATTAATGTAGACGAGAGAGATGAGATTTATAATGCAGCTACTTTTTGGATTTTTTTCTTTCTTTTTTTTTAAAATGTGCCGAATCACACAAAAGACTGAACCTTACATCAGAGATTTTTTTTAACGTGTGCTGGAAGAGACCACTTTTTTGTTTAATCGTGTATTTCTTGTTTCCCTCCTCTCCATTCTGTTTTTTTTCTGTTTTTTCTGTTATTTTTTCCGTTGACTGCTTCTCTTAGCTTCAACCAACCTTATTAGCAAACTTACTCTTGGACAAATAATTAAATGGCTCTTGAAAAACGATGGGCGAAGGGCTCGGCCTATCGCCGATTGTCGATATATTCGTCCAATCTCCCACCCTTACGGCATACCAGCACCTCGCACCAATCGTCGAGCACGGTGGTGTGAGGAGAGGAGGTGATCTGGGCTTGTTGGAGTCGTTGAGTTGACCATGAACCTCTTTGTATTAAGACAGTTAAAGTATGGCCTAAAATTGGGTCATAAAACAGGAAATGACGGCGAGCACAGCAGCAGATCTACGACCGAACGGCTGAAACGGGGAAGAAAGATGAAAGTGCTGCGAGGACGCACTCAAACTGAAATGAGGGCAAATGCCCACAAACCTCAGTCAGCTAAAGATTATTCACAAACATGTCTGCCTGATACAGTCGATACAGAAAGTGTACAGTACTACACACTGCTTCTGCATTTGCAATGATTTAATTTAATATTAATGAGAGTGTAAACTGTAATGTTGTTGTTCATCCCAGTGTAAAGATGACTGGGTTATTTTCACCCTGACATGGAAAGCCTTATAGAGCTATTGTCTTTGTGGTTCTTTAATTGTGACCACCGTTGTCACCGAGATGTCATGACTTCAGGCTAAACTTGACGTGTTTCCCCGTCGCACAGTCCCGTATATCTGTCTCTGCTGGAAAGCTCGCCGAGTCATCAGCCAGACAGGAAGAAGGGGAGGGACAGACAGAGGAAGAAAAAGAGCGAAGAGAGGCAGCGGTCTCTCGAGGCTTCATCCTCGGCAGCTTTCAGCGTTGCTCTGACACCGTGCTCCATCAGGACCGGCTGCCTGACACGCCGTGATTGGTGGCCACAGTTCTGTGGACTTGGCCCTGGGTGGGGGAGGCAGGGAAAGGGAGGTCGATTGGATTGGTGAGACAGCGGCGGTCTGAGGGATGGAGGTAAAGCGTAGGAACCGGTGGACATGATTGGTGACTTCAGCCCTGAGGGAACTGAGGGTTGACCCCAAGGAGAAGAGGATAAAGTGGGCGAGAGCGGTGGTGAAGGAGTCCTTGTGGGTGTGCGAAGGTTGGGTGGCAGGGCCCAGACATGCTTCAAGACGATGATGCGTTGCTGTCGGTTGATGCCCAGTGGAGCAAAATAGAAAAGCAGTAGGAGAACAGATGGATATAATAACAGGAAAGTTTGAATTAGATCAGTGTAAAAGGAGAAGACGGCGACGGAGGTTGTAGATCACATGGTCAGCTCTGAAACCTGCGGGAATCTGTTGTGAAAGTCTGTAAAAACATGGGAATTATTACCTTCTTTGGGTTTACACGTATGGAGAGGTGTAAGTGTGTGTGTGTGTGTGTGTGTGTGTGTGTGTGTGTGTGTGTGTGTGTGTGTGTGTGTGTGTGTGAGATGCTCAGCGTGTCACAGGGCCTTGTCTTTCCCCTTCACTGCACCCTGACAGCAGTGTCAAACAAGGCCTCATATGATCTGTGTATGTCTTTGAGAATATGTGTGTGTGTGCGACTGGGTTGATACTGTTTTTATTCTTCCTTCTAACCCTTTTCACCTCACATCCCTCGGGTGTTCCAGGGTCTTGCCTAATGGACAGTCTCGCCCCACTAAGCTGGCCTTTGGCTCAGGCACTGAGCTGGACGCCTAACTAGGGGCCCTTTGTTGCTCATGGGTCTTGATTGCACTGACCTCTGGGCTGCCTTCCTGGGAGAAGAAGAGTAGTAGAGAGGGAAAAGGAGAGCAGGGGAAGTGTTTTCACGCCCCGTTGCTCACATCTCTCCGATATCGGCGAATGACTGGCGAAGAGAAATCGGTAGGAAAGAACTGTTGGCTGTTTCCCAACCTGCAAGTGAAGAGTAGTGGATTCAGCTACATACACAGATGTATGCAGTTAATCTGTACATTATCTGAATTCACTTTAGGAAGAATAAACTAGTAGGTTCATTATATTCCTCCATTTTATACGTGCAAGCCGGGAAGCGGTGCTGGAGGCAGCTGTTGCACACGTGGCCACGGCGAGGGAACAGAAATTTAGAAACGGGGAACTGGGAGAGTTTTAGCGACGTGACAAAACATCCTTCCACCTCCTGCTGCACGGGTCATCGGAGGTCTTTGTTCAGGGTAACGCGCTGCTATCTCCAAACAGGTTCTGCACATGAATCTCCGTCGTCGCATTTTGTGTTGAGCCGCCGTGTCTGGACGAGCTTTGGTTGTTTTTGAAGAGACGCCAAAAAGCCGATTTTTGCCTGCTGTCAACACAACGTTGGATAAAAAGTTTACGGCTTTTCTTTTAGGACGTTTAGAAAAAGACGCCATTAAATGTGTTTGAACACTGAAAGGATGCTCCTCAGAGTCCCAGCAGAGTCGCAGCCAGACAGACTCTGGACAGTCAAAAGAACGAGACCCATGCGAACCAGCTCATGTACATATACTCAGCTATAATAATCACAGTGATAATTTCCAGACAGTAATTGGTTGTGCTGCCATTAAACTTGAAGCCCTCCACTTTTCAACAGCGTCCTTTCACCTCCCGACTAAATTTAGGCAGAAACGAGTCATTTTTTTCTCTTTTAGCCCAGAAATGAACATCCATGGATGTCTGGTGCTTGCTATCGTCTGATGATAAATTTATCTGCGGTCGTAAACCTGTGACCTCCTCTTGAAACAGGAAGTCTTGGCCTGGCTACCCAGAAGTCCCCAAATACCGGCCGTAATCTCCAGAGTCTGCCGACTGCAGCCGATGAGTTCCCAGCTTGAACGTATGCAAACTGGCTTTAAAGAGACCCTCAGATTCTCATCTGCTCTAAAAAATCCTGCAAAACTCTTTGTGTGTTATGGCCGAACTCACAGATGAGGAAACGAATGCTTTACACTTGCAAACAGGTTGCTCCTGTCAACCAGGAAAGCCTCTTTTTTTAATGGTTGTAGACGACAGGCTCACCCGAACTGCATACCGCTGTTGCCAGGAGAGCTATCACACGCACAGCAATGTGGCTTAATTGGGCATGCTTTTTTTTTCTTCCCTTAACTACCCCATACAAGGCACAACCAGCAGCCACCAGTCAGAGACAGAAATGGCAAAAATGACAAATGAATAGGGTGTAAAGGGAGAGAAGGATGGAGAGGAGAAGGAGGAAGAGGAGGACGCAGCGATGCCCCGACCCTCTCTGCTAGATTCCTTGTACATCTGTCAATGAGACGTCCACCGCCAAATGTTTAGGAGCCGGTGTTGCACTACTGCTCCCCTGCTGAGCTTCAGTGTATACATTCTGTTTGTGTGTTAGTCCGTGCGTGTGTGTGCGCGCGTGTGTGTCGAGAGTGTGTGACGCCATGTGTTAGAGGCAGGCCCACATCAGGGTTCATACAGTCGAGCTAAGCCCGGTGGGAGTTGAAAGCTTAAAGAAGGAAATCCCCCCCCGGCTGCTCAGTGCACGCACACACACATGCACACGCACACACACACACACACACACACACACACATGTGCTGTCTCTCTATATCCCTCTCCTCCTGGCACTTCATTAATGAAACCCATGCTTGTATGTTTGGGGCATATGCAGCTCTCTTGGCCCAAAACTGTGTGTGTGTGTGTGTGTGTGTGTGTGTGTGTGTGTGTGTGTGTGTTAGGGGGAGATGTCTCACTCCCCATCACGTGGTTATATATTCAGTGGAAGATCTCAGCAGAGGCATAATACTGCTGCTCTCCCCTGTCTGAGCCCATCTGTGATATGTAGACAGGACATCAGCAGGACAGGGTATTAGCACTGGAATAATGTGCAGTGTTATTGTTGACGCCGCTCTCCGAGCAATAGCCCCCCCCCTCCTCGTAACATAAATGCACCCATTGAGGAATAAACTGAAAATAAATTGGTGTAATACAGTAGGTGCCGTGTACTGACCCCAGTAGAGTGCTTTAAAATTGGAGGTGACTCATTTACAGCTGTTGGCCATAGAGCGAGTTTGGGGGTTGGACAGACGGCGGTTAAGGGGGTGTCATGTGTTTTATTATTACTGACTTATAACTGAATTCATCCTGCGTGTGTGTTGTGTCCTAAAAATGTAGAAAAGCAATCAGAGAAACGGTTTCCTCCCCTTGTTGGATCTTACCGAGGACAATCTGCTCGTGGATGCAAAGTGATGTCACGTTTTTAGTCGAGGGGTGCTCGGCCTTTTTTTAATTCTTGCTATGGTACTTTGGGCTGCTCGTTTACTGCAGAGGGTCTCCACAGCAGGTAGCTTCACTGTTTGATTTGGACGAGTTTTGTGCCGGACGCCCTTCCTGACACAACCCCAAAGCGTGTCTCCGGCTGTAGAGGTGGCAATTTCACGTATAGTAGGAATAGGCAAATGCGACTGTCAGGTGTTGGTAGGTGCTTTAAAAGGCCGCAGGATCAGTCTGCCAGCTTTAGCACCATCTGAGCAGTGGCTCTGACAACATGGGGATGTTGTTAATCAAAAATAACCTCCTTCAGTCGAGACGCGCCGCACCAGAGGGGGTCACTGGGAACAGGAACTCGTAGAGGGAATTAGAAAAAAAATCCAGAAGGGCAAAACTCCTTCTTCCCTCCATCTCCCTCTCCAATCAGCCGGGGCAGAGCGAGCAAGAATGTGAAAATGTAACGCCCCCGTGTCAATTTGAAAGTGCACTTTATAGGCTCATGTGCCCCTCCACCTCTCTCCCCATCCCACTTCCCCCACTATTCTCAAGCAGCTCTGTTGCTTTGGTCCGGCTCTGAAGGCCGTTCTTATTACCGGCACAGAGTGCAGGTCAGAATGGCAAGCCGGCAGCATACTATTAAAGCCTAATGAAAGGAATCTCTGCAGGGTCTGAGGTCTGCAGCGGCCAGAGGAAGCTCTGCCTCTGCCCATTGTTCTTCTGCTCGTCTCCTCGCTCTTCTCTCTCATTTTTTAGTTTTTTTATTCCATCGCTAAATCTGGCATCTCCCCCGTCTCCCTGTCATTTCAGTCCTCTTCTTTGTCTTGTCCGTGCTCTACATCTGCTGAAAAATTCCCCTCTACGTGTGTTTGCATCGGGCATCTCCAATCTGATGAGCTGCCTGGAAAATGTAAGCGGAGACATCTTGGAATCGTGACATGAAACTCCCTCAGATAAGGAAATGCATTTGCGACATTGAGCCCCAACATAGACTCGTTCATGGACGCCGAACTTAAAGGTCAAAGGGCGTCCTCGCCTCTTTCTGTAACTTGATTAACACTTTTCCATTTTTCCTTTCGGCGCTGAGTTCTTGGACACGAGCTGCCTGAGACGACACTTTACAGCGACCACCACAGTTTTTATCTTCTGCCTAGAAAATAATTGAATCATTCAGGAAGATGGAGTGGCTCGGTAGCCATTATTGGAAAAAGTTACTTGTATTGATTGCTTGATACTTGTAAAGGACTGCATTAATATGCTGTAGTCTATAATTTGACAGTAGATTAATCTTTCGTTCCTTTTCTCAATCTATTGGTTTAGAAAATTGATTGAACAATGCATACAAGGTGTTTGTACGGGAGGCCACAAAAATCAAGAATTTTGATTCGGTCTAGTTTGGTTTGGACAAACGAAAGCTGGGTTTACGTGTCTCCTCCTCTCTGTGCTTCTGTCTCAGTAAAGTCTCCTGTAAGCTTCAGTATCTGGTGCAGTTTGGAGTTCATTGAACAAACAGGAAATTGTTCAGGAAGTTTGCTGTTTACAGTTAGATCACAGACCCGCTCTCTGACGGCAGTCATCGGGTCGCCAGTCGCTTGGCGGCTGCAGCAGTTTCAAATCCACTGCTGTCCCCTATCAAGGCTTCATGCAATCACACATTTTTATTCTGCATTATTTATTTTTTCCTCTCTCTCTCAAACCAAGGCTCAGCTGTCCTTGTGCCTTTACACGTTGCAAATGAATGCATATCCATGCAAATTCTTAAAAAAGAAAGGCTGAGAATTTGAATATTTTGCTTAAAGCTGCACCCAGGTCGACCCTGCCATTCGGCATTTGAAAGCAGCGTGTCTGTTTGAATACTGAGGATCTCTCTTTGTCATGTTCGCCAGAGGGGCCGGGTGAGCGAACCAGCACCGGCAGGATGGGCAGAGATCGGCTGGGTAGCTGCACACAGACAGACTAATTGGGAAAAGGGGGGCGAAAGAGGGGACGAGGGGTTTCGGCGAGGGCGAGGAAGAGGTGGGGTATGCAGGAAGGGGGCAATCGAAGATGACGACAGGGGGGTTTAGAAGGGAGGTGAAAGAGGACGGAGGCTGGGGGGGATGGAAGGAAAAGAGGAGGTGATGGAGAGGGCGCAAGAGAGTGCGAGAGGAAGAGGTGAAGGAAGGGTGAGTTTAGATACTGTGCTTTCCAGCACTGATGTGTTAGCAGCCCTGCTGACTATTTCATTAGACTGCTGAGGGCCGGCTGGATGACCCGAGTCCCTACCTGCTGCAAAGCGCTGTGGTCTTATAGCGCGTGTTTGACACACGAGATAACCTTGCAAAAAACTGTTTTCTTGCACTTATGAAAGATTCACAGGAAGTGACCTAAAGCAGGCCCGTTCATGCATCTCGTTGAGGAAGACGACCCACTTGGGTCATTTTAAGAATCTATTACAGTTAAGAGATTGTGGATTTTGCTTTTTGAGACGTTGGTGTCACACTGTGTATGAAGGCTCCTAAAGATTCAGATTCTGCCTTTTTTTTGCTTTAATTTGTGTAAAATGAGTTTTCCTGACAAATAATTCATTAGCATATTTCCGTTTTACAGGTTTTTAGAAGTAAACATGTAGCTTCATGATAGTAGTTCAGATTTACTTGATTGCAGTTTCAGTATTTTGTGGCTCCGTACCTTTTAGGATGCTAATAGTGTGCGTTTACATACTCAGCGCCGACGTTGTTAGCCTGTTGGAGTAACTCACGACTGGTTTGTTGACTCGTACACATTAGCTGACCGTCTGTGACGCACCGAGCGCGTTTCGCACTTCTGTAGCTGTGTCGTCATAGCGACGCACAGATGTGAAGCGTTTTCGAGCACGTCTCCCCAGCTTTAATCGATGTCCATGTGGTTAAACTCTTACTGTAAAGGCCTGACTCTGGTGAGGTAATCGCTCACAGCGAACATCTTGTCCGCATTATTTTTGAGTTATTTTGTTTTTCTTTAGTAATACAGCGCAGACTTTTCAAATCAGTCTGCACTTCTAATTGCATTACCAGGAAACGATAAATTAACTTTGACCAAGAAAATAAAAAAATAGAAGCGGACACGGCGTTGGCTGTGGTGAATTTATACAGTGAAAGACTAAAACGGTCCAGCATGCTTTGAAAACAGCTGACAGTAATGTAAAGTGTGTCTGAATTGCAGTAATGGGCTAACACGCACACACACAAAGAAAGCCCTGCGATTTAATGCTTTAGGGTCTGATTCTAATATAAGTATATCTGTGTTACATTTACAAATTTGCCTGCCACCAGTCTCCATTCCTCCTAAAGCTGCTCTCTGTCTAGAAGGCTCTAGGGCCTGCTGAGCCAGGCTGACTGAGACGGGTAGCTAGCAGCATTGATCTGGCTGCAGTAGCCAGGGGAATATAAAGCAGGGCAGGGGCTTAAAGTCCTGAGCCCCCCCCATCCTACCCCCAGGGAGGAGTCTTCGCTGCATAGGGAGAGGGCCATGAACTGCAAGCTGCTTCTCATTCCCTCCTTTCTTTCCTCGCCTCCCTGTGCTGTTGCATCCATCCTCCTCCACCTCTTCCTTCCTTCTGACATTCACTTTGTCACTCTCTCCCTCTGACTCCTTCCTTTTCTCCTCCACCCTCATTCCTTCTCTGCCTTCATCCACATTTCTCTACAACACTTGTGCTTGTCTGCCTCCGTCTGTGTGCAAGAATATGGGAAAGTGAATGTTACTCATGAAGTTCACGCTCGAAACGAAACACGTGGCCGACGCTGACTTTAGCATGTCATCTGCATTTTTCTTTCCTCGCTGTGATCCTGAAAACCCCGCCCTCCTTTTTAGCAACCGCCCAGAAGAAGAAGGTGCACAGGTGTGTGTGTGTGACAGCCAGGCCCACACATTGTGATCTGTTCCACATCAAACCTCTCAGCCCCCAGTGTTTAGCTCAGCCATATATAGCTACAATTACTTCTAAAGAAATTAGGGTAGAGCTGGAATAAAAGAGAAGTTTACGTCTGTTTTTTTTAAAGTAGAAATGTAAGAGTGTCGCCCTGCTCTCAAAGTTTGTTGCTCTTCCCTCCTGTACCGCGCTGTTCTGTGGGGGTGCAGTGCAAAGCTGCACAGTGCTGCTGCGCGCTGTTGTAGTGTTGTGGTGCAGTGATAGCGCGCTCGTCCGCTGGGGGAACCCAGAGCATTCTGTCTCACTGAGTGATACCCCTGTCTCCACTCACGATAAACAGCGCACACAGACACACACAGACACACACAGCAGTGTCTGCCAAGCCCAGCCTAGCAGCAGATTCTTCCCTCACACCCGCCTCCCCCTCTCGCAAAGCTGCAAATATATTAGCTGCCTCTTTTTCTTTTGTCTTGGGAAAATGGCAAGTGGGGGTGTCTACATGTGTGTGCGGTTGCGCACGTGTGTGCTTAGTGTACTAAGAAACTGTGGCAGAACATCCCCTTTGTGCCGTTGGTGTTTAGATATCCCTGTGGTATAGGGCCCAGTCATGGTGAGAGAGCTGCAGATGCCTTAGTTCCCTGTAATGCAGGTATGATGTAGGAAGAAGAAATACAGACTGACAGATGAGGCAAAGGAAGATTGCGAGCTGAAAATCACATACAAGCAGTCGATTTCTTTGGTTAAAACAGAAAGAAATATTGGAACAGCAACACTGTTGGGCTCGGCATAAAGGGTCGATTCAAACACACACACTCGCACGCACACGGTGCATTTTCCTCCTCTTATTTCTTTTGGTTCCCAGCCAGCTAGACTGTCCAAGTGAAGACTTCTGATAGTGGAATCTGCAGAATATCCTCTACAGTGGGGACACCGGTTCCTCGTCTGTTTCAAACGATTTCAACAAAACAAACATAAATAAAAAAATTTGACACAAAATGAGCCTTAAAAGCAAAAGATGTTCGAAAGTCCCGCCCCTAATATTTAAAACATCCATTTACTTTGTTTGCAGATGGAGGCAGAAATCTGTGGCTATGGTTACCACAGTTACCTAAATGACAGTTTAAAGGGACACTTATCAAAAAATGTTTCTATATTTAATACTTTCTACACGAGGGACGAGATGGTGTCATTGACAGAAGTGACCATCGGTGCTAACGAGTCAGAGTTACACCGGCGTATCGAACTGAAGCCTGAATGGACGTGCACCAATTCACTGACTGTCGGCTAAAGCGAGCAGCTAAGCTCTTATTTTAATGAGCACAACAAACATTCCCAAATCTTTTTCTTCTAACCAGAAAATCTTTCGGATTTGGACTGTGTGCGAACTGCTGCCACCTCATGACAAACTGTGGTTGGAATAAAGAAAAAATCAATTATTGGAAAACGACAGATGAATGTTAAAATACATGTATGATTGAAAAAGGAGAGACGACTTCTTCTCTGACATCAGAAACCATATTTCAGGATGTGCCGCACAATCCTCGCCTGTCCACTCGGTGTAAATGCTAAAGACAGCAGCAGTGTCTCCATGCTGTCTGAGACTTGATGAATATATATATGAGAGAGAGATGGATAAATATAAAGATAGAGGGGAGCGAGAACATGCCTGCTGCTTTTATGTCATATCACACACGCACAGACGCATCACTTCCTCGTGGTCCTGCGTGAGATCAGAGTCGCAGCAACCCCTCAGCTGCCACTCAAACACAGATACCTGGTGTGGGCGGGGCTGCGACGGCTCAGAAATCTGGCAAGTGGAATGTTTTTATTTGCAGGAGAACGTGTGTGTCTTTGCCCGCGTGTGTGTGTCTGTTTGGTTGTGTGTGCCATATGCGGTGCGCCTGGGAGGGCTCTCTGCAACATATTGGTGTGCGTACGTAGTGGTTAATAATAGCAGCAAGCACATACAGCGATGGCAGCTCTGATGTGTGTGACAGTTTTACAGCCGCGCACACCCAGAGACGGTAACGCACGTGTGCGTACACACGTATGTACACGTGTGCGCACACACACACACACACACACACACACACACACACACACACACACACACACACACACACACACACACACACACACACACACACACACACACAGACCTCACTGCCACTGAGCCCTTCGTCTTTGCTGAGTTCTCGATTTTATCACAGATCCTGATGAGTAAAAACAACCACTTCCCACCCACCGTGCCTCGCCCTCAGCCCCTCCCCTCATCCTCCATATGTGGGCAAATACAAACATATAGCACAGTTAAACACACACACACACACACACACACACACACACACACACACACACACACACACACACACACACACACACACACACAAATGTGGAGTCTTAACCACCCTGGAAGCAGCCGCTCACATACGTCGTCCTCTCAAAACGCACGCCCGTTCAGCTCGTAGCTGTGGGAGTGTTTGTGCTGTGCCAGGTGGCAAGTTTAAGTTTTGATGGGGGGGGTCAGCGACTGCTCCCTGCAGCAGCACAGATACCCAACCTGTCGTCCGAGCGGTCTCTAGGCGAGGCGGGGAGGGAGAAATGGAGTCGCAGCAGCATCGCTCTCAGCTCGGACGCGTCCAATCACAAAGAAGACACAGACCACGGGCTCAGTGGCCCGGCCTGGCAAGCAAAAGAAAGGGAGCGAGGGGGAGACGGCAGGAGAGGCCAGAGCATAGCAGAGGGCCACCCAGTCCCCGGGATCAGCCTCAGAGCCTGGCAGAATCTGGCCGAAGCCGAGAGCGACCTGGCGCCAGGTTAGCAGGCAGAGCGGGGACGCTCGGCGGCTCTGTGGCCGGTCTGGAGTGGCTCACCCATATGGTGCGCCGCTCTGTTCCTGCTCTCTGTCTAAATCCATATGCCGCTGGTGGAAAGGTGCCCCCGCCCCGCCCACCCCCTCCACACTCCCCTAACTCACAAGGGAGGTGTTTGGAGGTAAAGCCCTGAAGGCTTGTAACCCCCTTCCTACTTCTTAACCCCACAGAGCTGCTTAGCCTATTGTCACTACAATCTGCTACCATAGCCTTCGTGTCCCCCCCACTCCCCCTCCACCACCACCACCCTCTCTTTCTCCTCTCTTCTTTCTTTCCTTTCTCGTCCTTTTATCTCCCGTTGGCACCTGATAATCGATGAACTTATTAACTGCTAATTATTCAAGCTGTGGATGGAGGATCCCTCGCCGTCCCTCTAAAAGACAGCGAGAGGGAAAAAGGGGGAACTCCTCTCTGTTCTGCCAAGTGAAGTGCTTTATATTGCCCATTCGTTTGGATTAAGTGCATTCAGGCTGCAGTGTTTGGGATGTGGAGATTTTGTCAGATTGCTATCAGTAACATTCAACATTAATCCCCATTTTGTTCAGCCAGTTGATAGCACTCGTTTAGCGGAAGCCCCGGAGACTTTCATATGGAAACACGATTTTAATGGGTTTCATCAGTGACGACTGTGTGTGTGCGTCTAAAGATGTGCCTTCTACTCTGTTCTGTTTTTGCAGGAGGTCCTTCAGACGATACCAAAGTTCTGCTTTCCCTTTGACGTGGAAAGGTACGATTCCTCGTTTTATTTAAGCAGCGCAGCTCACTTTCACCTGAAGCACACGTCCTCTGCACATACCACGAGGAGCTATAAGCTACTACTTGATGACGTCCACGCCAGCTCACCGGCTTAAAAACTAAAAAGCAAGAAAGCAAGAAAAACAAACCCAGAAATGAATGCTGTGATCGTCATATTAATGATGAAGCCACAGGTTTTATTAGTGGTGATGCTGATGAGGTCATCAGCGACAGGCCCACACGATGCAGTTGTGGTTAGTGAGATTTCCTGTGAGTGCAAATGTGGCCAAAGTTGAGAATATAAGGGAGCGTGTTTCTGTACAGACTGTAGGTCCAATCAGATCAGCAGCCTGAGAGCAGCACAGCTCTTATTTTTAGTAAGTGACACGGTAAAAACTCCCATTTTTAAAGACAGAAAGGAGAGAGAGGGAGGGAGGGCTCCTTGGTATTTTTACTGAAGCTGAGCTGCTGCCATCTAGTGTTGAAGGCGTGTACTGAGCTTTAGTGGAATTTACCTCGGGGTTGGAAAAGCTTTTCACTGTTTTTTTCTTTTGTACCAGTCATACTCGAAATATGTGACATCAGATTTGGAGCTTGACTGGAGATTTAGCTCGTGGGGAGTTTTCCTTTTTGAATGAGGCCTTCTTTCTGGGCCAGTTACATCTAATTGTGTTTTGTTGTGCTGCTTCTTAAATGTGTGTGTTTTCGTTTTAAACACTTGTGAGGTTTTTGTGAGCGTGCACAGCACGTGTCCCTCGTTTTGTCGCCCAGGGTCTCCCAGAGTCAGGTGGGGCAGAATTTCACCTTTGTGCTGACGGACATCGACAGCAAGCAGAGGTTCGGTTTCTGCCGACTCACCCAAGGCTGCCGGGTCTGCATATGTCTGCTCAGGTAACACACGCTCTGTGAAGTGTCTGTAGTCGTATTCCTCCCAAAATGTTTTCTACATTTGTATTTCATTAAGATGAATCCTGAACCTCGGCATCTTTACAGGTTTTTAAATTTTTATTAAAGGAACATCGAACACAATTTCCATAAATAAGCAGCGAGGTTACTAAAAACTGCTCTTCACAAATACATCAAAATAAAGAGAATATGTGTGAGTTGCCGTCTTTATTTACTCGTTCAGATAACCCAGACTTGCTCTGCCCTCTTTAAATAAAAATCATAAATTCTATGGATCGCTGCAGAACTGTTTTTATTTTTTTATCTATCAAGTTTGATGGAGAGGAAAAAAAAATTAGCCGATCTTTGAAGTGAACACAGATTTTTTTGAGGCAGCATTTTCATTCATTCTCACACTTCACACTGAGCTGCTCTATGCCAGAATAACAAATTTTATAGTCTCATCTGCCCACACAAATATGTTACTGATGTGCCTATAATTATCCAAAAGTTTAGCACTTTTTGATATTTTCATAGGTGGATTTCTCCTATCACAGCGCACATAAATGAGGACAGCAAACCCACGAAAAGAAAAAAAAAAAAGGCATTTTCTTTGCATAATTGCGCTCCGGCAAAGACTATTATCATTTAATTCCCATGTAATTGCATGTTGACACAGTGTTTTTACAGATGTAATTAACTTTGCCATGACGGAGAAGAAGCCACTGCAGTGACGCTCTCAGTGGAGTGGACTGAGGATAGAGCTGAGGAGGGAAAAGTACAAGAACGATATTTTTAATGAATTCATTAAGAAGTCGAACAAATAACAAACCGCACGACGAGGACAAAGGCTTTTTCTGTTATTGTAAAGCTGCTCTCGCCTGTGTGTGTGTGTGTGTGTGTGTGTGTGTGTGTGTGTGTGTGTGTGTGTGTGTGTGTGTGTGTGTGTGTGTGTGTGTGTGTGTGTGTGTGTGTGTGTGTGTGTGTGTGTGTGTGTGGCTGTTGATGGACAGTCGTGGGTTTGTCGCTGCCCTGATGAGCTGCTGTGAAGAACAGTGTCCCTCTTCCCCACACCACCCACCCTTCCTGGCCATCTTCCATGGCCTTTGTTTTTCTTTCTCCCTCCCTCTCTGTCTCTCTTGCTCTCTCTCCCTCTCCCCCTCGCCGTCTCTCCCTCTCTTTTCTCCTCGTTATTCGGCTACTGCCACAGTGCGACAGCAAAGACGCTTGGCCCATAATTATGCATGAAGCTTCGCTGCCAATTAGCAGAGGCTCCCCTGTCCCTCTCGCTGAGTTAGACATGCTAATTCATTTGACATATGATGTATAAAATTCATTATGCATTCTGAGTAGTTTGCATGGCTCGCTTCATTTATAATAATATAATGTATAGGAAGTTGTTTTTTTTGTTTTTTTGTTTGTTTTGTTCATTTAAAATTGTTAATGCGCAGCTCGGTTATGTTTTTAGTTTTTTACTTTTATTCCATCTTAAATATCCCCGCTGTGTCAGGACACGACGAGCGAGGATATTTAAAAGGACTAAAATGTGTGCAAGAAATTTGGAAATAAAGTTCCCGTCTTCAAGGTCCTCGGTCGCGACTTTATCTTTGTTTATGATGTTAATAATACAAGAAAAAATAAAATAAAATTAAGATAATAAAAGTAGTTTTTTCTTCAAATGTGAAACAAGACGACGGCGGCCCGGGCCGACATGTTCATATTTGTTCTTCTAGGTCCCAAATATAAAATAGGACTCATTAAAACAGTTTGTGATTGCTCGAGTGCTGCACCGTAAAATTGTCACCTCTGCTTACGGGAGGAAGTGTCTTAATGAGCAGGACAGTTTTATGTGGACGGCTCTTTGTAGTGTCGTCGCTGAAGTCGTGACCAAAAAGACCAGGCTTCCTCCAGGCAGGGCTCTGAAAAGATGTGCACACACACACACACACACACACACAGTGCACTTTTAATTCTGCCGTTTTCACCCCAGCAGGATGACCAAAGCCTGCTTTTCGTGTAATTAAAGAGTAAAATAAAGTTTATATCACAGCTGAGGCTCCTGAATCGATTCGACTTGCTTTTGGTTTAGCGTTCGCTCGTCCCCGTACTTAACCCTCGACCCCAGAAAGGAGTCGTGTAAGGCAGTCTTCCAGTGAGCCGTCTACAAAGTGTGAGATGACTTACGATTACAGGTGCCTGTGCGTTAAATAAGATTTAAGAGCCATCTACAGGAACAGGAATAACTGTCACGCTAAACACCCAACAGGTACTTTATGGGAGGAAAAGAGGCCGCACGACACCGACGAGCCCCGACATTCAAACCGCCGGGCTAAAACTGCTCTGACCTGTCAGAGGTGCATGGCAGCAGAAGAGGGTCCTTGTGATTGGGTCTTAGGCTTTATTAAGGTCGTTTGTGCTTCGAGGGGGCGGCGGCTGCTGCTGCTGGGGAGTTGTGTTGCAACCTGTGGTCTCCTTGGTGGGCAACAAAGTTGCTTTTAACTGTTTAATAAGTACCTCTCTTACAGCAGTAATTTGGCTAATTTGTTTCTTTTTCAGTCTTGGGTTGTATTTTTGCGTCTTCGTGTCCACAACGCTCCGATTACAAAGCTCCAAAGGCGCGTGTTGTCTTCCGTTATGGTCCGAGTCTGGGATGAAGAGCGCTGTGAAGGCTGTGAGTGGGTCGCAGATTAACCGGTTCATTCTCTGAGTGCATGGCACTTTGGGAAGACGTGTTTAAAATGGCAGGAGAGATTGCGGGGGCCCCCACGCACCGAGCACTCCAATGATAGATGCCTCTCCGTCTCTATCGGAGGATTTGTGAAGCACAAACAGATCTGAGCAATGAACTGTGACGAGTAGGAGTATCTCTCTGAGCTTTCCAAACTTTCACTTTGCCCATACAGGAAGCAGAGGAGGGGGGGGAGAGCAAAACAGTGTCTCATTGAAGTTTTATTCATTTGATTGCGTTTGAATAAAGGGGGAAAAATCATCCTGTTGCAGGAATATTGATAATTTGCGGTTGGCTGTCGTCACGGTGATAATGCGCTTTTCTGTAAAACTGAGGATTTACAGCACCAGCAGCATAACGAGTGTGAGTCGTTTACGTCTGTGGTGAAAAATGAAAGATTGATGTCCAGAAGCCTGGTTTTTAAACACGAGGCTCAGATAAGCCCGGCCTTTGTTCTCTCTCGGTCTTTACATCAGACTGAAGTTGTGTAAACTGACCCTCGTGCACATATTTGCCTTTTGACGTGGCAGAAATGGGTCTACAGGTTGATATCCGGTCACCAAATTAACATCCGCGCGTTTGATTGGGCCTCTACAGCAAGTGTGACCCGATTGCGGTAAATCTTCGTGCAGATGTCACAAAATCGTCGCGTTAAGAGACTGATTGTTTCAGACTAATGGTCACTCAGCCTCTCTGATTGGTGCGCTTCGCTGCACCTCTCCTCGTCATTGGCCCCTCGCGGATTTATGCGATCTGAAAATTTGCATCAAGTCCACTTTATTGTTTTCTAGTTGTCTGTTAATTCCAGTCTGCGGAGCAGCCAGTGACCCATGCCCTGCAAACTCCTCTTCCTCCAGCCGACCGTCTGAGACGCAAAACTTTGCCTTTAGGAGTACGAGGCCAATCCAGGGCTTTTAATACGTCTCGATTTGCTAATCAAATAAAAAACAGCCCACGTTTGATTGACCGGCTCGTTTGGTCACTAATTCTTTTTCCCAGCCCTGCAATGCAGGAGAGTTAATGAAGCATTAATGGGAGTCTCTGTTTATTTAATGGCAGTGCTGGTCCTTACTCAGAGTCATTATACATGCAGTGTTTAAAACTGCATGTTAAGAGCCTGAATGAAATAAAAATGCAATAAGTTGATAGGACACCATGTTTTTATTATTTGATTGCATAACATTAAACGAGCTGAGGCCTCGCAGCTTTGGTGCCAAAAGGAAAATGTTGGCCATCGTCCACCCAGAAACGAGTCGACTTGGCCAAGAAAATGTCAACTTTGTAAAGAAAGCCATGCTGCAGATGCTTTTAGCTTATGGTGGGTGTACTTGGTGATTAGCTCGAACACAAACACTGCAGTATAAATTATTTTTGAGCTTGTTAATGAATTTATTTATTTTACATTCATTACATAAGGAAAAGCTTTTTTTTCTTCTTCTAAATATGCAAAAGGCATAAGAAGAAGCGGGGGGGGAGGGGGGGCATTTTTGTTAAGCCTGTGCATCTGGGAGCAGCATGCTCGTAAACCATAGCATCCCTCCACATCACACGAAGCCGTGGTGCTTTTTCTTTCTTCCTAAAGAATCCATTGTTTTTGTTTCCTCATTTAAGGAGCAGACATGGTGGGAATTCTTGGAATGCCGAGGGCCCGAAGCACGAAAGAACGCCATAATAAGGACGAGATAGCGTTTAATTCCTCCTCAGTGTAACGACTCTGACAGAGTCCATGCCCTGTATGCAGTGCGCTCTTCAGGTCACGCCGTTCGTGCAACGCACACGTCTGCCGGGGAGCGCCGTGCGCGTCCTGCTTTGATTCGTCACCTCCCGGTTTGATGACTGAATGAATGAAAGCTTTTCCCCGTGCTGCACATTAACACGTTCCTCTCTGACTCTTGCAGCTACCTACCCTGGTTTGAAATCTACTACAAGCTTCTAAATACCCTGGCAGACTACTTATCGAAACAACAGGTAATCTGGTCTTTTTCTGTGTCGACTATTTACACTTGTGCTCTAATGGAAAACAAAATGAGGAAAGGTGTAGTGGGATTTGCCTGAGAGACACGCAAACACGGCACCGCGGCGAGATGTTTTCCTGCATTGTGTTCTCGCGCGTCGTCTTTGGCGAGCAGCCGTCTCGGGCTCGACTCGCTTCCTGTTGTTAGCAGCAACAGTGTTGACATTTCACAGACCAAACGCTGATCTGACACTGGAAGTTTTTCCTGATGATTTACTGGAATACAAATCGTTAAGAACAAGAAAATTCACACACACACACACACACACACACACACACACACACACACACACACACACACACACACACACACACACACACACACACCACTAAAGTCTTTTCCCCTGACTTTTCGCTGCATTGTACTAGCAGAGGGAGGGGAAATGTAAAATATGCAACAAACTGGGGAGATGCGCAGCGCCTGGTGCAGCGGGTGTAGGTGATGTTCCACTGTTTAGACTGAAGGGAGGGAGCTTTGGGATCACTTTCAATTGTCATGTAGTCACTGCTTCTTCCAAGATCCTCTGAGAACGGCGATCAGGACAAAGTGTCTGTCTAAAGTAGACAATGGCAGACACACAAACTCCTGCAGTTCATCAGAATAATCTAATATGAAGAGAGGAGGGGGTGGGGGCAAAAGCAGATCAGGACAGTTTGTGCGAGGAAGACGGAGACAGAAGGATAGCTGGAAATCCTGGGTGACTGAAGTGTTAGTGTGCATGATTTGGTTTCTATTTACCCCGCTGTCCGTTCCAGGCGAGAGGGAGATGTTGACAGACGAGGGAAGACAGAAGAGCGATGAGGGTTTAAGGCGAGGGGTAAATGAACTGTTTCCCCAGGCCGTGTTGCTGACCATGCGTGTGAGCATTGAGGCTCTCATGACAGGAGGCTGTTCGATTGCACCCCTCCCTCCTTAACCCTCCTTCCCTTTACTGTATATTGCCGTCTATTGCTTCTATTTCTTTTCCACTTCATGCACGCACACACACACAAACGCTCGGCGTTCATTTCCTGGCGCGAGCAGCGGCTCATACACAAAACCAAAACAAAGTTCTCAGAGAGGAAGTTGAAGCAAACAGTCGTCCCTCCTTTTTGTTTCTCCAGCAGGAGGCCGAGGGTGTGAACGGCGATCCTGTCAAAGAGCCGTAAGTGCTGGAAGGATCGTCTCAGGCCTGATCTGTGGTCAGACCGAGTTCTCTGCCGGCTTCCTGCGGCCTCTGTCTTTGCAGCGAGGGGTGGGGGCTTAATTACTGACAGCCCGCTCTCGGGCTGTAAATCAACGCCGACGGATAATAAGCGTCTGCGGCTCGTCTTTTAACCTCGCCGTTTCTCGTTAAACATATGTCGGTCGGATGTTGCGGAGCCCTACGGCCCTGTGGTCTGCAGCAGCGCCGTGTTTGAGATTGACACGTAACTTGTGACATCAACAAGTCAAGTGAATAAAATTCACGCGTCTCTTTTCCTTGTTTGTTTGTCTCCTCTAGAAAAACGACTTGAACGACGTGCTGAACTCCCTCTATGACCTGCCTGTGCCAAAGCCCTTCACGCCCGTCAACCTGAGTGTGGTAGGTATCTTGTGTTCCCCGTTATCAGAGACAGAAAGAGGGGACAGGTGGTGACTGTGGCAGCGTGCAACTTTAAAAAAGAATTAAAGTCGTCACAAAGAAGAAACGAGCGCGTGAGGGTGGAGGAAAGCGGAGGTTGAGATAAATGAGAGAGCAGAGCAGTAGATGCTGTAGGTGGGAACAGCGACTGACACCCCGTTTGGAAACCCGTTGCTTCGGCGTGCGATGAGCCTGAGCCGGACATGTTTAAAGTGGAAGCCTCCTTTCACAGCTCGCCGTGTCTCCGCTTATCCAAAAAGTGGAACGGCCTAACGAGCTCGGCCGCTGAAAGCCGGCCTGTGACACAGCTCGGCCTCTGTCACGTCCCTGTTCGAGACGAGCGTGATGGTTTCTCTCCAGTATCTGTTTGAGTTTTAGGGCCTCTGTACTGTAACAGCATCAAAGGGTTTCGTGGGAGCCTCTGCCCTCGGGGACCACCTCTCTTTAGTGTTTTTTGTTTTTTCGGACCAATTAGACAAACAGCTGTAGAAGAACACTCGTCTAATTAAACATATGAATTTCCAGCCTAACAAGACTAATACGAGGCGATCAATAAATCTCTGTGAAGGCTAACGAGTCCATTTCTTCCCGTCTGAGTCTTGATTGGAAAAGAAGCCCCAGAGAACAGAGGTGATAGCTTCATCTCTCCTTCGCTCTTTTTCTGGAGAAGCCACTAGTTTGATATTTAATTGATGAAGCAGAATTATTCCCTTAAAGTGTGTTTTTGTTTTATCATGGCAGCCAAGAAGAAGAATCATTGTCCCCTTTCATCTGTGAACCCTCTCTCTCTCTCTCTCCCTCTCATTGTGCAAGAATGAGCAGTTGTATATTGCCACTGGGCAAGTACTGAGAGATCGGCGAAGCAAGGAGCCGGTGAGTGGAGGGGAATGAGCGAACGGCAGAGGAGGGAGGAGGCGAAATATGAAACTGCTGCTATACTAATCGCATGGGAGCCGCGGATTTCCAATTTGGCCAAATAAGCTGCGCTATCTTTTTAAATATAACAAAAACAAACTATCCTGGGCCTTGGTGTATGTTTCTTCTCCTCTGGAAAACAATCAAACTTTGTAAATGATTAATGCCCTTCCACACTGCTAGATTCTCTCTCTGAATATCAAAAGTCTTTTTTCCCTTCTCTTTATGTTTAAAGCAAAGGCAATTGTACTCAAAAAATCTCCTTGATGCCTTTCCAGTTAACCCACTTTCAATGTTTTTATATAAACAAGTCTTCGAAAGAACAAGGTGGGGGGTGGGGGGGTGATAAGCAAGCAAACAGCCAATGAAAGGCAGGGTTGAGTTGAGGAGCACGGCTTGTGATTATCACAGCGCCGCGAATTTGTAACTTTGTTTAGTTACACAGAGCACAAGGAGAGGGAGGCGGAGAGTTACCGTGGTTACGGGTGGCGGTCCTTAGCACCAAGTCCTCGATTTTACACGTTATTTATTTATTGTCTTTTATCATAGATGATAGATGGGTAATGGTAGAGGTTTCCAACGACGAGCTGAATTAACTCAACTTTAAAGCTGATGACCAAGTACTAATGCCGTCAACCAATCACGTGTGACTATTTGTGTGCAGTTTTATTTGTTCGCAGCTCTGCATCGGAGCTGCAGCGTAACCACAAACTAACCACCAGTGTTTCTCTACATGAACACGGCGACGCTGCGCCTGACGTTGATTTAACTGTAGCTCTAATCAGCACGTGGAAACCGGAGACGCTCCTTCGCTTTAGTGTTTTCTGTCAGGCATCACCGAGGGCAGGAAAATCACGTGGCTTTGTTTCTTACTTGGCAACAAGCAAAAACCTTGTTTTGGGCTGATCAGCAAAAAGTCACAAAAGGATCTTTAAGAGAACTTACGGATGTTAAGGCTGAGCGAGCGTCTGGTTAGTGTTTGCAGTGCGTGAGCTCTCCTGTCTCGGCGAGCAACCCCGCATCTCGTTAAGCGATCAGAACGAATTTGTTTTTATTTTTCAGCTGCAGAAAGTCGCCGTGCAAAATACGCATACAAATACGGCTTTAGCAATAATACAAAGCTTCGGGGGAGAGACCTTGATGTCTGCTCCAGTTTCTGTTTATTTGCTGCGTCTTTATCTCTTCTGAGCTTTGTTCAACCAGCACGGTGACCGTCCGCTGGGAGCAAACTGATGGTTTACTCGTGAAAATTGGTTTTTCACATTTTTTTGACCTTAACTCACATTTATTTAAGGAGTGAAAGGGCTGTTTGTTTTACACTAAACTGAATATTTCTTTGTCGCCAGGCAGAGAATTCAAACAACATTAAATTATGATGATGTGCAAATAAAATCTACTGTGTCTCTTTGTAGAAAGACTTTAACGTATCCGTAGAAATGCAGAGTTTAGTCTTCAGCATCAAAGCAATCATGAGACGAGCTGGCGGGTCGTCGTTCTTTGGAAACGCTGAATCGGATTCGTCAATAATGTCGTTCAAAGTGGCAAAGATGAAATCGGATGATCGAGCTCAGAACACAAACCGGATCCTTTTACCGTTAAAACAGAGGTGGGGGGAACTCCAGGCCTCCAGGGCCGGTGTCCTGCAGGTTTAGATCTCACCCCGGGTCAGCACACCTGAATCACATGATCAGTTCATTCTCAGGCCTCTGGAGACCTTCAGGACATGTTGAGGTCATTTAGTCGTTTAAATCAGCTGTGTTGGATCGAGCACATCTAAAACCTGCAGGACAGCGGCCCTCGCGGCCTGGAGTTGGACACCTGTGCATTAAGTTTCCATGCTTTTTTCCTGCCTGACTGTGGTGGACTTTTAATGGGTGGTGCTGGTGGTGGTGCGGGTGGGTGTCAAGTTGCCGATTTCATTGTTGTGTTACTCCCAATGTAAATGACTGTTTAATGATGTAAAGAGTTGAAAGTTTTGATCCGTTCTAACCTGATTTGTCTCAGTGTGTGTTTCAGAGACTCTAACCTGTGAACGAAGAGCTGCAACAGATGGTTGAGTCGAAGGCCTCAGAGAAGCGCAGCTGTACTTCCAGGAGAGTGTGTGTGTGAGACGCACAACAGTGTGTTTCACCTGGTGGTTTGTCTACCTCCAAACAGCACCTCTCTCAGGCCTCTTTGATCTGAACACTGAACCTGCCCTGCTCTCCCAAAGTGAGACAGGCAGCCCTGTGATCCTCTAAACAACCGGTGCGCGAGAGTGCGCGTCTGCGCCGAGTCGTGCACGCGCGCTCTCCGCGAGCCTTTTTAACGCTTAAATAAAGACTCCGTTTTCCACCGGAGACATCACCCCAGTCGGTGTCTACGGGGAGCTGAGCTGCTATTGAGCTTTCTCTGTTCTGTAGGCCTGATAAAAGCATTGCCACAGTTCAGACACCAGCTCAGCAATTCATATAGACAGAGCTGAAGATGAGCCATAAATCATAGAACAAAGTGAACGGCCTTTTTCTCTCCCTCTTCCCCTCGTTCTCTCCTGCGTGAGCGCCGTGCCTCGCTCGTGACCTTCCCTCTTCTTTCTCCTCATGTTTGTGTTTTCGCAGCACTCCTACTTCATCGCCCCGGATATCAATGGACTGCCAACTATCCCTGAGAGTGTAAGTATGTGTGGAAAAGAAAAGGAAGAAGAGATAAAGAGAAATCCCTGTATTCTGGGAACATCTTTGCCTCTAATCGTTTTTAATCAGATACACATGTCACTCTTTGAAATGATTGCATCACGCTCTTGTATCAGCTTTAGCTCCTGCGGTGCTTCTGCTTTTAATGTCAAGGTTCACAGACTGGCATGGCTGTTGGTAGATTCAAACTGAGCTCGCGTCCTTTGTTGATTTCTGCATTCAAATCTCAGCTCGAAGCGTTAAGGCGGGGACTTACAGCTACGTGCCATCACGCTGGCTCTGTGTAAGGGATGCAGTTAGCACAAGTTTGCCAAGTTTCCCGAACAGTGTGTGCAATCGTACAAGTCCAACTGCTGCGTTTCCTCTGGCTTCAGTCTGCAGCGTTGGCGCTTTACTGCAAACGAGTTGTGCCAGGACAGTTTGTTACCAACCTGAATGTCCTCCTGTTCTTGTCCATCTCCAGAGAAACCTGACCGAGTACTTTGTGGCCGTGGACATCAACAACATGCTCCAGCTCTACGCCAGCATGCTGCACGAACGCCGCATCATCATTACCTCAAGCAAGCTTAGCACTGTGAGTCCCACCCGTCAGACGCTCGACAAACACTCGGTCTTTGTGCTTTTCTGTTTTTAATTCGAGCTGAGGTGGAGCTTTCAGCCGGCGTGTCTGCACGTGTGGGGCTGTCGATGCCTTGGTGTGGAGCTCTAACACCCTCGTTATAAAGTATGTGGCTGAAGCATAGATTGAACATGAGTCCCTTCATCAATATTCCAGCAGGACATCAAACCCTAACAAGTATGCTGAGAATATTTATCTGACACTTTGCTGCTTATGTGGGGAGATCTGTCGACCCCTCCGCCCCCGCCCGGTCTGACGGGCAGCCCACGATAAAGCTGGATTATTTGCGTCCTATAATGGGAACGCATTGATGTCCACAGAGGCGGGCTCGATTCTCTCACAAAACTTAAACTCGCTGCCTGTTTGCACGAGGGAGGAAATCTCTCATTCCGGCCTCTCTCCGTTATCCTCGCTGCTGATGAGGCCAAACGTTTATGAGGCGGGAGAGGGAAGTGATGTCATCCTAGTCCTATCTGCATCCGCGGCGTTGCTGGTCCTGCCACCTTTGCAGAACACTTAGCAGCCGCAGGGGCCCACGCCTGGCGTTTTGGGCGCTGGAGGGAACCGTTCCCAAGGTCTCCCACAGGAGCTATAATCAGGAAGACCTGTGAAAATGACTCAGCCCCTTAGAGGATTTCACCTGTCTCCCCTCAGCTCCTCAGACCAGCAGCACCTGTGCTGGAGATCCAAGCAGCACACGGTGCAGTGACAGGAGCGGTGCATGATGTAAATGATCAGACTCAAGGGTGAGACTGTTTTTATTTCAGCAGGAATACTTGGGGGGAGGGGAGGGGTTTATTTTTTCCCTGTCTGTGATTTACAGTCCTCTGCTGCCCGAAGACAAATCTCAGCTTGTTTTTCTAACAAATATATGCCGACAGGATATTTTAAGAGCCTCCACGTCAGACCTTTACCTCCGTGAGCCTTTTATCCTCTGCAATTCTTCATCCACTCATCTATCCATCCATCTTCCTCGGGGAGAGGTGTTTTGGTTTGGTAGCGTTATATGTCAGGAACTGCAGCACAAAAGTATTTTCACATCTCCGCTGGGATTACGAGCAGGCCCGGTGTTATTACTGCTCCTGTGATGCGTTGTTTTTGTTGTTGGGCAGATTGACCCGCAAGTTCAAGCGGAAATGGCTGCCGCCATTCTCGAAGCCGCGTATCTGAGCGTATGTGTACTTAACTTGAAAGCGCTCCGGCTCGTTATCCGGTTCCCCGTCTTGTGATCGAATATGTTACTGGATGAGAGAATTATAATTTATGTCAGAGTTCGTCCAAATGTTGGTTAAAGTGAGCGTCGGCAGCCACTGGATGGACAGCCAGTGTTTCTCCAGTCTGCTACAGATAGAAGATGTATGAGAGAAAGTATTGTTAGTAACATCGTTAGTACCATCCAGCTGCTTTTCACCACCTCCGCCTGTCCAGCATCTCAACCGAGCAGAGTGAGACGGGGAATAGAAACACACACACACACACACACACACACACGCTCAGAGATGTGCTGCATTTATTCTGCCTGCTCGAGGTGCTGCCTGTGTTAAAGCCCCCGGTGAACCCAGCGTGTCAGTCTGTCGGTACATGGCTGCCGCGTCTCGCAAGCAGCCAAAAGCAAAGGAATAAATCATGATCGTACAACAATGCGTCAGTTGACTTATTGCTGCTTCGTGACCAGAGGTGAATGGTGCCGCTGTTTTCTTTTTTTGTTTTTTGTTTAAAAAGAAAAAAAAGCCAGTCGGCGGTGGCGCAGGGGCGGGAGCCAGCCGTGCGTGCAGCCTTGTCATAGGCCCGTATAATAGGGCTGCATCGGCCCTTCCTCTAACTAGTCAGCTGGGAGGACCCCCTCTGAGTCTTTCATATGCCGAGGCCCCCCAGCTCTGCAGCCCAGCCTCTGCCCTGCCTATCGCCCAAATTCACACCGCCCCGACCCCGGCACTGGCTGACAGCAGCCCTCTCATCAGGCTGTCAGGCCTATGCTAACAAGGAGCTATCCATCCAGCGTGCCCTGGAGTGCCAGCTGCCTCTCTGTTTCCAGCCTTTTCCTCTGTTCCTTCCCCGTCTCTCTTTCTCCCACTTCTCTCGGCGTCTCTCCCCCCTCGCTCTCTGTCTTAGTAATTCTTTCTCTCTGACATATTATTTTCTGTCCATCTGTCTCTCACTCTCTCCCACTACACCTCTCTTTC
This sequence comes from Simochromis diagramma, assembly GCF_900408965.1. NCBI lineage: Eukaryota > Metazoa > Chordata > Actinopteri > Cichliformes > Cichlidae > Simochromis > Simochromis diagramma. The sequence continues at coordinate 1,118,030 of NW_024387471.1, read as the reverse complement.
TCTCTGACTTTGCCTGCCTCTTCCTGGGAGTCTTAATGTGTCTGTCTGCTGTTGGGCAACTGCAGAACATCAAGACATCCTCCCCCCTCCTCCCCCACCTTGTCCTCGATAGACTCGTCTCTGCCCCGTCTCTGCCGTGTGTCTTAAGGCGCGTGTCGTCGCCGCGATGGTGTGCGTGCACATGTGCGTGCAGAGGGTGTTCAGAGCGTCGGCTTCTTTTTTTTAAGCATGCATCTGTTTGTGCGAGTCGTCTGCGCTCACAGGTGTTTGTACCTTATGCCTTATGTCTTCCTGTGAGGGACTGTGTGGGAGGCCTGGCGTTGGCTGCTGCCTGCGTTGTCCTGCGTGCCCTCTCTACCCCCCCGCCACCTACCTGTTTGTGGCATGCTTGCGTCGTACAGAGCCTGACACCGGCGTTTGTCAACAGAGGGAAAAGCAGAGCGTGGGTAATTGGTGACTACTCCGGAGAGGAGAGGGAAAGGCTAACACAGCAATACAATGACAGGGAGGTGGGGGGGATGAGGGAGAGGTGGCAGGGGACAGAAGGACAGCAGGAGGAGAGGAGGAAACGGAATAAGTAATGGAGACTTGGGATGAAAACAGGATTGAATTTGGAGAGCGCACAGGGACAAAGTTGGAAGGAGAGGCAGCGAGTGTTTCAGGCCGGTGTGAGGAGGTCAAGAGCGGCCGTGTCGATTCCTCCTGTCAAACTGAATTAGGTCGCCCGCAGCAGCGGTTATTCTTGCTGCGTTTAAACCAGAGAGCAGCTGGTTAAAGGCTCGGCGACCGTCATAGGACCTCTTTAAGTGCGATCGTAGCAGCATTGTTTGTGCCTCATGTCAATCTGCTCAGGTGAAGAATAATGGGAAGGGTATGGCAGAGCGCTGATGTCTCGAGCGGGTCTGGACTTAATTGAAGGGCGGCGCTGCTGTTCGGTCATGAAAACACAGTTTGGATGCAAAATTGAGGTTTATTTATCTAAACGTTGTTGTCCTCGATTCAGTGAAAAAGTGGCAAATAAAATATGTGTAAATACAAAAACTCCCCTTTTCTATTCTGCTGCTGATCGCCAGGAAACAAAGGATCACATCCAACCTCATTATTGATAAACTGCTTCATTCCTGAGTTTATGGCGTCGACTTTGAGTTGCAAATTTTCTTCCTCTTCCATCTTCTCCAACTTTCACCTCCTCCTCTGTATCTCTCGATCCCTCTCTTTTCGGTCTGTCCTTCCTTTAGTCTCACTGAATAGATCTGGGAAGACCCGTGTTAGTATGGACACTTTCTGTCTCGGCTACAGCGCACTAAAAAGCTCTCAGGGCAGAACCAAAGACCTTGACTGCTTTTTGAAGCAGGCTGTCGCTGTATAATCGGTTAGCTTCTCTCAGAGGAAGGGGCAACACACACACATGCACAGTGTGTAGGAGGCAGGCAGCCCCTCATTACCGGGCATAGCCCTGGTCCCCGAGGACTGGACCCAGCACCTAATCCTGTATTTGTTCTTGGGGACTGTATCTGTGATTCTCCATTGAATGGAATATTAAGCACCGGGTCTTTTGTGGAGCGTGTAAGCCATTTGGCTCCACTCATCTATTATTTATCAGCCTGGCAAATATTTTATCAGCCTTAGCCTCTCATGACCCACTCTCATGTGAAGCCCCCCTATAAATGAAGAAAAAAAAACAGGGGTATCTTTTTTTTTTCTTTTTCAATTTATCCTCCTTTTACTTTTTGCCTCATTTGTTCTAAAACCAGGACAAGGACACGGCCGTGTGTATTAGGCTGAATTAGAGAAGCAAATATGTGAAGTATTCCTCTGGAGTTCCCTTCGAGTTACCTTATCTAAGGCGCGCTGCCGCTTCCACCGCTTTGGAGATAGCACATAAATGAAAAGTGAAATCTAGATTTGCCTTATAAATCATTATCTTAGTTTCAGACTCCCTTCTCGGCCGACTCCCCCAAGCCAGCCACCCAGCCTGGGAAGAAGAGAAGCGCAGAGAGATACTCCTGTTTTCACTTTCAACCTGAGAGTAAATCATGCCGGTTGGGGGGCTCACCTTGAGGCTTGGTGGAGATAATTGGAGTTGGTTAGCGAGGTGTTCTGAGCCATTACCTCCTGGTACCAGCGAATGGCTGGGGCTTGTCTCTCACTCCCAGAGGAGGGATACAGTAGCCTGTTGGCTCTGCGCTTCGCGTGCGTGCGCGCACATGCATGCACACGTGGCACGTGCACACATGCGTGCGTGCAGAACCGCAGCCAGATCGGTGACCTTTCCCGATCGCAATTTTAATGGCCCCTCAGCATCGTAGGGCGTGAGAGTTCTGATCGTCACTTTTCCACCAAGTGCTTCACTTTCATACATTAATATTCATAGCATTGATTTATTTTCAGAATTAACTAAAAAAACAGGAAAATAAAAACCCCAAACTGTTTGCCAGGGAATTAATCCTGACAGGAGCGTGGCATTGTTGTTTTATTTGAAGACAGCAGGAAGCAGAAATATGCATATGCAGATACACAGAGCAAGACACCAATTAAATGTTGATTAAGTCTTAACTATTGTGGGACTGCGTGTATGAGAGATTGCAGAGAGACAATTAAAACGAAACGGAAAAAAGAAAAGACGTTGGCTTTTTTTTTTTTCCTGGCCAAACACACACGCTGGGAGGGAAACACACACACACACACACACACACACACACACACACACACACACACACACACACACACACACACACACACACACACACAGGCTTTCTGTTGTGAGCTTTTCAGATGTCCGGGCTTGATCTTTGGGTGGATTCAGAGGGGTGGGGCCCGTCTCTCTCTCTGGCAGCGGTGGTTTTCAGCCGCCGAGCTCGCCCGCTTTTGGCCGGTCAATTGTGACACTGCGTGTGTCAGCGAGCAGGGGGTCTCCTGGCAGTTGCGCGCGTGTGCGTCTGATAGCGTGTGTCCGCTTCACACATTGACTGTGAAGCTGCAGCAGTATAACAGCGGCTGCTGCTCCGGGGTCCCGGCGGTATTGGCCTAGCCCGCAGTCTCTCTTGGCTAACTCATGTTTCATTCTTTGGCAATTTGCCCTAATGAAGTCCCGCAGGAGCCCCTCAGACCTCTGTTCTCTTTCCATATTTAATCATGTTATTTTAATCTGGGGGATGAGCTAACGCCTCTTTCTGTGTGTGTGTGTGTGTGTGTGTGTGTGTGTGTGTGTGTGTGTGTGTGTGTGTGTGTGTGTGTGTGCGTGTGCGCTGCAGGTCATTACTGTAGCTCGGTTTCATGTGATGAGATGTCAAGAGGGAGATGCTGGCTTTAAGACAATGGAAGACAATGACTTTAGTTCTGGGTGTAATATTGGTTTGACAGTGTAAAAAGCTCCTTTGAAAAGCAGTGTCATCTTCACGTGATTGCTCCTCATCATTTGTTTAAAAAAAGAGGTTAATTATTCCGTCTTTTCCCTTTTAATTTCCCAGCCATCGTGGTCGGGGTAATTCTGATTTTTATGGCTACTGTCAGACTGTTTTGGCTTTCTTTTGTTGCTTTTGTGCAGGTCACAGCACAATCCCCACTTACTGACACTGATTGAAAAAGAGTTTAATAATGAACTCTGACTCTTTAAAAAAAATGGGGTCAGAATCAGTGTTTTAAAGTAATGACTCGTAATGGCCAGGTGCAATAGCAGCAAAACGTGTTTGCTCTAATGACCCTGGACAAGTAAATCGATACGGAGACGGCGCTGGATGCGTGTTGGCTGCTTTCCTTAGATCAATCTTTTTAATAGTTTTCTTTTCACATCAGTCGTCTCTGCTTTCTCTGTCACGAGGTCGGAGGCGGGCCCTGTCAGCGGGCTCGGCCATCAGAAACGGACGAGGATGTGTTCGCATGAAACGACTGCATGTTTGGTTTATATTAAAGGACATAACAGGGTGTGGGCGGGGCCACTGTAGTCATTTCTTAAAAGTAATTTATTACTTAAAATTACTTTCACCAAGAGCACAAATCAGAGTCTCCAAACTGTTCTGCCTTTTCATGAATTTTATGTTGTTGCTCAAAGTTTTTCCTTTTGAATCCCTCCTCCTCACATCTTCTCTCTCTTCCTGCAGTTAACGGCGTGTGTCCACGGCGCCGCCGCTTTGCTCTTTCCCATGTACTGGCAGCACATCTTCATCCCTGTGCTGCCCCCGCATCTTCTGGACTACTGCTGGTAAGGCTGACCACCTCTGCAGCACACACGCAGCAAACACCACGAGCATCAGCATCACCAGTGTTTTCTCTCCAGCGCACACGTGTGCAGACGCGCACACGTGTGCAGACGTGCACGCGCGGCGTGGCGTGCTCTGCCACTAAAAGTGCAGACACTCGTGTTCACACCTTCTCCCACCCATTCTTCATGTTCTTGCGATTCCTCTCGTGGCGCGACTTCTCACGTGTGGCTTCCTCGACATAATGAACGGCCCCGATCACCGGGCTCCATATTTCATGCCGGCGCCGCCGCGCTCTCATCATCTGGGCTCTCTCAGGGTTTCATTAGCGATCCAACGCAGATCCGACAAATCTGGACGGATTTGACTGAAACTGGATGCGGAGCGGGAGTCGCGGCTCGTCTGCAAAGCCGCACGTGCTCTGGTCAACGTCAGATCTGAACGCGTGAAAGCGTTTGCAGCGCGGTTACGTTTGTCCAGCGCTTCACCATCAGCGACATTTGGCTTGAAGAAGCTATAAATCACTGACAGTGAAATGTGATTTTCAACACTCTGCAAAGACTCATCATTATCTTATTCAATCACAGCGGTGTCCTCATGCGCTGATTAGATAATGCAATTACATTAGATGTGTGTGTGTGTGTGTGCATGAGCGTCTCTGCCCATGCCTGTGCGTCTACTGTTTGTGTAACTGGATCTGCGTAAATGTCGAACATTCATAAAACAGCATCCAGGCCTGCTGCTTGTTTTTCAGTTGCTTTAAGCTGATTACAAGCCTGTGGCTGCTGAATCATTCTGGCCAGGAACACGCTGACCCCAAACTATCCGATTATTACCGCCTCTGTAAACCTCATCGTAAAAATGGTTTCTATTATTTGACTGTTTTTGTTGATTTTATTCCTCGTGCTGATGGGGAGCGGTCCGTGATTCAACTTTTCCTTTCCGCAAACTTTGAAAACGAAGATATATATCACACCAAATAAGGACGACATGATAATAACCCCGAAAAACCAAACACTTTATTTTTTGTTGTTTTTGAAAATAAAAATAAAACTCTTGACACATCTGCCCTTTAACTTTCTGAGGGAATAATTCTTTCTGCACTTCCTGAAACTATCAGTCGACTCGGAGAGAAACCAAGCCTTAAATGCTCCACTGATGCTTGTTGTTTTATACTTTTGTTATTAACCAGTAAGTTTTGCATTTCTGTCAGTAGAAGTCGGTGTGTTATTTTTAAACTGTTCTTGTTTAATCTTTTATTCAGTCTCAATCAGCGATGTAAGGAAGGCGAGAACACATTTTGTGCTTTTAAGAATAAATCCTGTAACGTGAGATTAGTTTGTGCTGCTGCAGTTAATCTGATGCTGTTGGGAAATAATCACAAACCTTACAGTGAATAGAAAATGTGCTGCCTGTGCCTGTCAGCTGGGTTCAATTAAATATAGTTGTCAGTACATGCAGCAGTGTCAACTGTAATTATTTTAAGGATTAGTGACCGTTGTTATTTTTAGCGATACGTGATTACCACTGTTCTTAATCATTTTGAGTCAGGCCTTCACATTTCAGCACATGTAACCCTGAAATGTATTCAGATTACATTTATGGAATACAAAGAAACTAATTTCCACAGCTGTGATTTTTTTATTTCAAAGACTCGTGTCATCGCTGAAGTGTCCTCCGTGAATGTTTCCTCCGTGTAAGCGTCTGATCTCACAGGTCTCACTCTTTCTGTCCACAGCGCCCCTATGCCGTACTTTGTGGGAGTTCATCTCAGTCTGCTCGAGGTATGTTCGAAAGTCTTTAGCATTTTCAGTAGATTTGAACGTCACGTGTTCATTTTGTAGATGGTTTTCATTTGAGTGTTTCAATAAAATTTGACAGCTATATTTTCTTCTCTTTTCACTTCCTCTGCTGCTTTCGTGCTTCCTTAAAGCAAACGTACACAGAAGCCCAAGAAAGCATCTGCAAACAAAGAGCTTTCCTACTTCATTGTGTTGTTTGGGGGGCAAGTCATCAGCAGCACTGCTGCTTTGTGTGAATGCATGTTGCAAGAACACACACGCTTACACTTGTGTGTAAGTGTTAGTATGTAGGTGTGTGTGTTTGTGCAGATGCATATGTTCTAATGCACACGTGTGTGTGTGTGTGATATTTGTCTGACAGTTGCGGCAGTGGCAGTATTTATCACACTCTGCATCCGTGACAGACCTTCTTTCCGCCACTACATAATTAGTCCAGATCAGCATGTGAGCCTCCGCTGCACAGGCTGTCACAAAAGTGACAAACTAGAAATTCACACACAACGCTGCCCCCCCCCACCCGCCTTCCCCGCACACACACCTGCCTGCATCCTGCACCACACTGAAATAATTGTTGAATTTGTCGCCATCAGGATGCGTGCGGCACGCCGCAGCATCACGGTGTTGTTATTGATGCGTGAGGTTTTTGGTGCTGTGGAAAATGTTCGCGCGGTCCAAATGTTTTCTCTCGGTGCCATTCTTCATTTCGCCAGCTCGCGTCTGCGCGCGCGTTACCGTAAACACGTTCTAATCATTTTTCTCCCCCACGCGCCATTTTTCATCCTTAATCGTAAAGGAGTGTGGTAACTGTGCAGCTTTAACCGCGGCTGCTGGATGTTCATGTTCCCGGGGCTTCAGGACAGAAATAACTTTGTCTCCCGGGAAACGCACCTGGGCCACACTGCGGGTTTAAAACCGTGGCGTCGTTTCACAATTTAATAATTCCACAAATACAAATATTTATTACGTTGAAAGATGTCAGATGCACAGGAAGTCTCCAGCACAACCATCATTAAGAAAAACAATAAATGATCGCTTTGAGTGTATGTGTGTACTTTTGAAACTTGTGAAATAATAATGATGAGAATATCTACGCTGCTGCACTAACGTCGCCCTTTTCCTCCCGTAGAGAGTGCGCAGTCGATCGCTGGAGGACGTGGTCATCCTGAACGTGGATACAAACACCCTGGAGAGCCCTTTCGACGACCTGCACAACCTCCCGAGTGACGTGGTGAGACCAACGCGCAGCTTTTATTGCTACATCGCACACACACGCAGTAATCTCACGTGCACACGCGCATGGCAAGAAAACTAAAGCGCACACACATCCAGAAACTTGTCAGAGCACGGCTCTGTCCCCTCCCCGCATCATTAATGACTGCAGCACTGGCTCCTCAGACTGCGGCTGTCTAAAGTAAACTCCCGTCGCGTCGTATGACGCTGGAAGGCAAACAGCATTCCCCGACCATCAGAGGCTTGTGGGAAAATGTGAAACTCCCTTCCCTTCATCTCCATCCATTCTAATCATTATTTCACAAAGTCTTGCGTTTCTGCCTGCCCACTGGCACGTTTCTGAGGAGGAGAGATAGGAGGAGGCAGAGAAAAGAAAAGGCAGAGATGGGTGATTTTGTGGGGGGAGAGAGTGGGAAGAAAGGGGCCAATTACCAGAGTGGGCAGTGAAGCCACCTGCCAGCGCGTCGTCTCTTTAATTAACGGAGCGCCGACGCCGGTCAGTGCTACGGGAAGCATCACCGTGGCGTCGGGGTCACTCGCACACACCGGTCTTTGTGGTGTTTGTTTAGCTCTTCTTCACGGTGTGTGTTTAAAGCTCCGCCGTGAGACGGCGAGGCCCCGCCGAGGCTGCGGACGCTCTATTACCCACGCTGCTAACAGTATATGCTCGGGCTCCGCCGCCTACAGGACTCCTGTCCCAGCAGCAGGACATAATTTCATCCACTGCCCAGCAGACTCCAGACCTGCTCGCACTCCCACACTTCTCTGGTTCTCCTGGTTTAGCGCTGCTCAGCCTGCTAGCGTGTGTGAATGCCTCTTTACTGTGTGCACCCATCTCTTTTACACTTTCTGCCAGCTCTCTCGCCCGTTTGCCTGCCTGACTGCTCGAGTTTCATGGCACCTGTCTGCCTTCTTGTCTCCCGCCCTCGCAGCGCTTCCCGCCTGCCTGGACGTTTCCCGCAGCCGCTGTTTGCTTCTCGTGCTTCTCTGCCTGTCTGGCTACCTTCTTCTCACTTCCTGCCTGCTTGCTTTTCTGCACCCAGGGACCGAATCCCTAAATTAAATTGCAAACTGAGTTTGTCATAAAAAAAGAGTCGGGGCTTTTGAAGGCGACAGAAGCGGAGAGAGAAGCCTTTGTCTTTGCCGTGTGATAAATTAAGTGGCAGGCTCGGAGGCTTTTTTGCTTTGATCCCCACTCGCCATTTTTCCTGACTAATGACAGAACATAGCCTGCACATCACGTCGAATTACACCACCTGAAACGGAAACTTTGCTGGCATTAATATATTTATCGTAACAAATTGTTGTTGTTTTTATTCCCGTTCATTTCCCCCTCCTGTCTCCTCTCATCTCTTCGCGGAGGTTAGCAGATTAATAACAAAGCGAGCAGGTACTAATTGAGTGGAATTCCAGGTCTCTTGTTAGTTTGCTTGTTAGTGATGAGGACACGCCACATGGCATTTGATGTTTGTGTTTACACAAAAGGAGGCATTGTGCAGTTTGTCAAAGTGAGGCCTGAAATCTTGATTAATGCTGAGCGATTCTCTGCCTGGGCTGAGCTGCCGAGCTATGAAAGGCGCTCCTGGTTTCTCGGCGGTTCTCGCTGTAACGCTCGGGCTTTATTCGGCGTGAAGCCCAACGATTATTTCACTTTGTGTGAATATATAACAGCATCAAATGGATTCAAAGGCCACGGGCGGTTCTTCTGCGCGTACGACTAAAAACACCCCGATGTTGATTTAAGGAAACCTTTGGAGATCCGTTTAATTGTGGCGGCGCGAGCACATGTGGACTCCATTACGAGGATCTGCTGACCAGTGGCCGAGCTTTTAGCGGGTTCAGAGTTCACAGTTGTCCCGAATTAGTGTCTGTCTTTCAGACGGGACCCCTGCTCCAGCTCCGCCCCCTTAATGGTCTTTTCCCGCAACTTCACACATAATATTTTAGATTTATTGACTATTACGAACGCTACCACGCCAGTAGCGAGAAGGAAAGATCTGACTGAGAGTAATTGGTAAGGATGCCGCCAACGTTTGAGGGCAACTCTTGATTTTTATTGTTTTTAAATTGGAAACGTCACATTAATCAAAGATTCAGAATTAATTTCTTTTTGTCTTTTTTGTTTTTATTTGGAACATGAGGAATATCTGAAGCGTGGCGGTCCACAGCAAAGCCGTGTGTTTGTTTGAAACAGGGAACTTTGTTTGTTTGTTGACTGTTGTTTTTAAATAAAAGGCCTGATATTATCAGACAAATGGAGCCTACAGTGCTCTGGCAGGATTTTGCATTATTTAGAGTTGCTTTAACCAAAAGTTTCGATACTTTTTTTTTTTATACATTAATGTTGATCTCACAACAGGCTGCGCTCGTGTCAGTAAAAGCAACGTGTTGACAAGCTTACTGAAAAGGAATAGTCGATAAAAACAAATAAAAAAGAAGCTGTAGTTTTCCCTGGAAGATCAAGGTATTTTTGTTTCCTTCTCTGAGAGCCGCGATTCTTCAGCAGAGATTGTGCTGATAAAGTTATAATTGGCTTTTGGTTGGAGGAGCTGTTTACTCCACCAGTCATTAAAAGTATCCAAGAATAGCAAATTAGGAGTCTGTTAATTCCGAAAACAAACACCGCACGTCTGAATCGGATTGTTTTTTGATCCTGGCAGTTGATCTCAAACCAATGATGGAAGAATTTTTTGTTTTCATGTATTATTCTTTCTGTGCCGCGTATTCAAGGTGAGCTGCTACAATGCAGCTCACATCTTTATTTTCAGATGCTCCCTCTCACATCACAGCCTAATTCCTTCTATTCTCCTCCTCTCTGCCTCTCGCTACTTTGCTGACACCGCGTACCCGTGCGTACCTAGCCTTCGCACATTTGATCATTTGTATTCCCAATCAAGGGGGGGATTTACAGCGTACACTCCTACTTCCTGTATTTCAAGCCTACATTTGGAGGTTTACAAATGAACGAGGGGGTTGAGGCTGCGTCTGCGCGCCTCTCCTGAGATCACCTGGCGCACTTAATCAAACATCGCAGCTTTAATTTGGTGTTCGGTTTCTGACATTTTCCAGAAAACAACATCTACGTCATCATGTAGAGCAGAGCGCGGCCGACAACAGCAGGCAACACTCACACGGAGACACCCGCACGCCGGAGGAACGTTTGTCGTTCATGTGTAGTTTGGGGTAAACTTTCTGCTCAGATTTTGTCCATTTTCACTTCAGAATAAGTCAAGTTTGCTTCACTTAAAGCAAAGCTGCCTACGGTAAAGTCCCTCGCATGCTGTGCTGCAACTACGTGGTAGCTCAGCGCCGGGAAAGCAGTCGCTCCACCCCGGCTACACGCTGTACTTTACCAGAAACAGTCCTGGAATCTGCACCGCATCATAACAAGCTGCAAGCAAAGTATCTGATTTCCTTGTTGTGAGTCTGCATTGTACCGACTGCAAACGTCAGACGGTGCTCATTTAAAGCCTCGTTGTCCAGGTTGTGATTTGTCTTTCTGAGGCGCACACACTCCCGCTGCAGCGTTAGCAGCCCTTCATTGACTCGCGTGGAGTTTAAAAAGCTGCACTTCATTTTCACATAGTCGGTCTGCCGGCGCTTCGCTCTGGATTAGAAGTCAAAAAGGGAGAGCAGCATCACCCACTGCGTTAGTTATTGAAGTGAGGGATGACATTTAGCTGTAGTTAATTATGTATGCAAAACTCAGCCGCTCAGCTGCTATAAGAGGTCAGCTTGACAAAGTAACCCCACACCGGGCAGAATCTCATGGCAATGAGAGAGCCCTATTAAAACACACACACACACACACACACACACACACACACACACACACACACACACACACACACACACACACGCTGCTTCCCCCCTTTGCTTTCTCACCCTTTCTCATTTCGCCTGACTAATGTATTGCAACGCTCTGAATACTTTATCCTTTAGTTTTTTCTTCCACTGCTTTACTGATTTAAAAAATAATAATTTCTTGCAGTCAAACCTGAAACTAGTATCGATTGTATTTGTGTAGATTTGTCTTTGTTCTGCATTTTTATGGTTAATTTTCATTTTGCGGTTTAAAAGATATCTAATATTTATCTTTAATTGAAAGAATGAATGATTTCTCACAGATTCCAAGTTGCGTTCTCTGTGTGTGTGTGTGTGTGTGTGTGTGTGTGTGGGTTCTCTGTGCGTCTTTGTTCAGATTTGTGTGTGTGTGTGTACAGTTCAGACTGCAGCACATCAAAAGAAAGTGGGAGATTTTCATAACTATTTTTTTCTTTGTAGTTCTTTAATTGCGTCCCCATGGCTTTCTTTCCCTGGACAGATTCTTAAACAAAACATTCCTTTTTTGTGAGAAGAAAATCCAACTTTTTATTCGTTCTTTTAAAACAACAGAAGCATCGGGGTCGTTATTTGTGAGACTTTTTTTTTTTTTGTAATGCCCGAGTAAAAATTTAAAGTAAAATTCTACATATCTGTATATAATCGAGCTCGTTTGCAGATGTTTTTTCTTCTCCTTTTGTTTATTAAAAGTGAACGTTTGTGTGCGTCATCATTACCTGATTCTGTGTCACTTTACAAAACAGGAAATCACATGGTAAGTTTGCTTTTTTTAAAAATTCTCCAAAAGCTCGTGCGTTTCGTGCGTTTCCTGCACACGTGCGCAGCAGTGCGAGGCGATGCCCTTGATTGATGCTCACTCGATGCATCAAGGCGGCGGCGTGAGCGCAGACTTTCGCGCGCGTTCACACAGATGCCTGGTGTCACCTACAGAGGTATCATCCCTTACATTCAGGCAGGGATCATCATTGCACCTGCTAATTACCATCTCCAGCTGGAGAGTTAAATGGAGATCTGTTCTATGTCTGACCTTTGACCCCGTGCTCTTTATGTGACGCACTTCAAATCCTGTTTGGGGCTGGCTGGGCCGGGCCTTAATGAGGCCCCGTGTCTGCCCTCTGGGGGCCGAGCGCCTGGATGCCCCGCTTTCATCCCCGACCATCTTCCCTTGATGTAAATTGAAAAGATCACAGCTATGGGGAGAAGACCTGTACTGGAAAGGCCTCTCTGCATAGATTATGAATATCATAACTCAACAGTTTTCCCCTCTCTCCCTCTCTCTGTGTCTCTCTCCGACAACCGCCCACTCCCCTCTCTCCCCCTGCCACCCCTTCCCTGTACAATGCTATAGTTCTAATTGGACCCAATGGGGGACTCTCTGGCTTTGATCTCATCACCGCCACTGTGACTTTACACTAAAAAATGTCACTGCCAAATAGGGTTATCACCTGTAGAGCCTGGCCTTCCTCTGATGCCTGTACGCATCTCGTTAGCTTCACTCAAACTGCAGAAGTTAATTAGTTTGACAGAGCCATTACCGCGGAGGCACACCTGATGATTGTGGCGTAGGCGCCATATTCAAAACCCAATTACGACGTACACGTTGGTTTTATTTCTTTCTTTTTTGTTCCCGTGCCAGGCGCGTTTTCATTTCTATTAACCAAACAGCTACGACTATATTTGATTTGTAATATCTGACAATTTAATTAATCGCTACGTGTGACCGAAGGAGGATTTTTGAACTCTTCCCGTGAACGAAGGTGAAACTTCCAACTCTTCGCTTTATCGCCCGTTTTTCAAACGCCGGGAAGTAAAAAAACAAAACCGTGATTGTGTCCCCACCTCATTAAAAAGTGTTCGCGGCGCTCTCACCCGTTCAAAGCTGCAGTGCGCACAGTAAACTCCACTATCCGGCTCCTCTGACAGTCTTCGGGGGTATGCCTCCCCCTCGTAGACTGGCATTGTGTTCGCTTTGATTCCCCCCTCCAAAAAGGAGAGGGGGGGGAGGCAGTTTAATGATTTGCGAGGAAGGGGGAAAACAGTGAAAATGCACATAAACATTAAATATTAATTCCAAAAAGGGCTTTACATAAACATAAAAGCATTTAGCACAATGAGTGAATATGGAGATGACACTTGTTAATTTAACCGTGATAAACTTTCTGTTTGATGCCTGGGAGCATTTGCGATGGCAGCACGGGGACGCTGTGGAGAGTGAGAAAGCCCAGGGGAGCCAAATCAACACTGTTCATTTTGTCTTTGTCCCAGTTAAACCGCCACACTCTCCGGCTGCCTTTCTTTCTGCCTCTCCCCACATGTCCTCCGTGTGAGCTGTGCTAACACTTTGCTTCTCCTCCCTGAAGTTTCCCAGATCGGCTAATTGCAGATGCCAGATGACAAAATCCCCCCAACGCCGCGGCGCGATGTGCGCGACCACAGACCAGATCAGCACTTTATCATATTTGCTGCAAACATGCGGTCAGATGTTTTTCTGCTTTCATCGCTTTGACTTTTTCGCCGCAGATACTCAAATTTTATTCGTCTCACACACATACACAGTACGACATGTGGTGAAATGCTTATTTCAAATTCCGACCATTAAATTACAATAAGCAAATTTACAAAATTTACAGATTTTAAATTTAAAAATTTACTACGGTGGCCCTGAGAGGCCAAACGGACTGCAACTTAAACAAACACCAGCTGCAAAAGCACACAAAACACAACGGAAATAGGAAACACAGGTTTCCGAAAGCACAAGGGAAGTGTTTCTGGGGAGACAATAACCTGACGGACCAGTTGCAGGAACCAAAACATGCTAGGTAAGTGTGTTTTAATCTCGTAATTTTTAGTTGGGCTAACACACCTCTCCGACAGGTCCTCCGCTTGGTTTAAGTGTCTCTCAGCGCAATTCTTAGCATGTTTTGGTTCCTGCAACTGTTTTGTCGGTTATTGTTTCCCCAGAAACACTTGTGCTTTTGGAAATAACTTTTTTCCTATTTCCGTTTCCCCATTTCCGGTGTGTTTTGTGTGCTTTTGCAGCGTTTTTCTTATTGCTGGTGTTTTCTTAAGTTGCAGTCCGTTTGGCCTCTCAGGGCCACCGTCATTTACAGTAAAAATGTGCAAATAGCGATTTAAGAGGTGTGCAAATAAACAGAGTGCGTGCGGTGATGTGATAGATGAGAGTAACAGGAACAACACTGGTACGTTTGAGAAACCTCGACACGATGACTCTACGTTAGATTAATTCAAACGGGAATTTTCCCTTTTCTTGGTGGTCATTGTGCACTCCCAGTTTGTGTCCCAGTTTGGCAGGGTGGTATTTCAACCTGTTTTACGCTGGTGTAGAATATAGACTGAAACAATGCAAAGTTTGGAGGTGCACTCGATCCATTTCTCGCTAATTGAGGTTGAAGGTTAAACGTAATGTTTTCCTTTTGCAATTGGGATTCAAAGCCAGCGCTACCAGCCCACTGTTAGAGTAATCTAGACTTCCTGCGCAACCCGATCAAACATTGTGCTTTTGTGCTAGGCTGGCACAGCCCACACAGAGAGGAGCAGTGCCTCGCTAGCTCTGCCTCCTCCTCGCACTGCCACAACACAGACTACTGCTGAGCAGGTGAGGAGAGCCTCTTGACAACTTCCTTCCCAGACTCCCCAGGGCCCGGTGGCCGGGGTGAATCTTTTGTCATCCTAAAACAAGCTCGGGCCTGCTGCTCCTCCACTCTCGCCTGGAGTCCTGGAGACAGAGCCAGGAGAGGGGAAAATAATTAAAGACGCTTTATGTCAAGAATCCTCTTCTAGAGGGAGTCCAGCAGAGCCAAGAGGGGAGGGGAAAGCAGGAGGGAGAGATGGTGAAAAAAGCAAGAAGGTGATGGGCGGCGGAGGGAGGGGGGTGAAGTGCAGTAAGGAGAGGGTGAGAGAGGAAAATCAAGAATGCGAGTTTCCATTTCCTCGCCGATGTCCCCTCCTCCTCGCCGCCCCCGTGCTCCGCTCAATTAGCAAAGCAGCAGGTGCTCCCAGCAGCACAACAGATCGGTGGAAAGGCTGAAGCTTCTCCCTTTCTTTCCTTTCCCTTCTTTGAGATGACCTGCAAATGTGATACTTCACACCCAGAATGGGCTAGCTGTTTCTTCCACCAATTTCAGAGGTGATAATTTAACTTTTACCCCTCCGTCTCTCCCCCGCACCCCACCACCTCTCTCTCCCGATTTTCTTTTCCATCAGGTGTCCTCGCTGAAGAGCAAGCTGAAGAAGCAGTCGACAGCGACGGGAAGTGGTGTGGCGAGGGCCTTCCTGAGAGCGCAGGCCGCTCTGTTTGGATCCTACAGAGACGCTCTCAGATATAAACCTGTAAGGACGTCATTAATCACCATGTTAATCACTGAAAGCCACTGAATGTGCGTAAAGAGTGAGTTCGCTCAAACAATGGGCGACGCTTTTATTTAACTTTTGTGGTGTAAAAATCACGCATGACCGCTAATGTGAAGAGTACGGTGTCCGAGTGTATATGTGCAAAATCTTTCACATGCTGGGAGAAGCGTTGTGACTCCTTCAGGCTCAGCTGACTGCAGGTTTCCCAACCTTATAAACCAGCGGTCCCCAGCCTTTTTTGCGCCACAGACCGGTTTATGTCCAGCAATATTTTCACGGACCGACCTTTAAGGTGGCGCGGATAAATACAACAAAATAAAACCTGTACTGCTACCAAAAAAAAGAGTTAACGATAAAAACACCCGAGGCTCAACTCTCACGGTCCAGTCCAAACGACTCACAGACCGGTACCGTGCGTTTATATACAGTACATTCATATGCAGTGATGCACATAGGCCGGTGTATTTTCTCCTAAGCATGCGCAGCACACAGCGGCATTTTCAGTTTGGCTGAACAGAGTCAAATTTAATCTGTTTCGACTCAAAGTGAAAGGTGTGTTTTCAGTCAGAGCGAGGAGCTAAGGTGGGCTTGTCTGAGACGGTGAAATGTCAGAGGAGCCGAAAAGAGTCGGGACGTTCCCTTTGAAGATCTCTTTTAGCCACCTTTGGTGTTTAACTCGCCTTTGCTAAGCCCCCTAACATTTCTTTTCTAGATCTTTTCTGCTTATCAAGTCTGAATCAGAGCACAGCAAACTACACCATGTCCTGTTTGTCAGATAGCAAAGCCTTTGTTCCTCTGGCTTTGAGATTAATTGGACTTTGTGGACTCCCGGAGTCAAGATGCTACATTATTGATGCTGTCTCTCTTTTCTTTGTATACAGGCTGTATACGAACAAACTGCCTCCCCTCTGACACAGGCGCCGAGACTCTGTGTGTTTGTGCGTGCGAGCGCATCGCGCGGCGATTTCTCAGTTCGCTCACGTTCACACACTGTTTTCTTTTAGACTTTTAGGATCTGTGTAAAAGCTTTGGAGTTAACATACATGCACAAACTACACTTGTGATTTAATAAAGAAGATCTCTACCCCGTGTCCCGAAATTTGGGGAATATCGCTCTGCTCGTCGTTCTGAAGGAAAGATCTTCCCGGAGAGAGCTGAGGCGCTCTGTAGTTCACAGACCCATATGCCTCGACAGAAGGAGGGGTGTGGATGCTCGGTGAGAGTCTCGCTGGGTTGTAAATGAAACAAAACTCGATAATGATAATGAGTCGAAAAGCAATCGGCTGATTATACGGGCAGATCGTCGGTTTCGGCTCACGTTAAAGCTCCCCAGGTGCTTCTCGCTAGCTCGGAGTAACACAGGTGTCTGACAAAAGAACCCGAAATAGCAAATCGGTTTTTACCACCATCGGTGAGGCCAGGCTGGGTAGGCGGGTGTGCGGTCGGTCCTATTCGCTCAGGTTTGACTAAACAACACGTGTAACCAGTTCAGATCATCCAGCCAGATGTGAAGCTGTGGATAAGTGTGGTTGAGGTGCAATCGCATGTTTAAAAGTGGTAACGATTATTTTAGACACAGAAACCTTCTCAGTGCATAATCTCAGAAAGTTACAGTTTGCTCAAAAATTTGCAACTTTGTATGCAAAGTGCCTGCACAGATATAAGCCAGCATGAGATGGAAGCATCCAGAACATGCAATAAAATGTTTCCATTTTAAATGAAGACTGCGCATTAAAGCATGAAGCCTGACCGACACATCATCGTCTGTCTGAAAGAATCTTCCTCATTTTTGCTGTTGGCTCATCCTCAGCATTTGCAATTTTGAAATTCAATTCAATTAAATTTTATTTACACAGCACCGAATCCCAACAACAGTCACCTCAAGGTGCTTTATAGTGTAAGGTAGACCCTACAACAATACATACAACAATCATATGACCCCCTATGAGCAGCACTTTGGCAACAGTGGGAAGGAAAAACTCCCTTTTAACAGGAAGAAACCTCCAGCAGAACCAGGCTCAGGGAGGGGCGGGGCCATCTGCTGTGATTGGTTGGTTTGAGAGAAGGAAGACAGGATGAAGACATGCATTGAACCCTGTGATGTGGTAAAATCACACCAAGTCCTTCAATCGATGTTTGTTATTGTTCTGCTGTACAGGAAAAGTTCACCATGTGAACAAACAGCAGGCAATCATCAAACTTTACACTTTTTCCTCTGTAACCTGGAAGCTTTGTGGTTCAGTGTAATGAGTCTCTTAAAATAGCTAAAATGATTGTTGTGCTCCTCCTGTAAGGTTGCAGATAAAAACATGTTCGTCCTTCCCCACTATGGAGAAATCTGTTCTCTGTGCGTCCTCCTTACATTAAATATAGGGGGCTAAATGCTTCTCGCTCACTCTCAAGCCAGTTAAAAAAGAACACCTGTCAGCATGAAAAATAAAACCAGTAAAGCAGCCAGGAACGGTTTTCTTTCTACCACAGCAAACCCAAAGCAAAGCCACGGTGCAACCACGGAGGAGATGCGCATCACCTTCCTGCTGGCAAATGTAGCCAAGTAGAAATTTCTCACCAGCTTTGTTTTCGTGTAACCAGGTGGTGATGAATCGAACAACCTCCGCAAACGCACATCAGTGAACTGTCCCTGTAAAGATGGGAGAGTCCTGCAGCGGCGCTCGTAGTCGTGCACGGCAGCTCCGAGTTTGAACACTGAGCTCTGTGTACTCGGGAATTTTTGTTTTTCCTTAGTAGCCGTTAGCTTCTCAGTATGCTATCCAGCTTTGCACGCTGCAGTGTGGTCTGTAGCTGATTAAACCGCGAGTCACTTTCAACTCTTACAAGATAATATGCCGTAAAACTTTTAGTGATGTAAGTGGAAATGTATTCCCGTGATGTAATTTGGGCCACTGGTATCCTCTGCCAGTCCCTGAAAATGGGGTTATTCTCCAGCGTAGTTAAGTTGTTTTTATGTGGCGCGCTGTGCTCGTAGCCTGGAACAGACAAAGCACATTGTTTTACCTCTGAAGAATTTGGAGCATCGTTGAAATCTGTGTGAATTATGTTAATTATGAGAGAACGTGAACTGGAAAAGGACCGTGGGGCAGCGCGCGATTGGCCTGTAGTGGTTCTGTTGTCATCCTGCGTGTCTGTAGCTCACAGGCCGACAGACATGATGTAAGAAATGGTAATAATGCAATAATGTGTTCGTGTGGAGCACTGTTGGGTTTACTGGGACGTGTATCTGGTCCAGGGGAGATCATGTATGCATTGCCAGGGGAGCAGTTTCTAATTTTCCTTTTTTTGTTTTTCCCCCCCAACTTCCACTCTTCCTCCTTCCTTCCTGTTTGGGTTTTAGCTCACTAATGAAGAAATCGTCTGAAATACTCGATGGTTAAAAGATGCAGCGTGTAACGATGCCACACATCATGTGCATGACACGAATCCTTCCATAAACAACAACAACTGGTGCCGTTAAAAAAACAGGATATCGCGTCTGTGCTGCTTCCTGCGGCTTCGTTGGTGCGAAAACAGATTGGTGCAAACAAAAATGAGTTTTGTTGTTTTTAAGCAAAAATGTTTTTCTGAACAGGGAGAGCCAATCACGTTCTGTGAAGAAAGCTTCGTGAGCCATCGTTCGAGCACCATGAAGAACTTCCTGTCCATGGCTGTCAACCTGCAGCTCTTCAAACAGGTACAAACGTGTGTGTGTGTGTGTGTGTGTGTGTGTGTGTGTGTGTGTGTGTGTGTGTGTGTGTGTGTGTGTGTGCGCGCGTGTGTGTGTGTGCGCGCGCTGTGCTGAAGTGGAAAGAATGTAACATCTTTATCTATATTTGCATTCTGTTCTATAAAAGAGGGCCGTTGGTCGTCCTCAGATCAGCACCGTCAGCTGTTGTATGCACACACTGAGTGACTGCTTACTTGGTCAGTTAATCTACCCTCTTCCATCAGGTTATATTTGAGCACATTTCTTGTTTCCATTGGTGAAAGTTTTTATTTTTATAGATAAAAGTTGCCTGGTAGCTCGTCTCGCGCTCAGCAAATTGTCAGCTGGATTTGCAGGAACGTAGAGGCGAGAGGCCTGGGATTATGTGAGGTTACTGACCTCCAGAAACAGTTTACAGTGGATATCTCTTAGTGCACATCTTAATGTTTCTCTGCTCGGTTTTATCTGGTGTACAAAAAGAAAAACCGATATCATGTCCACGTGTCTATAAAATCAAAATATGGGACCAGAATTTTAATTTGCTCCTCAGAAAATCTAAAATCCGCCTCGTATAGGTTTTGTTAACTCCGCCGGGGTGGTGTGTGTGTTTACTTGCTGTGTGTTTGTGTGCCTGAGCGCGAGCAGGTATCCTTTATTCATGTGTGGTTTCCCTTAAAAACCACTCATGTATACTTAATATGTTTTTCCCCCCAAAATCCCTTCAGTAATACTAAACTTAGCAGAGACGAGTGGAAAGGCACCTCTGGCACCGAAGCAAATTTCCTCTCGCCCCTCGGATTTTTCTTTGCGCTCTCTGACCCACGATACTAGTGCGATTTACCCCCGAGAGCGCAGCACAGCAGCCCTCAATCAACCTTTTGTTTCTCTGGACACTCTGTTTATAATTTTCCCAGGCAGAGCAGATAGCGAGCAGCGGTTCAAAGCATCCTCCCGGCTGGCTCACGCCTCAGCGGTAGCATTGGGAAACAGGCCCTTATCTCCTCCTCCTCTCCAGCGCAGGAGATGGGGCGAGCTTATCTCCTCCACTCCTCTCGCTACTAAAGTGAAAGAGGCCAGCGGTTCACCCGAGCGCTGCTCTGGCCGTGACCTACATCCACTCGGAAACACACAAACAAAACTCGACTGGCGTGGCCACACACGTGCACGCATTTGTTTTCTGTGGTCCTGGAGATGGTTGGATTTTTATTTTCCCAGCTCGTTCTTACCCGACGACACTCTCGTTATTTGTTTTAACGCAATACATCTTTAGCGTCACGTCACCGGCTGACGACACAAAAGTGCACGTTAGAAACTCGGACTGCTCCCTTTTATTAAACAAATGGATCAGCATCCACAGATGTGCAGGGATTAGAGTCTTTCTTTAATTATTCTGCTTCCTGTTTGTTTTCCCTTTTCTCCGGCCGAGGTGAGCACTTTGTGCTTTATTCCCGGCGGGATCGTTGACAGAGGGAACCACGGGCCAATCGTAGCTTCCGTTTTTAGGCTTTGTCGGTGTAAACAAACAGTCTCAACGCTCAAACGGAACGAAGCTACACAACAACCCAAATGGGCGGTTTTAACACCGTCAACATTACGCCGGCAGTAAAATTTAAACCACATTGTTGGACTTGACAGACCATATTACACACGTGCGTAATGTTGAGGTGTTACCTTAGTTTGAGGTGTTACCGTTTCAGCAGGAAATTGCTTTTCTGCAGGTACTTTGTGTTTTTGGAGTGTTTTAATTCACTGCATAGCAGCTCTTTGGTTCTGCAATCAGCCAAGTCAAATAATCAGAGTTATTCATGCAAACTCAGGAGTTCGTCGTTATAATTATGGAGCTAAAGACCCTGCAGTGTCACATGACGTTTAAGGCTAATAGTTGCATTTAATGCCCTTATTATAACAACTGGACTACCTCCTATTACTAAAAACCTACTGTTGTTCTGGTTCTTAAGTGAACCGACCCTAAAATAAGTAGACACAAAAGTTAGACCCCCCCCTCTAAAATGTCACATTTTCACCTTCTTGCAAACTCGCAGTTTCCTGCAGTGTTTCCTCTCTGCTCGGTCCACCAGCTCATCTCTGCTCCGAGCAGCAAGTGGGAGAAATCATCCAAAAGAATGCGGGGGGGGGGTCTGTCAACGTTAACCTGCTTCCTATCAACCATCCTCAGCTCCTACACGTACAGCAGAGACTGAGTCAATGAACTCTTTCTCCTATTGACAAAACGAAGCCATGTGCTGTTTCACTGGGACTTGGACTCCAGTGATTTATTATGCATCAGTCTTGGCGGATAAGAACAAGATTGTCGAGGAATGGTGTGTAATAAATTAATCCGTTGTGTGCGGTCGCAGTCTCGCAGTGCAGAAAGCACACTTCATTGTGTATCACAGCTGCTGCAGGAAACTGGAAAGTAAATATTATTTTAACGGCAACAGGAAAAAATGCAAAATGCAGCTTTTTCATATTTCTAATATTTGCATGCGTCCTTTTTTCATGTCTATAAGCATGCTTGATATGTACTCCAAGAGGGCACGAGGGAAACAAAGAGACATTTAGAGTCGAAGCGCTGCAGCAGCGCTATCATCTGTTCTTCATACGTTCACTTGTCTGTCTTCACATATTTAGTTTGGCTTGGATTTGTTTTTAAATCAGCAGCAACATTTGTTTGAGTCTTGAACAAGTAAATGACTCGATTTCCAAATGTTGGCGAAATCAGAATTCTGAGTAACCGTGAAAGCTTCATTAAAGCTGGCCCTCGTTCGGTCCCGTCGTGGTTCTTTCCTCAGAGTTTCCTCTTTTGAAGAATCCATTACTGTCTCGCTATTTAAAAATATCCTACGTGACCTCGCCATGAGGCCAACAACGGTGCTGGTGCCAAAGATGCTCATGTGAGTAGGGACCCGACTTCTTTTGTCCTAAAGCAGCAAAGCTGTTGCTTACAAAGGTTAGCTTTAGCTTCAGCTTTACCAACAAAACTAAACTAAAAACAAAACTTTCCAACAGGCCAAGAGGTACTTTAGCACAGCGGTCGCCAACCTTTTTTGTGCCGTGGACCGGCCTTTAAGGTGTCGTGGATAAATACAACAAAATAAAATCAGTACTGGTACCAAAGAAAAGATTTATTCATAGCAAACGGGAAAAGACCCAGGAAAACTGAGTTAACAATAAAAACAATAAAAAAATAACAATAAAAACCCTGAAAACCATAAATTTCACACCCGAGCCTCAACTCTCACAGCCCGGTACCAAACGACTCATGGATGGGAACCGGGCCGTGGAGCCGGGGGTTGGGGACCGCTGTTCTAGCAAGTAGTAATACAGTATGATGTCATGGGAAGCAGTACATCAAAAGAACGACCCATTTATGCTGCCTGGGAAAATGTCTTTGTTTCATTCCTTTTCCTCACTTAGCTTACCAGCGAATTGTGTTGTGCAGTTGGGCGAGTGTGTGAGGCCCGCCTGGGTCGGACGAGAGCATGAAATATCCTTGATCCTAACATGCAGGTGAACGCGCACAGACAGGCTTACCTACCAGCCAAACGCAGGTTATAAAATGTTAGTTTGACGGCTGCAGAAATTAGAGACGGACCGATCCGATATCACGTATCTGTGTCGGTCCGATACTGACGTAAATTACTGGATCGGATATCGGAGAAAAATAAAAATGTAATCCGATCTATTAAACATCAAAAAAGCTCCTCACAGAACTTGCGACACGGCGTAACTCGGCTCATAACCGTAGCACTCGGAGCAGTGTGGTCACCTGATAGAGCAGCTGTGTGTGTTTGTAGCCTCGCTACCAAACCAGCATTTCATCTCTGAGGAAGTGATCCCAGAGAGAAGTAAAGCAAGTGTGTAAGTTCATCTCTGAATGTTTGTAAAGCATTCCTGCGTTAAGCTTAACAACCGATATATGGAGCGACTGCCTCTCTCTCTCTCTCTCTCCTGCTGCTACTTCAATCATGAAACTGATCAATGATCAGCTGATCAGCTTTTCTGTCGCGAGTCCGTCTCTCTTGTTTGTTTTTGTCTCACTTTGCACCAGAAAGAAACCAGCGGCTGAACAACAGCAGCACGTTTAAGCTTGATAAGCTGTTAGAATTTATTTAATATTACTTTCTACACCAGGATCTTTTTCTACAGCTGATGGCTGGTAACTGTGCAGGGGCGGATCTAGCAAAGTTTAGCCAGGGGGGCCGATAGGGCATGAACAGGGAAAAGGGGGCACAGAGACATACTTTTCTTTCTTATTCTCATTTAAAATGTCGAGCTTTTAATAAATAATTATCTGAATCTTACACCCAAAGTTTTAATCTGATTATGTATAATGTATAGTGTAATGTATAGAAGTCCATTACTGTATATAGTAACTGTTAAGTCTAATACACCCTAGTAAGCTATAGTACTTTTTCCTTTGGGAAGATACCATCTGTGCAGTTCTGTAGAAGAAAGATGTTGAATCTATTTAATTATTCTTGAAAAATAATTTATTTCTGTGCATTCTTTTTCACACTGCATCAAATTAAAGTTGATTACGTCGATTAAGCATCATGAGGTGGAGCGTGAGGGGTGGTTCCCTATTTTTATTTTATTTTTTTTGCTGGGAGTTTTAGAGCCCTATTGATTAGGTTGCTTAATAGGGAGGACGGAGCAGGTTTAAGTTTATTAGATTGATCAGTTTTGCTGAACTATGAAATATTTTTGTTGTATTTTTTGCATACAGGTGTAACAGAGTAGCTTTAGTGTTTGTTTTTTTTGTTGTTTTTTTTAACTTGAGTATGAACTTACACAAAAAGCAGCAAGATATTAAAAAACAGTTTTATTGATTAAAAAACACTATATCGGATTCATATCGGTATCGGCAGATATCCAAATTCATGATATCGGTATCGGACATAAAAAAGTGGTATCGTGCCATCTCTAGCAGAAGTCGCTCAGTTCAAACAACGTTCAAACGTTTTATTAGACCAGATTATGGAGACAGATGATGAAGCCACATCATCGTCTACAGTCCTCCCTTTATTCTTGATCGCTGTATTATAACATGTTTCCTGCGTACAGTAGTGGTCGTACAGGCTACTTGGGCGTAAGTCCTGGATCTTCAGGAGAGAACGCAGCATCCTATTCTATTAGTAAAGGACCTCCTTTACTCTTCGCCCAACACCTCCATGCAAAGAGAGCGGTGAGGAGAAGCACAGTGTTGACGAGGCACTGAAACTCTACTTTCCAAAGAAGCCTCAGCTCTCGCCTGCTTTAGTCCCAGTGATGCACACAGGTGGGGATGTCCTGGGCTCTGCCTTCTCCCCTGTTTGTCCAGAGGTCCCAGAAACCTGTAGTCCAAGGACCCAAAGCCAGACCACAGGTGGAGGATAGTTCTGGATCAGGTGGCCAGTTATTTGTCATGGTAGCAGAAGCGAGCTCCCCCCCACCACCATCAGGTTGTATAAGTTGGCACGGCACCCGTCCTGGTGTCGAGCTCCTTTAATGGGCGGTTCCAAGAGTGAGACATGCTAATCAGAGAACCTTGGTTATATCTGTAACCTTAACCATCCCCCACCACCCTTATTTAAGGCGGTATGAAAAGGGTCTGTTGTGTCTTCGTTCTTGTGTTTATGGACATGCTCATGTGCTTGAACACCAGAATGACTGTTTTTTGTTTTTAATTTATTTATTTGAAGTGCTGGTTTGCATGTGTGCGAGAGTGTGTTGATCACAGGCTGCCATTGATGAGTAATGTCTAATTAAGGCCCACAATGAGGCAGGTAATATGGCTGGGGGTGGGGTGGGGAGTGTAAGCGGAGGCTCTGCCTGGGTGATGATTTGGGTTGATTATCTGCGCTAATTGGGCCAGCCATGAAGCAGAGCACCGGTTGGAGGCGGCGCTCTCACCTCTCATTAAAATGATCTAATGATGAGTTTCCAGCTCTTCTGACCGTGGGCGCGGGTCGACGCGTCGGCCGCTAGTTAGCAGGCTGTCCCTGAAGACATGCACCCAAGAACAGCCTCTGCTGCTGTTATACTTTGGCCACACTTTCAGGGGTGGAAACGGGACCGCTTGGAAATCAAATGGCAGCATGTTGCCTCTGTGCTCGTATGTTATTAAAATCCTTAAACATTGTTTGAAAGGTAGTAGGTGTTGATCACTAATTAATGGTAATAATTAGTGAAAATTCCAGCTTTAAATGCAGATGCAGATATATATGTTTGCATATCATTATATGCATTTATTTATTTAAATAAGCACAATGGCACATTGTTACTTTTCCCTCCAACCTCCACACAAGAAGTTTAAAATGTAAACATCTAAGTTTGAGATGAGACAGTCAAACCTGTGCAAAGTTGTCTTTTCTGCATTTTCACACAGTTTTAACGACTCTTAGCAGACTTGTTAAAACTGCACTGGGAGATTTAAAAGTGACTTAACGTGTGTGTGTGTGTGTGTGTGTGTGTGTGTGTGTGTGTGTGTGTGTGTGTGTGTGTATTTTGTTCCTTTTTGTTAACATCCACAGACTTGCCAAGTTTAACCGATGATGTCACAATAGAGGTTTGATCATAAAATAAGCTTTGGGACTAGAAGCTAACGCCAACCTGTGGTCAGTTTGGTTGGATGAAGTTAACAGAACACCGTGTGTGTGTGTGTGTGTGTGTGTGTGTCTGTGTCTGTGTGAGTCATCAATGTTCCTATAATGATTTTCTTCATGTTCAATATTTGTAATTTGTAGTTTCTTTCCCCTAAAAAAAACCCAAACACGGAGCCATAAAACATTGAACTAATAAGAATCTGCACTGCTTGGCACACCACAAATCTTATGATAGGCCAAAATATTAAGGAACAAAGCCTTTGATGTCTTTGTAGCTGCTACAAGTATAATTCAGTTTCCCGTCTCATCTCTGCTTTTTTAAGTTGCAGCCTCAGTCTGGGCGACTCCGTTTACTTTCATGCTTTTTAAAGAATGCTGTTTGTTTATTCTGTTCATCTTAAATGTTTACTTTGTGTTTGCAAACGTTTGTGTTGCGCTTGTGGTTGCGTAACATGTTTACGCGCGCCTGCGACTGCGCTCGTGAAACGTGTCGCTGTCTAGCTGTTAAGTCCATATTTACGAGTGCGAGTTTTTCTGCTCGCCACGTTACAAAGGGAGGAAATGAAACTTCCTCGTGTCTCAGACAGAGTGTAGCATGTCGTCTGCTGCTCTAATCCCTCACCTGCTCCGCATTACCAAATCCCTATTACCTGCAGCCCAACTAATCTTGGGATGTAGTTTCCGTCAGGTAGGATTAATAACACCCCTCTGTGGCTGCTGGAGTGTTTGTATCTGTGTGAGTGTGTTCACATCCCCCCACCCCCGGCTCCCTTCTTTAATAAGCATGTTTAAATTTATGGTTGCAGTTCATCGACGGACGGCTGGCCAAATTGAACGCAGGCCGTGGCTTCACTGACGTGTTTGAAGAAGAGATCACAGAGGGGGGCTTCTGTGGAAGTGAGTACTGCTGGACTTGTCTGTCAATTAGCGGCGTTATTTTTATTTGCCATATTTTAATGCAACGCACAGGAAGTGTCAGCGAACAGAACGAGGTGAGGCCGCTAAACTGAAAATAATTAGAAGCCTTTTTAAAAAAAGTGAAATGCTGATAAATTATGTTCACTCAGTGTTTGAGGCCTGCTGTAAGATATCGCAGCCGCAACCATGTCGATTTTAAATATTAATGCACTGATTATTATATAAGTGACACTGATGTCATGACTTGCAGTTGCTCTTTGCTGTTCTCAGGTTTAAAGTTTCACACGCATCCTGAGTGTTGTTTGTTCTCGGGCCGATAATAAAACGCACGTGTGAAGCTAGCAGAGTGCAAACCAAAGAGCTTATTGTTTCCTGTTAAAACAAAGCCTCGCAGGACAAATTTGATCATATAATCGCAGCAACACAGATTTTAGACGGTACAGAAAAGAAGCGGTGCCATCCAGATGTTGCTGCCGTCGTGCTTTTAAGCTTTTCAGTGTGAACTCTGACCCCGACCACACTGTGGTCTGATAGGAGAGCCTGAGAACTAGAAAATCTCCATAGACTTGACAAAAGCATTTGACTCTATAGATCAGGATATATTAATAAGAAAACTGGAAGGTTATGGTGTCAGAGGGGTCGCTTTAGATTGAGTCCAGAGTTATTTAACTGATAGTTTGTGAAATTAAATGCTCCTTATGTATGCACATTGCTTGTGATGTACCCCAAGGGTCAGTTTGGGCCCAAAATTCTTCAACTCAACACTAAACAAGGCAAAGCAGGTATTAGACAGAACATCCCTTCATGTTCTACTGTTCACTGGTTTCACCTTACTTAAGCTACTGTGCAGAGGTCTGGGGCCACAACTGTAAAACTACATTACATTCACTTTGTACTCTTCAAAAAACGCAGTTTGAATCATCCACACTGCAGGTTACAGGTTACTGCAGTCTGAAATATTGAAATGTGCCGATCTAGTGAAATTCCAAACAGCACAAATTCTATTCAAAGCAAAAAATAAGGAACTGCCAGGAAATATTCAGAGTATGTTTGTTCTTAAAGAAGTTATAATTGAAGGGGTTTTTGTAAGTGAAGGTCCGTACTGCAAGAAAAAGCTTCAGTGTTTGTGTGCATGGAGTGAAGCTGAAGCAACGTCCAAAAGAAAACAGTTCAAAAAGAGTTAAAATATGATCTTCTCGAACTATAAAGACATGAAAATGTTGAAATTAAGTGAAAGTCTCTAGAAAATGTCCTGATGTGATATTAACTTTATTTTGTGTAGTATTTTTCTCTCTTTGCTAAATGTTGCTGTTTATTGTTTGCATGATCAAAATAAATTAACAGTCGATTATTTTACCAAAAGCATAACAGTGTTTCACTGTGGCTGCATTTCCAGCAGCCAGTATGGGGCTTCTTTTGAACCCTGAACGATTAATCACATGTCCTGTTTTATACGTCCTGTCAGGTAATTCTCGGTCTTACCAGCAGTGGATGCACACCGTAAAGGTATTTACCGAACACGCTGTATCTACATCTATACCTTTCCCAGTGCTTTTATTTTTATATATATTATTCCCGAGTTATACTTAATTGAAAGCATGACAGGCGCGACTTGGCGTTTGAAGCCTCGCCGTTGCCTTTGGAATGAAGGCGCCGCCTGAACGCGCAGATCGAGCTCGAGTGCAGTTGGGTGCGTGTGAAGCGGCGCGTGCAGCAGGACAGCGGAGACGGACGGGGAGGGAGACGGAAGCGATTTGACGTGACAAGACGTCCTCCGACATGACGTGTTGATCTGGCAGCAAACACGGGCGTTACTCCGCTGAACCACGCCGAGAACACGCGTCTCTCCCGCCTTCATCTCTCTCTGGCCATTTCCTCCTCTTCTCTTATCCGTCTGTCTCGCTCTCTCATTTCTGTCACAGCCCCCCCCCCCCCACCCCACCTCACCACAACCTTGGCCTCTCCCTCTCTCACTCACCCCCCCCCCCAAAGCCGTCAGCTAAGGCTGAATTAGTCCTCTAGAGTGCTCTTCAAAGGTTTGTTAAAGTTCATATTTCCTGACTGACAGGGATCTATAAGAGGGGCCTTCACCTCGGCCCCTCTTCTCCTCTCCCTCTGCCAACTTCTGAAACGCTGCCTGCCATTTACTCTGTTTAGCCGTTTAGCCAACGCTTTGTGCTTACACTAAAGACCCAGCAGAGAGAAAAGAGTTGAGACGCCAAAGGAAAAAAGCAGCAAATCGGAGAGACAAAGAAGAAAGGCGGCGAGAGATGCTGGGTGCCATAATGTCAGCGTGCAGAACTCAAAGTACGAATCAATCACATACCATCCTTTCTATCGCTGTTTTAGGCTGCTTCTAAATAAAACCACGTCGTCTATCGCTGCTCGCTGATGCTGTTTGGTGTTTATGCGTCGCTGTTAGCAGCCGTGTTGTTTTGTAGATTGTAGCTAAGGTGTGCGCTGTAAGTCGTGCTGCGGCCGACGTGTGGCGAGTGACATAGGAGCCGATCGATCGGTGCGATCGCCCGGTGTGGTTTAACGTGAGCCGGAGCTCATTTGTCGCCAGACTGATTGCAGTGAAAGTCGATAAAGCCGCATCTCTGCGGCTGTAGCAGTAATTGATTCAAATGTTCTTTTGAATGTTTGTGCGTTTGCCCCAAGCGCCCGTCCCTGACTGACAGTTTCCGTGTCTTACAGAGAGGAGGAGCGCTCTTCAACACAGCCGTGTCAAAGGTAAAGTGTTGCTTTGCATTTGTGCACAACAAGGATTCAAACCTGGAAGAAAAAGAGGTTTTAAAGACGTTTTTAAAGGTTTTCAAATGAACTTTTTCAAACTTGGCCGACGAGTCGCCAACAATCAGGAGAATTGTTCACAGCTGGTAAATATTAGATGAGCGTGTTGTTATGTGGCGTACGGTAGGGTGGCCGGGGTGCCCCGCCTGGATGTGCGAGGCTCTCTCATCCCGCCTCTTGTCTGCATGTTTTTTTGCCGCGGGGATCAAAGTATTTCTTGATGTTACATGAAACCAGAACAGAATGTTAATGCAACATGTTTTGTGTGTAATCTGTGTCTTACTGTGTGTGTGTGTTTCCCTCCTAGGCCAAGGTTCATGCTAAGAAGGGGATCCGGGACTTTAGGGGCATACTGAAAGCAAGGGTGAGCTGCACCGGACCTTCGCACGCTGTCGGGGGCGTGCAAACACACCCGCGCACACATCATTTTGTTGGGAGGCCCTCAGATGGATACATGCCTCCCTCATAGAAACAGACAGGAAAGCTGCTTTACATGGAGTGTGTGATTCTGACGTAGGGGCCTTTTAATGACTGTTGAAGCCTGCTTAGCGCTTTGTTCAGGGCTGTACATTTTTAACCAGCGCCCCTCTGGCTATGGCCTGTCATGTCATCCGAGCCGCAGCCCCTTCTTTCTCTCTTTATTGTCTGCATATTTCATCAGCGAGCCTGTGATTTCCTCAAAGCTAATGTAACGAGGTGTATGTTTCCATAAGCCTGATGGGTTTGATAAGGCAATAGCAGTTTGATCTGTCAGTGGGAAACCGAGAGGCTCAGGGTGCTGATGATGAGCAGGAGGGGAGGGCGCAGCGGCGGCAAACAGAGGTGCGGAAAGTGTTTGATTCTCCGCTTAAACACGTTTCCTTTTTAGAGAAATTAATTTATGATGCGATTCAAACTGCACCGGATTTCTTTTGCTGCCAGCTGCACGAGCCCAAGCGGGGGCCCTAAAAGCACGAGCATGTCGATGCGTCAGAGGTGGTTACCGTGGTTGTTGTTGTCGTAACTCAGAGGGAAATGTTTCGAGCGACAGAGCGAAAGGTATCCATCTGTCTCGTGCTGAAAAACGTCTCGTAGAAGTGAAAAGTTTGTTTTTGGCTCTGAGACTGAAGAACAGCCAGACTTTCATCAGTTTTAATAGCAGTTACGTGTATTTGCTCGTGATTCTTTTTTCTCCGACTAATTTGGTGCTTTGAGTATTTTCTGCATCACAAAGCGTCCACGTATAGTTGAAACTGTGTCACGCAGAGGAAACCAGGTAAAGCCACGTGGATTTGTCGAAAACCAGCCAGAGACTGATCGTTTAACCTTTAATGTAACGTTACCGTGAGGCGGCATCAGACGGCTTCGTTGCATTCGTTGCTCTTTTGCACGGACGTCGATATTTACGCCTGTTTTGTAACCGAAATTCATCTTCTTTGTCAGGACGATGAAGAGGAGGGGATCGTGGTCTATCCAGGATCTCCAACCAGTACCAAGAGCCTGTCTCCAAGGAGACTGCAGAAGATGAGACGGGTATGGCACACACACATCAGTAAATGAGTTAACTACATTTACACTGACTGATTACAGCAGAGCTCACTTTCACTTGACCAGAATGGATTCAGTGTTTTTCCTCTGAACTCTTTTCAGTCCACCCCCTCCCCCCCACATCTCTCTGACTCCCCTCCCTCCCTCGTTCTCCCCCAGCTCTCTGTCTCTCTTGTAGCATCTCTCAGAAGTACAGTAGTTTGTCAGGGTGCCAAATGTAACGATAAGCATTTTTTCCTCTTTCAATGCGCTCGTGTTGTACATTCAGTGTTTTCCTCTGAACAGCACGGACAGTCGAATCAGCTCATCTGCTGGTCAGCGTTTCCTCTGAAGAATTTGCTTGTGCACCATAAGTGCTAGCACTTTTTTTTTTTTTGTTCTTTGTTGTGTGCAGAGCGTGCACGGCCATGTGCATGCGCGTGCACACGCACAAAACACACATTCATCAATAAATATGCGAGGAGAAAATACTCTGTAGTTTAACTATTAGACGCTGCAGCGCGGTGTAAATGAAAATGTGTAGATTTAGCATCGCGCCGTTGGAGTCGCACACATCTGTGCTAAACAAATGCACACAGCCTCGAGGATGCTGCTTCTGCTCCTGCCTCGCGTCTGTGCTCGGCTGGTCCAGGCTGGAGCTTTTCCACCTCTTATTGCTAAACGAATATATGGACTCCCAGTTCCCAGCTTTAAAGACGCGCACACACACAAACACGCCTGCGTGCACATTCTGACATTTTGGTCACAGTCGTGTAAGAGTGTGATTAGGAGAGGTTGTGCTGTCTCTAATTAGTGTTGTATTTCCTGTGTGTGTGATGAGGCTGGAAAGTCTTAGCGCAGAGGAAGGTGTGACGGCCGGGGAGAAGAGAGGAACGGCAATTAGGGCTTTTCTAAAGGCCTCCTCGGACACCTCCCGCCCCCCAGCCGGCATGCGCGCGCACCCCCACAAACATGCACGCACACACTTTTTTTATTCAGGATATACAGCCCCGCTCGTACCGCCGAGGCCCGCTCATTGCCACAGTAACGGGTCCCTGGAGACCGCTGGAGGAGGGACACGCAGGACACAGGACGGCGTGTCCCACAGCGCCGCTTTGTGTGTTTGTGTTTAGATGTAGTCCATCAGTTTCTCTTCCCGATGATGCTCCCGTTCTTTGCTCTCATAATATTGATTTTCTCTATTAGCATATTAACCAATTCACACAAATCAAAAGCACTTGCAAACACTACTTGGTTTAATTGATGAAATGGATATTAATTAATATTCATGCACATAAATCCTCGGCTGCAGGTTCAGGCCTCAATATTTTATTGTATTTTGAACAAATAGTCTGCAGTTTTTTCTCCACGTCAGTAATTTCTATACTTTGAACCGTTTAGTGCAGCACATTTACATTTGATCTGAAGACGAGCGTCGCCGCTGTTCTCGCGCTCGCCGTGTCTCACTCGTCTCTTTTTTAAATTATTTTCTTCAGCTTTTTATGAAATGTTCGTGCTGTTGTTCTGCCCACAAACGTCTTGACCAGGTGTTCCTCGCGCGAGAAATTGATCTCAGTGGGACTAACCCAGTTAAATAAAGGTTAAGTAAAGTGGAAAAGAAGCACCTTGATCCGCCTCCCTCGCTCGCGCCCGCACGTTTGGCCCGCGCTCATCGTTAAGAGTTTTTTAATCTTTAGGGGTTTTTTGTCGTGTCTCTAACCACACAGCAAACATTTGTCTCAACAGTGCAAAAAAATCCTTGTAAATATTTGTGCACTTTTAAGATCAATGAGGGTAAAACGATGATTAAAAATAACTTTCAGTGCAAGGCGATAAAAATCTCCAGTGAAAATGTAAAAAGTAACACCGTCATCAATGTGTGTGTTCATGCAGACTTATTTTAAGTGTACTTATTAAACTGGCAAAGACTTTTGCTTTAAAAACAATCCGGTAAACACATCATGAAACATGAGCGTCTGTTTTTTATTATTTTGAGAGATTTTCTGCACCTTTTCCTTAATTTCTGCACTTAATTGACCAACAAGTGGAGTCAGTGCGTCGCTGAGCCAGGAGAGAATACACTGCTGTTACACGTCTAATAAAGCTAATATTACCAGCTAATTTGTTATTAAAGCATTTTGTGCTGCGTGCACTGAACCCATCAGCGACGCCTCCACCGTACGTTTAACCGAGCGGCCGTCGGAGCGCCGTCCACCTGAAACACGTCAGCTGCAGAGACGCTGCAAACGCCAACGTGGAAGAAAAATGTTGCTTTTTTTTTTTTAAACAAATCTTTTTCTTTGCACACATCTCTGTGTGTCCTTGAAATGAAACGAATGATCCCGCAGAAGCTCCTTTAATTAATCATAGCGAAATAATCAGAGTTACCAAATTCCTATTCTATTTGATCAGCCAACACATGTACCAGAGAGGAAGTGCTGCTGTCATATGCGTTCATATTTCAGCTGCTTCCGCCAATGTGGGTGATTTGTAGTGTTTGGTGAGCGTGTTGATTAAGAATGTAGGAGTAATCCTTTCGTTTGACAGAAACGAGGCTGAACGGGGCAACAAACAGCCATTGTTCTGGCTCCTGTATGGTTTCTTGTGAGCACCAGTTTCTGCTCAAGATTTAGCTTAGAGTGTGTGTGTGTGTGTGTGTGTGTGTGTGTGTGTGTGCGCGCTTCATGTGGCACTGTGCTCCAAACATCTGTGAATAGAAACTATGTCTGTACCTCATCCCTTTAGTATGTGAGGCTGTATCTGAGTGCTGTGCACAAACATGCATTTATCAGTTCGCCTCAGGTTGGAGGCAACTGAATGACAGCTGTTAGGCGTGCAGAAGAGAGCAGAGGTCGGGACAGCGTTATGGGCAATGACAGCCAGCAGGCTTGTGGCCGGGCTCAGCCCCCGGGCTGTGGACTCTTCACCTGGTGAAGCAGGAGAAATGCCAGCTCAGAGTTGAAGGGAAACAGGAAGCTAGCACAGATGTAAAACAGGAACAAAGTCTGCAGGATACTTGAGTGTGTGCATGTGTGCATGTGTGCATGTGTGCATGTGTGCGTGCGACGATGAAAGGCTATCATTTGTCTCCGAGATCAAACGTGTTTTTACTGATATGTGTTTTAAAGACATTATTACCTTTATGTTCTGTGTAAATGAAGATGCTTTAACGGGGACAGCACACAGACCCGTCTGGGTAAAGTGCTTGGATCTGAAAGTGTCACAGCTCAATAATCTAAATTTTAAATGTGACTCTGAGTGGAGAAAAGGTTTGTTATACTCATCATAAGATTAACGCTGCGCATTAGTAGCAGCAGTTTGGATGTGTTGGCGTACAGTTGCTCTGTGTGCTTCCCTGGTATCTGCATGCATGTGCAGTCTCCTCTCCACTTAGTTTCTAAGGTCTTCAGAGACCCGCCGGCTTCCTGGCTGAAACCAAAGTGCCATCTCCTGGAAGCTTCAAAGTACTGCATCGCACCCACTGAAGGACACCTGGTGATTTTTCTTTTTTTAACCTGAGGTGTTTGGTTTGACAGAATGAGCATAATGCACATTTCGTCTTCTTTTATACGGCTCCTGGTTTGAGTGAAAAGGAAGCTTTCAGCAGCAGCCAGTTGGACAGAGGAGCAGTGGATCGCTCCTCAAACGCCGCTTTTTTTCTCCTCTCCCTTTTTCGAGTGAGCGGCTCTTAAACAGGCAGACACTTGGCCGTACTTCTGCAAAGGCTTTGCTTCTCCCCGAGGTTTGTTTGCATTTACTGGAATCTCTTTACATACACTGCCAAGCTGTGAGATTAGTGCCCGCTCTGAAATACCATATGAAATGTATAATGTTCAACCAGCTATTAAAGCCCACTAGCGTTTGGCCCTGTCACAGAGAGTCGTTCTGTATAACTGGTCATGCAGGGAAGGAAAGCGGAGGAGAGACCAACTTTGTCCAAACACAGCTTGTCAGAAGCACGGTGGCGACCTTTTCCCCGACTGAAGAAATGAATCGAATCTGAGTTTTTCTTCTTTACGTGTCTTTGCTCGATGTAATCTCAGCTTGTTTATAGCCGCCATGTTTGCAATTACAGTTCAGTTCCAGTAGTAATGCATTTAAAAAAGTCCATAAAATCCGCCGATCCTTGTTTTTAATTTGACAAACACTCGAGAGTTTTTTTAAATAACCTGTTTTTATTATTTTCGCGACTCCTGCTTGTCGTGGTGAGGAGGAAGGAACGGAGAGCCCGACAGACGGAAACGGTGACATCTGTCACTGACGGCCGAGTGATGGAGGGAAGGAAATGAAAGACGGGAGGCGTGGAGCGAGAATCGCTTTTTCATTTTCGCCTTTCAGCTTCCCATTAGCCGACAGCGAGAAGCTAATGAAGGAGCGGTATGATAATGTGCCGTTCTCCTGCTCGGTGCTCTCCTCTGTCCTGTCAGGCCTGTGGCGATGTGGGACGGTGACAGAGCTGTCGCAGCTGTAACAGCAGACCTGTTTGCACTGGTTAGGAATATCTCATCGTGCATGTCTCTGTATTTATATTTTATTTGCTGTTGTTCACATCGACGTGCAGCCAATCTCATTTCTGAGCTCCGATTTTAACTGCTGCTCTTGGTTGTGACAGCTCCGCAGAGCCGGTAATCAAGTAACTACCAAATGCACACTTTGATTTATGACGGCGGTTAAATGAACTCAGTATGCTGGCCGTTAAAGAAACGAAGAAGAAGAAGAAGAAGTGATAAAGCGACCCCTGCTCTTTTATTGTGAAACGCCTCGTTGTTGTAAATAGTTTGGTCTTTCCTGTTGCTCTGAGGGTCACAGTGAAGAGAGGGAATGACAAATTGATAAAGCCGTGAAGTGACGTCCCATCTATTTACTGCTCCCTGCGGTACTTCCTGTTGTGTAGACAGAGCTGTAACCGAGATCAGAGGCCGGGCGTCGTGACCTGTGTCCGGTCGCTTTAATAAACACCTACACGCAGAGAGAGGAGCTGCGTTCATAAAGGATATATAACATGCGTCTGTAGCGTTTAAGAAAGTATTTTTGTGTCCGAAGCCGACGCTCCGCGAGTGTCTCACAGGTGCATCTCTCGCTCTGCTGGCGTGCTTTGCTGGCTGGCGTGCCGGCCTGGCCCCAGATTTACTGCCCTGACACAGGAATCCATTAAAAGCTGTTTAGGGATCCCAGGCCTGAGCCCCTCTGAAATCTCTTTCATTATAGCTCCAAGCTACCATAGAAGGGGAGCGGCTCGGCCAATCAGCAGTGCCACCACATGTGTTTGTGTTTAGCCCGATGGCTGAGAGGCTTAAGTGGCTACTGCACACATCTCCTCGGCTGACTTTTATGGAGAAAATGGCACTTTAACTCTTTGTGTTTCTTTTTTTTAGTAATAGTGTGCATGCGTGTGTGTGTGTGTGCATGCGTGTGTGCATGTGTGTGTGCGTGCGTGCACACGTGCGTGCACACAGGCCCTAAATGAGGCCAGCGCAGCCACACGTTACATTCCGCCTGTCTGGCTGGCACTGCGTCAGCTAATCAAGACCGGCTTGCTTCACCGTTCCAATACTGACCCCCTCCAAACTGCCCCCGCCCCTCAAACACACACTCGCACACCATTCCCATCATTCTTTGGGGCTTTGAGGAATCCTGCCTCACCTCTACATTTCCTTCCTTCCCGTTTTCACTCGTTTACCTTCCTCTCTCGCTCTTTGTTCTGGCGTTTGAGTCACGGTGCACGATCACAATCATCCTCAGAGTTCCTTCCCGACACTCTGATCACTTTTGAGGCTGAACAACATCTTTTTTTCTGGGTGACGGCCTTTGATAACGCAGCTTACGTTAGTTTAAAGAGAAACGTGCAGAGAGGTGGAGCCTAAAAGTGGCGTTAAAAAGCAGAGGAAAACATGGCCGTAACCCACTGCGGCGGTGCTGTAACTGCACCCACGGGCGCTTAAAGACAACACAGATATTGTTAAAGAAAGCTAAATGAGCAAAATGTAAAGAGTGTGAATTAGAAAGCGTGAGATGGCGTTAACATCAGGGAACATGAACGCAGTGAGAGGAACATGTGCATCTTAGTGGAAGGCATGTTAATAAGTGGCCCGGGGCAGATTTGGGCTCCCACGGGGAGAGTCCTGCCCCTGCGCTGTAAAGCTTCTGTCTCTTCCCTAACCCGCCCATTAAACACGGTACACAGGTGGCTTATTAAACCACCGTGTCAGACGACCGCAGTGCGCTCAGATCATTCACCACGCTGCAGTGTCAAATGCACTGGTGCCATAATGCAAGTTATTGGTGTAGCTGGCCGTATCTTGACTCTCCGGCACCTTTTACTTCATGTTTAATGCTGAGTTTGATAAAACACTGCAGGGGATCTTAAAGATTTTTATCCCCAGACCCAAATTTGACAAATTTAGTCTCCACCCTGAGGACGCGGGCTCGTTAAAACAGGCTATTAGTCCCGTCTTATGGGGACCCACCAGACACGCACTCTTTTTTTTTTCTTCTTCTTCTTCTTTCTGTCGAATCCCAAGTCGTACTTTTATGAAAAGCTGCACCTCAGCAGAACGCCGTACTCTGTCTGGACTCGTGTTTATCAGCAGTCTTGTATTATTTACTGAGAAGCTGAGACACCCCCCCCCCCCAAAAAACCCTCGGGTCCATTTTTATTGTTTTATCTCGTTATTTTTTTCTTTCTAACTACATCCTCCTGCCTTTTTATTCTCATTAACAGCATAACTTCAGCAAGTCTCCCATGAGCATGGGCCCTCGAGAGCTGGGCTATGGGCTTGATGATGAGGAGCTGGACAATGCAAGCAAGTGAGTGAAGCCATTTTCAGTTTTGGATCGATATGTCAAGATATGACAACTTGGGGTGATGGATTCAAAAGTTGGTTATGTGCAGAAGTGCTTTTGTCCTCCTTTTTTCTTTTTCCCTCATGGTGACACTGCCCCCTAGTGGACACACTGGGCAGGAGCACGCTGATGGAATTGTGATGTCATTTGTATGATGTTGAGCAGCATATTGCATTTGACCCTCTCATAAAAACGTGGTTATCTTGTGAAAAATGATCTCTTGGACGCGCGTGCACACAGATGAAGGGGTAATCGGACGTTTCGCTCTTTTTCCTCCAAACGCAGGGTCTCCTCAGAGGACAGCGGCGACGTGCCGTCCTACAACGAGGACAGCGATGACTCGTAC
Organism: Simochromis diagramma; assembly: GCF_900408965.1. Classification (NCBI taxonomy): domain Eukaryota; kingdom Metazoa; phylum Chordata; class Actinopteri; order Cichliformes; family Cichlidae; genus Simochromis; species Simochromis diagramma. Next base: position 1,079,892 of record NW_024387471.1, on the reverse strand, counting down.
TCCCTCGATCTGGACATCGACTCCTCTCAGTCGGGCCAGATGAACCTTCTGGAAGAAATCCTGGATTCTCTGACGACCACGACGATGGACCAAGGAAGACTCAGTGCCGCCAAGAGTCTGGACTTCTTCTTGTCCGTGGATGATTTAGACTACAAAGGCCCGGTACGCAGGAAAATGTAGAGTAGGACGAGTCTCTTTTTACAGGAAATAGAAATGCTTTCTGCGTCTGCTTTCGCCTTTTTATTTGCTAAGTTGTGAATAAATCCAACATTTCTAAAGACGGCTTCATTCTGACTTGAGGTCAAAGGTCATCATATGCATTAGTCAATAAAGAATAACAGCGAGGGTGAACATGTGGTGACTCTCCTGCCTCTTGTTTGCCAGACCAAGCCCACGCCCTGCAGTGAGTCCAGACCTGCAGATGAGAGCAGCTGTAGTGGAGGCGGCGATCAAAGCGGGTGGAATACGGGTCAGGATGACACTGTGGTCCACGGGAAACACCTTCCACCATCCCCACGCAGGCAGCCCACCAAGAGCAGCCTGAAGATGTCAAAAAAATCCGCAGCAGTCCCTGCGGCGCCCGCTGCTAGCCCACCAGCCCAGAGCGCCGACGTCTCAGTGCCGAATCCTCATCAGTCCGACCCCGACCCGCTGCCTACAGCGTGGAAACCGGGAGATTGTTTCTCTTACTCGCCAACGCTGTCCCATCGAGTCGCACCTCTGCGGTCGTCCCCCACTCTCGCACAAACCTACAGTTCCTCAGCATCTGCTTCTGACCCAAGCTGCTCTCCTGCACCGGGGGTGCGGGCGCGGACCATCTCGGACCCTCAAAGCGGCTCGGAGCCTCAGCAGGCCAAGAACCAGACTGCCTCGACCTACGTGCTCAGGAGGAAGGTCATGTCCAAGGAGACGACGAGGCAGTACCAGCAGAAGGCCCTCCAGAGGCGGGAGAGCAAAGAGGGCATGGGGAGCCCGTCGAGGACCAGCCATTCAGCCGTGCAGGTCCCCTGGGAGAAGGAGATGTCCAAAGAGGGGCTCCTCGGGCTCGGCCTGTGTTTGGGTCAGGGTAAAGGCTCGGGGGCCCCCACGGCGCAGGATCAAGGCCTCCTGGAGGAGATCGACTCCACGTGTTGCCTCGGCGCGGTCCTCCACACCAGCCTGCAGCTCTCGCAAGTTAACAACAGTCACCACCAGGTGCAGGGCAAAGCTGCAGACGACTCCTGAGTCTGTAAAACGCAGCAGGTTTACTCTTCTTTTACGATTAGCAGCTATCTGCAACAAAACTATTCTGTTTCCCTTTGTTTTTAATCTCGACACTCGGCTCCGAGCATACGTCCAAACCTGCCAACACAAACAAAAAGCCACCGAGTGAGGAGCAGGAAGAGGACGCGGTGCGCCGCAGAGATCTCCCTCTATGAGCCGTCTGCATATTTTAAACTCAAACCTGATTTATAGCGATTGGAAAAAAACAAATCAACTAAACGTCGTCGGCTCTTTCCTCTGGAATCGGATGCAAGTGCAGCGTCTCGTGAACTGTGATCCAAAACCACAGACCACAGCCGAACTGTTACCATCCTCGTTTAACCTGCTTCACCAGTTCACGACTTGTTTAAAAAAGTACAACTGCAAACAAAAGTTACTTAAGCAGACGGAGATTTTCAGTATTTCTTTCTAACGATCTTTAATAACGTTTTGTGTCGTCTAGTATTTTTCACATGTTCACCCCAAACGATGCACTAAACGCATTTTCGATAAAGTCGCGGCTGACGGAGGAGTTTGGAAAAGCCTCCGGAGCGTGTCAGGAGTAAGAAGGGACGCTGCGTCGCTCCAAACATTTCACATGATGAATTTGCACATGTGGATTAACAGCTGATGATTCCTACCAGGTACTAAAGTCTTTAGCAAAAAAGCAGGTGAGGCGGGCCTTTTGACTCGCCGTACGCTGCGTGACATGTCTGCCTTACACGGACATGTGATTTCTTTTTTAAACTCTGGTGTCTTAATCTACAGATGCCACAGCAGGTACTTTGTAATCAGAATCACTGCGACGCTCAGATCCTTTGTCGATTTAATAGAATAATGAATGATACATGATGTGCTTTAAGCTGCTGTCAGTCGCGTCCACAGTGATGTCCAAATCTCCTCAGGACACTTTGTTTTCTCCACACTGAAGAGACCCCAGTCAAAGGTCAAAGCCAGTATCCCTGCTCCCGGCTTCTCCCCCATCACGACTCTCACTTTGACCTTAAAATTACGGCCAGTTGTTGCCGATTTCATGAAGTTTTATGCGGGTGAATAAAGGTGAACTTTCTAGGAGGTGCTCTATATTTTTACGATGAACAAATCCCCTGAAAAGACCAAAACTATCAGGCTTTGTGTGTCTCGCCACTATCAGACTCCTGTGTTCAGTCTTTGGCTGGTTTTTGGTCTTTTCACAGTATTTGCTGACGTGTCTTTCTTGGCCTTTCTCACACGAGGGAATAACGGTCTGTGCGTGGGTCGGAGTCACGCTGCACTATAATGCAGCGGTTGATGATTGTACTGTAATGAAGCAATATAGTTCTCAGAGTAGCCACATGGATGTAATGTGCACAGAGTCTGAAGCATTCCTGTAACAGACTCTCCTGTGGAGAGAAACGCCGCGTCCAGCCCTCGCGGCTTCCCGTCATTCACCGCGTCACCGCAAACCCAGAGAGAAGCAGAGCGCTTTTCTTCTTCTTTTCGGGAATATTACATTTATGGTTCGTTGTTCTTATGATTTATGCCAGACGCCAGTCGGTGTGACAGTTTAATAGCAGCCATTTCTCCACTTTCTGAGTGCTGCTCTGCGTTAACGATTTGCTCATAAAATCACTGGCGTGCTTCTAAAAGCCCAAGAATCGGTTAGCGAATCCAAAACGGAGGAAAAAAAGCAAAACAGACTCCAGAAGCGTTTGTGTGCTGCCCTCTGTGCTCTGTAAACATTAAGAAAATACTTCTGTACTATGCAAACATGCCAAATACTAAAGTTTCTCTGAGAGTGATTCGATTTTACTTGAGTATAAGGTCACGATTGGACTGCTTTCTGCCCCCGAACGAATAAACAACCACATTTAAAGAGAAAGCTGGTCCGTGTGCTGTGCCTTACGCAGGTACGCTGTAGGAAGGTGGGCTGTGCGTGTTTCTGACCACCGCCCGGACCTGAGAAACGAACCTGACACGAACTCGCGTTGTTTTGGTTGGTCGTTGGGTTTCGGCTGCGCTCAGCTGGTTCCACTCAGTGTTTTTAGGGTTTCTTTGCTGCGGTGGTCGCTGGGAATCTTCCCGCTCGTGTTTAAGAGAAGATCTCTGGGTTACTTTATCCTTTTGTAAATGAGGTACTTTTCCTTTGGTTGTTAGCGGATTCCTTATGTTGTGTGTGCTCTTTTTTTTTTTAAATAAAAAAACTTGTGCTGAGCTTATTCTGTATTTAAAAAAAGAACAATTCTCAGAGGAGTTGATTTCATAATGAAAAAGTTATTTTCAGCTGAATAGACGTATTTTTGCTGGCTTGAGTATATTTTACATGGATAATATATGATCGGTGTTGTATCTTGTAAAAACAAATTCTATCTAATATTTGAATGTTTTAGATTTTATTTTTGGAGGAAAAAAGAGATATTGACAAATGTCCCATGTAGCCGTTCACATTCAGATGGACGTACTGACGCCTGCTCGTACACAGGAAACACGGCTGTGGCCGCGTGGACGCGCTGCTTGTGCTTTCTGTTGCTTTCATTTCGGTATTTCGCGCCTCCGTCGCCATCAAACTGAGAATGGTGGACGCGAACATCCGGTCTCGTATGTTACGCTTACGTCGCGTGTTGGAGTGAAATGTAACATTTCATGTAAAATGTAACAAACAAAACTAGCTACTGTAAATCTAACGGCGGGGGGGTGAGAGGGAATATTCGAGTGTCCAGCTGCTGTTGTGAAGATCATTTGAGAAGCTTTACACTAAAATAAAACAAAGAACCCCGAGCGTGTCGGACTCTGTCAACGGGACTCGGGTTGTCCTGAAAGCGTGTATTTGCAGTGAGTGGGAGGTGGTGGATTATGTAGCATCTTTTACTGAGTGTGGGTTCATGCACAGGTTCTTCTTTACAAAGATGACGATGTCACGACTTTTACACTGAATGTTACAGTCGGCAATTAAAAATATATGTATTTCCCCCCCCCCCCCTGTCTGGGAATCGTAATGACGATCAGCTCTTCGATGATGCATTTATTGATTTTCCCGATACTGTGCACACTTGCATGTTCCCACTGCAGAGGAAACAACTGTCTTAAGTAACTGAGGTCAGTCTAATGTGCTATTGATGAGTAACCTGGTACAACTGCACACCATGTATGCACTGTGAACTGAAAATAAATGATACTGTTTGATGCTTCTGCATCTCCCGACTCCTGACGCTTTGTGCTCACGTGGACAGAATCAGTATTTGATGGTGGATACAAACCACACGGGGACTTCCTGTGGCGTGGATCCGTTTTAATCATTTCATTGGGTGATCTTCTCAATAAACAAGGCTATAGCTCTAAATAACAATCTCACAGTTTAGTTTGTATGATGTCACTCTTCTCAAATGTGTTTGCGAGGGGCAGCCAATCAGAAGAACAAACGCTACTTAAAGGGGGAGGAGCAAGAACAGTTTAAGAAACCCAGGAATCATTCCGATATGGAAGCCCGTTTCCGCCACTAAAAAAAAAGGATCCAAATTCTGAGTTATTTTCTCGAAATTTCGACATACTTTTCTCAAAATTTTGAGAAAAGTAACTCGAAATTTCGAGTTAGCGCTGCCAATCAGTAATCTACGTGAATGACGTCATTTCCTCGTTACCCGGAAGCTGAAGCCCTCAGCTACAAATGCTACAGCTAAGCTACCGGTATTACACCCAGTCGTGAATCCACAGATTGCTGAGTGTTTTCAGCCTGGCTTCACAAATGATGAAACCCCCGTGTTATTAGCTGAATCACACGGTGTTACTGTCAGCAAACGCACTCGCGAAAGCGCCAATTTGTGGGGATCCGTTTTTGAGTGCGCGTTCCTCTGCGCCATATGCGCCATATGCTTCCGGGTAACAAGAAAGCGACCTCATTCACGCATATTTTTGATTGGCAGAGCGAACTCGAAATTTTGAGAAAAGTAACTCGAAATTTTGAGTTATGGATACTAGCTGTTTTGTTTTTTATTTAGTGGCGGAAACGGGCTTCCATATTCCGAGGATGGAAGTACAGACGTGGAAATGAGTGTAAGACGTTCTGCTTTGTAGTAAAAAATGGTAAATGGCCTGCATTTGTATAGCGCTTTTCTAGTCCCTAAGGACCCCAAAGCGCTTCACACTACATTCAGTCATTCACCCATTCACACACACATTCACCCATTCACACACTGGCGATGGCAGCTACATTGTAGCCACAGCTGCCCTGGGGCGCACTGACAGTCGATCCTTGTAGTAGTCGAATGAATGACAACAAACTCAGTTTAATAAACATTTTGATCGAGCTCAAAAGTTGAAAATGGAAAAATCACAGTAATAAAAATCATCATTACAGTATGTACAACTTCAATGGCTGCCTAGACAAATATAATGCTACTAATCCTAAAACATGAATGTGGGACTAAAGAGCTGCCACTGAAAAATGAACTTTGCACCAAAGTGGATTCATCAGAAACACACAAACACTCTATAATCGTCCTGTTGGAAACTAATCCCATGAAGCTTTTATAGCTTCCACCTCCACACCGCAGAGGGGCCCAGTGTGCAGACATCGTGGCCTATTCTAAAATACTTGATCATAACCAACCCTTCCTTATACACACTCGCGGTGCTTTCATGATTGATGTGTTCTGAGAGGCGGAGCAGTATGTTTGATTCATTCATTCACAGAACATGCAGAACAGTAGCAGGTTTATCCTGACTTGTTTCCAAATGAGGCTTGAAGACGATGCGTTCATGCGCCCTAAATTCCAGCGCGTTTTTTTTCCTTTCAGCGTTCGCTGCTCCATCAATCCTAAATATATGGATCAGGCACAGAGATGTGACACACGCAGATGGGTATGCTTGTGTAGAACCAGGTGCAAAGCATCACAAAGATGGATGAAGGTGCTGGAAATGAAAACGCCGAGATCTTCCTGCGTATATGCAAATAAAGACAGGCGGCAGTGATTTAACGTGGAGCCTCCGCGTCTCCACCGAGCTCCAGACTTCCTGTTCAAACTGCACCACTTATTTTTTATTGCTACCTGGACCACGTTCTGCATCTCAAATCAGTCTCTCCATGGGCGGCGGCTGCGTGATGCTCCACATCTCCACCCGCGACCCTTCCTTCTCCTGCCGGCTGGGACTGTAGGTGCCGTGGGTGGCGCGGCGATTTAGGGCTACTACCGCACCCACAGAGGTCAGGACGATGGCCAGCAACAGGACGACGGACCCCAGACTGATAGACAGCAAGAGGTCAGAGGTCAAACCCTCCGAGGTCAGCTGAGGAGAAGAAAGACAGGGACGAGTCAGGGAGAGAGAGAAAAACGGCTCGTGCCAATGTTTTTGAGAACACATGCTTTATTCCCCCGCCTCCCTTTCTCACACACTCCCTTCCTCTCCTGACTCCTTTACGCTACACCAGGCGCTCCAAGTGTGCTGCCAAAGTGTTGATGGATGTGTTTCCCAGCTCAGCAGGTGGGTTGCGACCACCAGGAGCCTCGAGTTGCCGCGGACTCAAACCTCCCTCCGTCTGCCGCCTCTCTCACAGTTTGGCTGGCGCGAGCGTCAGCCCCAGCATCGCCACCGCGATTGCCAAGCCAACCAGATACGGTGCCAGCACGGCAGTCACCGGCGAGCTGTGTGGAGCACGCTCCGTCTGTGAAGGATCACACACACAGGCGCAATCTTTGCCGAGGATCCCATCAGCACACACACACGCCCAAAATAACTCGAGCAAACATACGCACACAGCTCCTTCAAAGCAGCACTGAAAGCTGCAGAGTCTGAGTTGTATCTGTGGACTTTGATGACTTGCTAATATTCTTATCTAACTCAGACTTGTGGCCGTTTGAGCCTCGCACACATGCAGAATGCAGCATCCTGCACGCAAACGCACAGAAGCCGCTCACCAGTCAGACCCCAACGAATCAGGATGTACTTAAGCTTTCCAGCAGGGGGAAGCTGAGCAGCAGATGCCCTTAAACCTACATCAGCTGTGCTGGTTGGTGTGATAGTTGTGATTCTCTGAGCGCCTGCTACAACAGCACAACAGCTGTAAGTCTCACTCGGTAACACTTGCTGACAGCATCTTCATAACCGACACACGGGGCTGCGAAAAATTATCTCAGAAGTCAGCGAACTTTACAGCGAGCAATCAACATGGAAACATAATTCTAATAAAAACACAACCATCCGTATCCCGAGGCAAAAAATAACTTCTGCGCTCACGCTTGATGCTGTAGACATTAGTTTCTTCCTCCCTCGCTACAGGTTCTTTGTTGACTCCTGGAAAGTGCTTACCTGTCACTGCAGCACACTCGCCTGTCAGAGCGAGTGTGACACAAGCGAGCTGGAGCAGCCTGCAGCCAGGACCCGCCATCAGTCACCGACTGCCACACACAGACCCAGAGATGTCTAACTAACCAGTCTCTAAGGTACGTGTCGAGGCCACCCTGAAGCCTCTGCAGAGCGGCTCCGCACACAGAGACGGCGGCAGCAGTGCTTCCCTGCTGTCAGCACTATCAGCCTGCTGTGTGTGTGTGTGTGTGTGTGGCTGCCAGATAAGCTGCCCTCATAGGTTTCTGTGAAGAAGACCCAACTTGTGTGAATGCCACCAGCTCTCTGCTGAAAGTGCACTTCAGCGCCAGATGCTGCTTTTTTGCTGGCAAAGCACATTTCTTCCTCTGTGCTTATCTCGCGCTCCAAGGATGGCCACATCAGTGCCGACGCTGAAAAACTGCCTCCCATTTCCTCCCCCCGAAACTACCTGCGCTTGCAGAGCACACACACACACACACACACACACACACACGTGCACGCAGACTTGTAAAAATACAAGATGGAAGAGAGCAGGTGTACACGGAGAGGCCGCTGCATGCACAGAAGTATGTGAGGATTACACTGGTAATCTTCAGGACACTGAGGCCGGAGGAGTCGCAGACGCATGTGTGACCAGATCCCAGCACCGTCTGACAGATACAATAAACTATCCATATGACCTAATTATCATTTAGTCCCATTATATTTATATTTCCAACCCTCTTGTTAAGAAATTATAACAAGTATAAAAGGAAAGCGTTGTTCTCATGGTGATGGTCTTTATCTACTACTGTGTTCTGTTACGTCAGCTGCTCTGTCTGGTAATAGTTTTTAGCTTTCAGTGCATCCATAGATTTACCTTTTTATAGCCATATCTGACTATTTTAGCTATTTTTATGCAGTTATTTCACCTTATTTGCCTCATGTTTGAAATGTAAAAATAATTTATGGATGTAAATTTCTCAGGATGTACTGCCGCTTAATTTCCTTTGTGGTAGTTTTCCATTATATTCATCTATATCTGCAAAGACCTGACTTTCCCTGGTAAGTACGGCATTAAACATTCATTTAACTATAATTTAAAGCCTTCCCTTCATACACATTGGTCAGTCATTCAGTCAAAACACAGAGCATTGTGTCAGGATGGGGAAATCTGAGGTTCGAGTGCAGCAGCAGTGCCTCTGTTACTGATGACATATGAGAAAGCAAAACTTCCAAACAGCGGTTTTAAGACTAGATGTGAAAAACTGGGAGCCTGTCCTTCATGCACAGATAAAAACGCTGTAGCTGTGCGCTGTGTTTGTGTGTTTGTGTGCACTTGTGGCTATTCTGGGATAAACTCACTCGGCATCTTGTTAAATGAGATTAAGAGTCTATGTTTGGTGTGGCAGCTACCACCTGACCTCAGTGTGTCCACTCCTTCAAACGCAAACACACACTTAGAAAATCACTGAGAAGAGTTTGACCTTCAGCTGTAATTTCTCCTAATATGGATTTTTGAAGGGAAACGGACAAAATGTGCGATTATGTGAAGAAAAAGTTAGTCGAGAGAAACAAAGAGGACAGACGAGTACAAAACAATCAAGGCTGAAAGGTTTTTATTTGACAAGAACAAACAGAGACGACAGGCAGACAGGACACAACGATGGATTATGATGGAGGAAACAGACAAACAAGAAGTTACATGGATCATGCAGCGTGATGTCAGCACAACAAGACTGAACGACAAACAATAAACACACAAAAGTCTACAGTGAGAGAGAGAGACATACAAAATGCAACGAAACGGTGACCACAGCAGCGGTGAATGTTGATAGGAAGCGTTGGCGCGGGGCCACGAGAGAATTTAGGCTTAAAATATCTGCGGCTCAGACAGCAAAGTGTTTTAGAGACGAAAAACTCCTTCTTTGGTACAAAACAGCACACAGTAGTCAGTCAGTCAGTCGGCGCAGTGCTCTGAACGCACATCAAGAACAAAGCGAGACATCTTGTTGTCTTCTAGCCCCTCTAGGTGCCTTTGTAACTACAACACTGTTTTTCATAGTTCACAAATGGATCCGCACGGAGCTCCCAGAATCCAGTTCAGACGAGACTGACAGGATAGCTTCACGGAGGAACCGTATAAATAACTCCGGTATCCGTAATGTTCCTCACCTCACTAAGTGCTTCCCTACACGAAACAATAACCCTCAGATTCACCTGTTTCTTCTCTGTACTGTCGGTCTGGACTATGTCCTGGACACGGTGAGGGAAACGTGACAGGTGATGCCAAGAGGATTGTGATTGGTTATGACCTTTAGCTGCGACGAAACACCATCACCTCGTCTGTGATACTGTTTCTTATCATCTACTGCAACATGTACGTTTAATAATATGCATATATGCAGGTACATAACTATATTTAATAAGGTGCCGCTTATTTAATAGTATAATTTTAAGGCACAAGTCGTTCTGTGGTAACAGACCAGAGAAGTTCTGTGGAGTGTTTTGGATTATAGCCCGATCAATCAATCAATCACCCATTTGAAAGCACCCTGACGCACGTGCACGCACAGACTCAGTTGTTTCCTCCCCAGTCCACCTCTGGCTCGTCGTCCAGCCTGAGGATCAGGTAGGAGAGCAGCTGGAAGAGGTTCTGCCACAAGAGCAAAGCCACGTAAAAGTAAATGTCGCTTACGTCCGTCTGGCACACGTCTCCGGCGTAGCTCATGTCGCACACGCAGACAAACTTGTTGATGAGGTTGCGGCAATAGCCTCCGTTCAGACACGGGTTGGACTTGCACTCGTCGACCTCCTGCTCGCACCTGAAACCACAGCATCACGGAAGAACTCAGACCACAGCCTCACTTCAATGAAATGCAGATAGAGTCCACAAATTCTATTGACGTTCTATTGTTCTTAAACCTGGTGTAATATTGGATAGTTCCCAAAAGTTCCCAGCATTACATTAGGGGGAAAAAGGTAAGAGAATCTGCATCATTTATTTATCCTCTTTGGGTGGAGGAGGCACTAATATCAGGCATGACATGAGACACTACACGGATCAAAGAAACTGCACAGGAGCTGCTCGGCCATGGAAGCCCGAGCAGGAGGAATCTTGCACGCAGATTTTGTGCCGATGTTCATGTCAGAGGAGGTTTGGAAGCATTGGAGACTTTTACGCACAAAAGCTTCAGCGCTCTGCAACTTGGTGATCTGTGACGTTAGATGAGTTGCTGTAACTTTCAGTAATTCCACAATCTGACATGGTGACAATATGTATTTGTCTTGTTTCCTACCGGTGCCCGATGAAGCCTGGTGGACAGTCGCAGGAGAGCTCGCGGGCGGTGCAGTTGCCTCCATTGAAGCAGGTGTAATTTCTGGTGTCGTCGCCGCACACAGAAACAGGAAGCTTTGGCCTTCTGTCGGAAAAGTTTAAAGCACAACTTTGTCAGTCTGCAGCTCGCATTGAAATGTTCAGCAGATTTGTTTCGCTGGCTTTATGTTTGCCGGAAGCAGAAGAGATGGCCGAGCGGGAGGTGCATTATTCAGCCTCCTGCTGTTCCCCACAGGGGAGACAAAGAGACTTAAGAAGCGACCAGGATAACAAGATTATAGCCCTCTGGCAACGAGTCACCAGCAGGACGTCAAATCACACGTGCAGGAGTGAAAAAGCCAACTTCTTTCTCTTTGGCCTCTGTAACCTTCTGCTTGCCTCAAGCATCAACAGCTCTGCCGGCAACTTGAAGCTCATCCCTCAACGGTTACAAAACACACTCTCATTTGAACAATTTGATCATTTTAAACTACAGCTGTCACTCATTTGAAAAAGTGGTTGGCTCACTTTTAAAAGTGCTAATATTTACCTTTGCTTTGCATTTTGTTCCACAAAAAACAAAAACGAGGGAAGGCTTCACAGCTGACATTTGAGAGACAAATATCTAACAGGAAACAAACACCTGGGAACACGTGAAAAATAAAATAATAATAGTAAAAAAAGCCACCAAAAAACAACAACTCACACATTTTTGACAACAATGTACCACGGAATTTCTTCAACGCGTTCGCTGCAGAGGAAACAGAGAGAAAGATGGTGAGGGGAGGAAGAAAGAGGCGCAAACAAACGAGACAAACAAAAGGAAGTCGTTTTCACACACAAACTTTAAAGCAGCCTGGATGTTCCCAGTAAAGGGAGATAGCTTGACTGGTGTGGCTTGCTTAGCGAGACACTTGCAAAGGTGTGCAAGAAACAAAAAAACGGAGGCAAAATGCAAGAGGCTGTGTGTTTACAGGATAAATGCTTGGAGGCGTTCCCCCCGCTGGGTCTCAGAGGCGAACGCGAGATGACAGAGGGGGAAAGAAACTGGCGCTGAACCAGAGAGCCTTGTGTAGTGAGCAGACTGGGGCCTTTTTCTGGCTGACACTAGAATAGAAATGCAGCTTCTGAGGCGCTCACCGCAGGCGTGGTTGAAATGCTGAACAGAGGCAGAGATGTGGAGACATTTTGCAGTGAACAATTGTGTTTGTGTTGTGCTGCAGTCCCCTGTTGGTGCAATTTTGTAGCATTTATTTGTGCATTTTGTGTTTCTAACCACAGCTTTCACTGCACTTCACAGACAAAGTCATCTTTGAAGAGTGAAATATTAATAAGGGGATTTCTTTCCCTCTTTGCTCATCTGCATTTTGCACACCCGCCCACTAACGTTTTATTTCACTCTGCTCTGCTTCGCTGCTTTATGACTTACCTTAGCAAACAGCTAAACTTACTTGCAGAGGGGTCCGGTGTAGTTCTCCGCACAGAGGCAGGCGTACCTGTCGGGCCCGTGCAGACAGGTGCCGCCGTGGGCGCACAGGTGGTTTTTGCACATGTCAGCCTCTTCCTCGCAGTTCGCGCCCGTGTAGCCGAGCTCACAGGTGCACTCGTAGCTCCACCCGGCGACGCTGCAGTTGCCGTGAACGCAGGGATTCGAAGCGCAGGTGTCCAAGAAGAAGTCGCAGTGTCTCCTGGCCCAGCCCTCGGGGCAGCTGCAGTTGTACGCGTTGAAGAGGTCCTGGCACTCCCCGCCATTCAGACAAGGGTTTGGATAACACACAGAGGCCCCGCCGCAGCCGACGAGCGGCGCTTGCGGCGACCTCTGGACGAACTGCTCCTCCTGCATGCGGGGGAGGTTCACGCCAGAAGAGCCAAAGTAAGAAAGGGCGATCCCACCCAGCTCCACGGTGCCCAGACAACCGGCGAGGGACCAGCCGGTGTCGGGGGCCAGTCCCCCCAAGAAGATGTCCACCCCCTCTCTGAGGAAGTCCAGGTTGCCTCCTCGGCTGGTGGAAGTGCTGGCTTCTTCGACGTCTTCATCGAGCACCAGAGTCCACCGAGAGGTTTGCTCCCACGGTGCTGCCATGAGAAAGCGGACACTGTGCCATTCGCCGTCGCTGACACTGCTCCTGCTGCTCAGGCTGACCGTAGATACGCCCTCCTCTTCGTAGGTGCTCTGAAGCTCCACGAAGAGGAAACCATCTTGGATGGAGACCGTGATGAAAGCGGAGCCCTCCTCGGCATGTAGGATCGCTGCATTACGCTTCCGTGTGCGCAGGTTTAGGGCGAGGCTTGTCAGGTTGCGGGATATGCGACCGTTCCCCCGGTAGGACAGCACGGTGCTGTCGTTCAGGAAAGTTGCATTGGAGTAACCTAGGAGACGAGGACACGAAACCTGCCGTGAATATTTGCACAACGTTCACTTTGTCATAAATGTTTTTGTTGTGTTTTAGTTGGCATGTCATTTACAGAGCACTGATTTCCTGAATCAAAATAGTAAATCTGTCAGTGTGGGGGGACTAATCCAGCGCTACACTGTATCAGCGTGACAACATCATAGAAAAATAACAGTTTTTATTAGATACACTTAAATCTAAAATCCTGAGAAAATCACAAACACTTTTTATTATTGAATTATTATTGAACACGACTCTGCTGGTTGTATTTCCACAGACCAGCAGGTTGCTGAGTGTCTTTAAACACAGCTACTGATGTGTGATTTTCACCAGTTTATCACAGTTAATTGCTGCATTATGAGAAACGGACTGCATGTAATGGCCAGCCAGACCCCGTTCAATCACAGACTGATGACAGACTGACTCCGCCTTAGTGTTGGCGTGCTCGACAATCTCAGTGAAGTTTATCTTATTGGATAAAACAAATACTGGCAAAGTTTGTGGATATAATTTGATATTGAAAAAAGGTGATAAATCGCAAAATGTTAAAAACTGTAAGTGAACTGCGAGAGTATCGTATTGTGGGGTGTCTGATGACTCCCACCTTTAGTCGGCAGTATTACAGTATGACAGCTACCTGTCTGATAACAGTATTTACTGGAAATACAAGCAGTAAATATCTGTATCTCTGTAATAATGGAGACACACAGCAAATCATCACTAATTCCAAAAAGAGGATAAGCTGGCATCAGACAGATCCTACTTTACGGATCACATAGGGAATACTGTGTGGGCAGATTAAGGCCAGTATATAACAGCGTTGAGTCACTTGGTTACATAGTAGCCAATTAAGACCATAAAGGCTAATTAAACACACAAGGTCAAAGATTCGGTAACGTACATTCACTGGGCTCTTACGTAGCAGAGAAACACTTTTAGCCCAGAATACTGGATCCCGCTTATGCAAAAGGAAATCATTCAGAGCTTATCGTTCAGTGCGGTGTCTGTTTATTACTCTCGACCTTCGCTTTGCCTTTGAAGGCACTTGGACTTGACTTGGCACCACTTCAAGTGACTTTAAAACAGCTCTGCTTTTGTAACTGACGAATCCTCCAAGGTCACTCACATTCATAGCCGTGGTTCAGCATCCTGCACTCTGCATCTGTGGGGCACGGGGACAGCTCGCACCACTTCACCTCTTCACAGCGCCGCCCTGATGTGTTGGGGGGGCAGGTACAGGTGAAGTCGTCCCACTTGGAGTAGCACACCCCCCCATTGAGACATGGATTCCTCTGACAAAGAGATTCGGGGAATTTGTTTTAGGTTTGTGCTACGGATTTGATTTCAGAATTACAATATAGATTTAATATCTGTGTAATGTCCACACGTACTACACCAACACTGTGTGCAGGGTGTTCACTCACACTGCAGATGTTGTCTCCAGAACACCCCACAGTTACGTTCTCCATGATCTCAAGAGGATAAGATCTCACTGTAGTGTCCAGCCCAAAGAACTGCAGCCTCCTGTCGCTGATCCTCAGGTCCTGAACGCAGCCTTTGAAATATCCACCGAACGCCGCGGTCTCCTTCGCCTCCAGCAGACCTCCCACATACACCGTGTCACCTGCTTGGACACCGACCGGCCTCACCTCCACACGCCCCTGTTCCTGAGCCCCCACATACAGCACGATAAGACCATCCGCCGCCACCTCTACGCTCACAAAGTGGGCTTCCCCATCGTCAATCGCATCCGCTGACTTCAGGCGTTCGTATTTATCGAGCTGAACTGAGACCTCGCCACCTTCCAACCACACGTGCAGGTAAGCGTTGCTGCTGTTGGCAAGCACCAAGAGGAGCCCGCCGCTCCTCCGCGTGCGCAGGAAGAAGGAGATGGAGAAGTTGTCGACCAGGTCATCAGTGACGGTGAACGCTGCAAAGCTGTAAGCGTCCTCGTTCCCGAAGCGGGCAGTCACATGTTCTGCAGAAAGCAACAAAGGGGTGAACAACAAGTGAGCTGGATGAATGTCGGTACATAAAAAGACCTTTAGAGCTTTTCAGCTCGTCAGCACTGTGAAAGAAGGAGTCTGTGCTTTTTATCATTGGGTCAGGTGAAAAGTTCTGATTTCTCCATCTGTCTTCTGAAATCTCAACGCTAAGCTCTCTTAACAATGAGTCTATCAGGTGGAAGTTTAGGCCTGTCAGCACTTTCCACCCTAATCTAAAAAACTTGTATGTGTTAGCAGGTTTGAGTAGGTGTTTGGTTGATGTGCAAGTAAATGTTGGTCTAAATCCGCCCATCAGTAATCTTCTTTGAAAGACTCAACAGTCTTTGAAGCAGCCATGGAGGGAAAACTGATGAAAACTGTTCAAACCTGTAACATTTATTGTTCAGGTCATGATGTATCGATCGCAGCAGCCATTGGTTTACTGAGCACTCGCTATTTTACAGTCTGGCATTTGCTTGCATGTCAGTCCCAAAATAGATTGCCTTAATCTAGTTCTTCACATAAGAGGATCTTCCCCCTTAGCGTGACTTTTGACAGTCTTCATCTCCGACCTCGTGTCTCCTGACTCACCCAAGCAGCTAAAGGTGCTTTTAGTGCGCCACTTTTGGAATTTGATAAGCGAGACCTTGAGTTCTTTCCTGCATGCCCAACAAGTGGGTTAAACCCCCCCCCCCCCCGTGTCTTACGGTTGCAAACTTACCCTCCTCACAGTCGTGCCCCTCATAAGGCCTGGCACACCGGCACTCGTAGCTCTGCCACATGTTTACGCACTCTCCTTTGTTTTGGCACGGCACATCCAGGCAGCGGTCCCTGTAGCTGCAGCCCGGGGACACGTTGACAGCTGAGTCGCTCAGCCACTGCTCGGGGATGACGAGCTGCCAGTCCACAAACACGTCCCGCATGCATCCGATGAATGGAGTAAACGCATCGTACTCGCTGAGGCCGCTCGAGTCTCGAGGCATTCCTCCAATAAAAGTGCTCTGAGGGGATGAAACAAACCCCACCAGCCAGCTTTGGACTGCAGCCGCTTTGTGGCACGACTGGCTCGCACACCCCACAGCATCATCTAGCAGTTTAAGGCTTAGCACCCAGTTTCCAAGCACAGCCTCTACAGAATACCACTTTCCATCTGTGACGTTGTGCGGAAGCTCGAGAACCTGGCTCGGGCTTTCCGCCCCAGCAGAGGCCTCCCTCCTCAGCGTGAGACGCAGCTGCCCCCCCTCCAGCTCCAGGCTCAGCTGCAGACCGCTTGTGATGGTGTGAAACAACAGAGCTCTAGGCAGAAAAGTCTTGAAGCTGAGAGTGATGTTGCAAGTCACTTCAGTATCCACTAGGGGGCTCTCCAGCAGCAAGTAACCTTTGCGCTGGAAGGTAAAAGCTGTAGGGGTCATACAGAGAGGCCCGGCGTACCCAGGTGAGCAGGAACAGGTGTATCCATGAGTCCCATCCAACAGGAAAGGAGAGCAGGAGCCTTGGTTCTGGCATTCATGGCCTTCACAACCCACTAACTTCACATCGCAGTTAACACCTCCGTAGAGGATGCCATCACGACTCGGCTTGAGGCAGTGGCAGGTGTAGCCCCCAATGTGACCCTCGCATCTGCCCCCATTCTGGCACGGACTGGGCTCGCACTGGTTTATCACCTCCTGGCAGAGGGAGCCTGTAAAAGAGGCACACAGCACAAACACGTACACACAATTAAACACTGTTACTACAGCTGTTATATAACAACAGACATGTTTCCAGGTATAAATGAGGTTCTGGATTATTATTCCCACTACACTTGTCTCCCTGTTTACCACTCGTGGTACCAGGTAAACTATCTTCTGCAGTCAAGTGAGCCCACCTGACTCTCAGCTGTTAAACATCAACACACCTGCTTTGTTTTTTGCCCTCTACACCACCACAGCACAGTTTCCTCTCTTTACGTTTGTATGTACAGCTCTACGCACATGCAGGTAGGTCAAATTCAATCAGTCACAAGTTACTTGTTTTGATTAGGCAATAAGCAAAGATGACAGACAGGTGTAACTCAATGTGTATTATGTAATACTAAAGCTACTGGTACCGCTGTTACCTGTTCCAAGCAACCAAATCCCCAAAATCCATGACGCAGGTGTCCACATCATGCCGTCAGGTTTCCCCCCAGAAAAGCCTCAAAGTTGTCTAACAGCACCATGTTATGTGGTGTGTGTGTTTACGGGTCCTCACGGTGGACGCCTGATCCTTGTCTGCTTCTCTAAAGCATGAAGGGCTGAATAGCTCCAGTCAGGAGACCAGAAAAGCCACATCCCCGGGGATTAAGCTAATGCTATTTGGCCACCTTACTGAGTCAGTGCCCTGCAACTTGCAGAGTCCATTTCTAGAACACAGTCTCAGCAGGCATCAGCTCACACTTCGTACCGACGCCCCCGGATCAAGCAGTCTTGCGCAAGCAGAATTTGAAGCTTTTCCAACAGAAAGAAAACTTTAATTTGATGAAACAAGCCCGCTGCTGTGTTTCCCTCAGAAACGCCAACACTTACTGTATATTATGTTACCGCTTAAGTAACATGCGGTCAGTTGTACCTACTCACCAAATATTCTACATTTATTTTAGATTTAGTTAGTGTGACAAAGTGTGTTTGTGTGTGTTTTTAAACTACCACCAGGGGGCACCACAGTGAGCACATTTCAGCACCTGACAGCTGTTCATGCTGTCATTTTAATCTGGGCATAAACGCTGTCCATGGTCCTGTTTCTGGATCCATCTGAAGACACCGCGTATTCCTTCATCTTCATTTCTTCAAGCTGATTTTGCTTTTTATGATCAATTAACTCTTTAAAAAGTGGAACCGTGCGAAGGCATGTATATCTTTTAGATCACTGCCCTCAATTAACATGGTTTGTTAATGATTACAAGCTCTTTATTCAGATGCCACATTACAGTTATGAACAGAATAATTCGTTTAGTGCTTCAATGTTATGCTCGATCACGTCTGGATTCTCAGAGAAGTTCAACATGCCGGCTCAAAATTTGAGAATCAGCACAACTTTGGTGATTTTTGGAGGTCGGTCATTATGAACACAGGTCCATTCGTACGTGTCAGAGTCCAAGTCTTTCAAACCGTGATTGACTGAGATATGACCGGTTCAGTTTGTCAAACGAAAATGACCTACCTGTTGTTCCTGGGGGACACCTGCAGATGTAACCTGCAGACTGTTTGTGGTCATAGCTTTCAGGCAGAAGAGGCTCACTGCCATACAAGGCATGCCAAGATCTCTCAATGCAGCTGCCGCCATTTCTGCAAGGGCCGCTGCCACACTCACTGATGTCTGTCTCACAATGACGGCCCTCAAACCCTGGAACGAGGAAGGATATTTAATGTGATCAACACTACATATGATGTTCGTCAAAGATGACACGGGGACAGGCTGTTCTGGACAGAGCTTGTTGTTTTTCAGGTGTGAATAAGTTCAAATGCCTCAGTGTCCTTGTTTATTATTCTCCACATTATTTGACCAAGAGAAGAGCTTCCTTTACCAGGCCAGCATTCACAGGTGTAGTTCCCTCCATTGTCCTTACAGATGGCGCTATTAAAGCAGGGTTCAGAGTAGCAAGGCGGTAGAGGTGTCTCACAGTGTGGGCCGGTGAAGGCTGTTTGAGAGCAGTCACAGCTGTAACTGAGACAATCACATAACAAGACAGTCGGCGTTTGTAATTTACATTAATAAAGTTATTTAAAACATTTCCTTTGCTTTGTTTATAGATCTCATTAGAAGCTACTCATTTTTGAAAGACCACACTACTTACTCATTCACTCCATCTATACACAGAGCCCCGTTTTGGCAAGGGTGCTCTTGGCACTCATCAGTGTTGATTTCACACCGTTGTCCTTGGAAACCGGTGAGACAGGTGCAAGTGAAGCCACCAACGTAGTCATGGCAACTGCCTCCGTTGAGGCATGGCCGTGACTGACATTCGTCAATCTGGATCTCACAAGTAGCACCTGTGAACATCAAAGCGGTACAGATGTCAGAGGGCAGGCGAGCCTGAGGGCAGAGAGTGGAAACGAAGAAAGCTTTCATGTGGACTGCTGTGCTGTGCTGTGCTGTGCTGTGCTGTGATGTGAGGATTCCTCTTTTATCTCATAGCAAACCTTTTTGTTGTTTTCCCAAAAACACTCAAACTATGGAAGGGAAAACAACATATGCAATGTTTCCTTTACTGTATCCCTAAAAAAAGGTGATTAATGCTCTCATGGTCCATTCAACAGCTACTAACATGGATGGCATTTAATATAGACAGAACACATTTAAACTGGGGTAACACATTTTTGACACTGTTTTCTTGAATAACTAAAACTGTGTAGGATTCTTTAGTTCCCAATAACATATTTTAGGATTGAAATGATGTGTCTTTACATAAAGATGCTGACCTGTGAAACCAGGAGAGCACAGACAGGAGAATCGACCCACTCTGTCCTCACAGGTTCCTCCATTCCTGCAGGGCTGTGAAGCACACTCGTTCACATCAATCTGACAGTGAGAACCCTGAAAGCCCGGCACACAGAAACAAGAGTAGCTATCGCCACGGGTTCGACAAATCGCCTGGTTCTGGCAAGGGTTTGGGGAGCACTGGTCCACATTTTGAGGCAGCTTGTCCAGAACAGCACC